>NW_006440626.1:4751156-4763507 GCF_000325575.1 Pteropus alecto
CCCTTCCTGTGACATGGGCCAGCATGGCCCACTGTCTCCCTTCCCCTGAAGTCTGGGTGGCCCATGCGTGACTCGCTTTGACCAATAGGATGGGGAGGAAGTGACCGAGAGACTCCAGGCCTAGGCCTTAGAGGCCTTGCAGCATCCATAATCTCCAGCGTAGAAGCCAGAGGCCGCGTGAGGAAATCGGATTGCCCTGCTCGAGAGAGGCCACACGGGGGAGAAGCCCTAGAGACCATGAAGGGTCGAGAGAGGCCCGGCCGCTCCCGCTAGAGCACCAGACATGCGAGGGAGGCAAGTCGGTCCCCACCACTGACACTGCACATAGCAAAGACAAGTGGCCCGGTGGTCCCTGCCCAGCTCCACCCGAACAGCAGAATTCTGAGCAAATCCACGCTGGTAGCTGCTTGTTACTCAGCAACAGATAGCCGATACACTTCAATTCCTGAAATCTTAAAGTCCTGAAATTTCAGGCTCACAGCAGCATGACAGTTAGAGCAGGTTCCTGTCATGCTTCCACTGGTGGCCTGTGCAAGTCACACCACCCTCTGGACTGGATTCCCCTGCAAACAGAGCTGACAGCTCCGCATGGCTTGGGCTGAGGGTGCAGTGGGCAGTGTGACAGCGGGGCACGGGCTGGCCCACAGGTTGTGTTCAGGAAATGGGAGCAGGGTCTGGAGGGCCAGCTGCTCCGTAGAGGGTCCCTGGGCCACAGCCATGCCCCATGGGGCAATGGTCTCTCTCTTTCTGACAGATAGTACCCGGTTGAGACCGCTGCTTCCACCCGGCCTGCTGAGGTGGGTGGATTGGGGAGCAAATGGAGTCATTCTTCTCTTCCGCCTCAGGGTAGTCATCAGGCTCCTGGAACTTGGATCTTCTGAGTTAAAAAGTTCTCCAGGGCTGAGTCAGCAGACCCCTCCCCAGCTGGCCAGAGTCTCCAGGGACCTGGAGACACCAGGATCCTATCGAGGACCACGACCGCAGGGACCTACAAGGCGCCCTGCCTGCACAAAAACGACATCACCCACTTGTACACCATGTGACCCCAATTGACAGACCAGGTTGAGGCCGAGACAAAGTTGAGTTCCCTAAGGTCACAGAGTTTGTGACTCAACTCATAACGTACTGACAGCTCCACACATGTTCCTCTGCCCCGCCCATCCCTTTCCTGCTCTGGGAATAATAGAGGTACGTCGGTGGCCACCAGCCAATTTGGGGTGTAACACGGGCCGTTCAGCACCTGCCATACCTCTGCCGGCCCACCAAGCAATGCTGCCTGCACGGCCCCACAGGAGACACTCTCATGGGGTGAGGCAGGGAAGGGCTCACGGAGATGGCCCTGGGGAAGACTTGAGTCCCAGAACCCAGAGAAGCAGGGCGGTGGGGAGGGCCGCCCGGGCCACACAGCAGGAGCGTGGCTGCCAGCCCACACGCTGTCCTTGCTGTCCTCTCTCAATGCATTCCTTCCCCGCTTTCCCCCCAGCTCATTTCCGGCTCTCTTGTTTGCGAAACTGCCAGAAACAGGGGCTCTTGCCTTCCCCCCCCACGCACACACAGAGGGACTGTGGGACTAAATTTCTACAGAGGAGGGGCTTGTGCAAGAGGGGGTCTTGAGGAAGAGTGGCTTGTCCTCGGCTGCTCTCGGCAGCACACATGCCAATGTTACCTAAATCGTATGTCTACTCGGGGCTGGTGGAGATCGGGGGTCAGCAAGATCCCCTGAAGACCGCATTCTGGCCCAGGGGAGGGGGCTGTTCGATACAGCTGGGGCCTGGGGCTGGCCCCGGGGGTGCCGGGGCATGAGCTGTCTTCGAGACCGGAGCGCAGAGGAAGCAGAGGCCCAGAGACGGGGGCGGCCTGACCACACCGCAGCAGGAAAGAGACGCGGCTGAGTCTGGAATCCCACCCAGGCCCTGGCTCCCTCACGGAGTTTCTCAGCCGCTCACAGGGGACGGCTCCTCTGGGGCTGAGGGGAGGATGCGAGGTGGCCCCAGCGACATTTACCCTATTTCCAGTGACCACCACTCCTTTGCCGCCAAGATTATTACCGACTTAAAAAATGCTCGTTCCCAGGAGAGGGGGGTTTACCTTACCTCCATCTGCAACTACAGATCGGGAGGCACCGTCTCCGCTTTACAGATGGGGAAACTGAGGCTGGGAGAGGTTCGGAAGTCCCAGAGCCAGCAAGTGCAGGGCTGTCAGGGGGGCTCCAGAGCCCCTGCTTTCTGATCCCACATCCTCCAGTGCCCAGCTCAGAGCAGGAAGTTCGCCCTGCTTGCCCACTCCACCTACCGTCACAGGCCTACTGCACTGGGGTCCTGGGGGCAAGAAGAGGCATTGAGGGTCACATAGCAGACCCTGAGGCTGCAGGAGGGGCATCTGCTACCTGGACCCCTGGCCCACAGGGAGATCTGGTGGGAGCCGGGCACAGGCCGGGCCTCTCACATTTACGAAGGTGAGAGTCTGGTGTCTCCAGCCCCAGAGCCAGGAGAGGGGCTGCTTTTCAATCAGGTCCAGATGACAATCACTCTTTTCTCCCTGGGCTGCCCCTCTCCAGCCTCCCAGGAGAATTCCCCGCTCTGCTGATTCCTCTGTGCTCCTGCCCACCAACCCTGAGCCCGCCCTAGAGCGGAGAAGCTGAGGCTCAGGACCTGGCTGTGACATGCCCAAGATCACACAGCCATGCCATATAATGTGATGGCCAAGTGGGGTCAGAGACCTGGACCCCAGCCCCAGGAGCACTGTCCCCAGCCCTAGCTGTGTGACCTTAGTCAAGTCGCCCTCCCTGAGCCTCTCTGTTCCCACTGTTGCTGGAGCACTCACTGGGGCCGCTGGGGGTGCAGCCTTCCCACTCACAGCAGGCCTGTCTCAGCCTTCCAGAAGCAGCAGGCATGGGAGGTGGCGGGGGGGTGGGGGGGTGACGGGCCTCAGTCTGAGAGTGTCACAAGGACTCGTCCCTCGGATGCCTTTTGTTTTCCTTCTGGCAGCTGCCGCTTGCTGTCCGACGACATTCACATCATTTCCTGGTTTGTCATCGGCGTCTCCACTGAACATGGCTTTTACTCCGTTCCTCATCAGTGCAGTCCTAATCAGGCAGGCACTAGGCACTCAGTGCACACTTACCGGGTGAATCCGTGAATGCCTGCTGGACCGAGCGGGTCAGATGGAACCAGGCTGGCTGCTGGGTGGCCAGCCAAGCAGGCGTAGTGATGTAGGGCAGAAGTGATGGTTGGTGGCTGGATCGGGGGTGGGCGTGGGGGGGGGTCTGGAGAGCAGAGCTGAGACCGTTAGGACTAGGTGCTGTCTGGGGTGCAGGGGAGGAAGAGGGAGTATGGGGCTGACTCCCTAGAGCGGTGTCTGATGGAGAAGGCTGTCCCCTTCCTTGGCCACCCAACCCTGAAAGCTGGGCTCAGGCTGGATCCCAGGTGTGACATTGCAGGGCAGAGCTTGGCTTGGTCTCTTTGCCCTCTCCTCCCCCTGAGCCCACCCTCACCCCATCTCCTACTCTTCACACTCCCTCTTCCAGGCCCGGGGTACACAGCCTTCCCCGAAGGCTTCCCCGATCCTCCCCCTCCATACCCGGCCCCACAATGAATTCCTCCTTCCTCTCCACTTGCATTCATTCATGTACTCACTCACTCATGCACCCAGGGAACAATTCTGAGACTGGCCCTAGTGCCAACTTTGGGGGACACAGAGACGACCGTGCCTCAGGGGAGACAGACCCAGAAGCCAAACCACAGCATTACTTGAAGCCGACAATGCATGAACACTCTTTTAAAGACAGAGTTTCTCGTGGGCCCTGGGGTTGTCTCTAGCCATTTGTACCGCGGTGCTTCTTAACCACGCACCGATGCACGGCCAGGTGTAAACCTCTTGTGCCTACGCTCTCTTCCAACATTAAAACCAAAGCAGATTTACAAAACGGGTATAAAGAATATTAGCAGAACCAATGAGAATTCAAATCGGCAACAGGAAAGAACCTCGCCAGCTCTCACCACAGACGGGGTGGGTGGCAATCGAGGGGCTCAGAGAGGAGCTGGGTCTCAAGGGCTCGGTGGCCTTGACCTCAGTGATGGGCCTCACTCCTCCCTTTTCTGTTCACCTCCCACCTGCCCTGTGAGGCCCTGGCTGGGTCAGCGCCTGGACAGCACCTGGCCATCCCGGGCACCCAGGACTCGGTTGGGCACTAAGCCCACCCACTTCCCCTCATGAGCCACCAGTGACTATAAAGTTTCAACGGTCCTAGTCAGCGCAAACCCACACTGGTGGCGGGACTCATCTTTTTAATTGGGGTAAAATACGCATAACATTACATTTACTATTTTGACCACTCTTAAGCGTGCAGTCCAGTGGCATTAAGTCCATTCGTACTTTTGTGCAACCGCCGCCACCGTCCGTCTACAGAACTTCTCTGTCTTTCCAAACTGGAGCTCTGTCCCCATGAAACACTAACTCCCCATCCCCCTCCCTCGGGCCCAGCAACCAGCATTCCGCTTCTCTCTCTGGATCTGACACCTCTAGGTACCTCATCCGAGTGAAGCTCACGGCATTTGTCCTTTTGTGACTGGCTTATTTCGCTTAGTACGATGTCCTCAAGGTTCACGTGGTGTAGCCTGTGTCAGAATTTCCTTCCTTTTTAAGGCCGAATAATATCCTAGTGTATGTACAGACCACATTTTGTGTGTCCATTCATCCGCGATGGGCATTTCGTCCCCTGAAGTTTGTCTTCGCCTTCCAGCTGCTGTGAATGATGCTGCTATGAACGCTGGTGTACAAATATCTATTCGAGTCCCTGCTTTCAATTTTGGGGGGCATATGCTCAGAAGTGGGATTGCTGGATCCTATAGCAATTCTGTGTTCAAGACCTTTTTATTCAGGCGATTGTTGCAACGATCCTAGATAGGGTTGCAGCCGATTTGTTTTTCATTTATAGACTCAAAACCCACAGACTCTGCAGATTATTTCCTGAGATTCCAGTCTGAGACCTTCCAGAGCTGCACCGTCCAGCGGGGTGGCCGTGGGCCACCAGTGTCTCTGAAGCACAGGAACGTGGCCAGTCCGTATGGAGGTAGGTGTTCTGTGTGGGTAAAATATACCCATATTTCACAGACTTAGTATGAAAGAGAGATCTCAGTAATTTTTATATTGATTACGTGCTGAAGTGATACTATTTTAGCTATATTGAGTAGAAAAAACGATAGCATTAAAATTAGTTTTGTTTCTTTTTCTTTTTAAAATGCGATCACTGGAGAATCTAACATGGTGTTTGTGGCTCACATTACCTTTCTATTGAAAGCTTAACCTAGTGGTTTAATCCAGGTGCTTTCCGAGTATAGAGGAACCTCCTAGAGCCTGGAAGCTTCAGCAGGTGCTTTTATGTACTTATTTTTAGTGGAGGTGAAGTTCACATAACATACAATTAGCCATTTTGAAGCATACAATTCTAAGTGGCACTTTGTACATTCACAATGTTGTAGAACCACCACCTCTCTTTAGTTTCAGACTTTCTCGCCACCCCAGAAACTCACCCCGTATCCATTAAGTAATCACTCCCCATCCTCCCCTCCCCTGGCCCCTAACAACCACTAATCTGCTTTCTGTCTCAATGAATTTGCTTATTTGGGACATTTCATTTAAAAGGAATCATGCCACACGTGATCTTTTGTGTCTGGCTTCTCTCACTGAACAGAATGTCCTCAAGGTTCATTCATGTTGCCGCAAGTGCCAGAACCTCATCTCCTTTTATGGCTGAGTAATATTCCGTTGTATGGATATACCACAATCAGTTTAATCCATTTATCCACTGATGGAAATTTGGGTTGTCTCCGCCTTTTGGCTATTATCAGTAATGCTGCTATGAAGATTTGTGTATAATTTCTATATAGACACATCTCTTCACTTCCTGGGAGTAGAAATGCCTGGTTCTGTTTGTCTTTTCCACGTTCACCTTACTTATTTATCGATGTTCAAGGTACACACTGTCAAAGAGTCAACTGATTCCTCAGGGTGTGTTTGGACAGACCTTTGAGCTCCACTGAGGGGAGGTCTGGGGGCGCTGGCTGGGGATCCTCCCAATGTCAGAATTTTTAGGACTTTGTTCTTGGGAGCACCAGATTCTCCAAGGAGGACGCTTCAGTGTTCTGCCTGAAGCGGTAAAGACCCCACTGACACTGGGGGCAGGGCTGGGGATAGGGCGGGGACCCCAGCCACAGGTACTCAGCCACATTTTGGGTATGAGTCCCCTCTCCCTAGGCCAGGGACGCCTGGTTTCCCATTACCAGAGAAAGACTCTGGTTTTCTGCCACAATAAGGAGGGCGGCTGCCGGGCAGTCCTGGGAGGGGATTTTAGGGTCTGACTGATAGTCCTTTTGCCCCCGCCTGTTACCCACACCTGGGGCTGCCAGCTCAGGCCGAGCCCTTGGCACTTTTGAGGGGTAAATCGTGCTGGTGCCCAGCTGCCACCCCGCTCACTTGGGGTGTGGCTTTTCTGTCCTTTACACCAGTGTCATTCTACGTTTACTTTTTAGCTTCAAAAATGGTGTGAATGTGGCCTCCTGTCTTTCTTGCCCATAACTGTGGGCTTATACCTTCGACAAGAAAAGGGAAGGGAAGAGCGAGGGAGGGAGAGGAAAGGGAAGGGAAGTCTTCACAGGGTTTTAGGAGGGGGATAAATTTGGCCCATGGGTTTAATCTGCCATCTTTAGCAAAATTTTCAGGTCAAGACTAGCCTAGAGATCTCAGACGCCCCTACCCTTCAGAAATATTCCGAGGCCTAGCGCCAAGTCCCCCCCTCTGGGAAGCTTCCCAGAGCCCATCAGCCGAAAGGGCCGCCCCCTTGGCCTGGGTCTCAGGGCCCGTTCTGACTGGAGCTCCGGGTGCCAGTTTATCTCCTCGCCAGGGCAGGAGTCTTAACGACTCACCTCTGACTCCCTCCTCTTCCTTCCCCCTCCTGCCCACAGCCCCGAGCGTGGGATGCACACAGCCGGGGCTCAGCCTGCTCTGTTGCTAGACAGAGAAAAAAGAGGGAAGAGAGCACGGCATGCTGGGAAAGAAGATCCAGCCTGGGCAAAATAAATAAATAACTAACGGCTGATCTCCAGATGTTCTCATACCTGCTTGTGAACCCTTCTCAGATCGTCTTCCTGGGTCGGAGGCCCCCCCGGGGTGCTCGGAATTTCAGGAAGCCTGGCACTGGGATCTCAGCTGCAGGCCGCCCCACCGAGGAAACCGGCGGAGGCCCTGCTGGCCCCCACGTGGCAGGCACAGCAGACACAGAGCCCAGGACACTTTTATGGGTCCGTGGAAATAGTTTACTTTCTTTTAAATCGAAAGAACAAAACTGACTTTCGGTTCAAAGAAAATGTTTTAATATATAATAATTAATGTATTTGTCTGTATATCAATGCAATTGTAAAATACAATTTTAAATACCTTTTTGTGGGAGAGGAGGCTCACAAAGGTCACAATGTGTCCTTGTCCCTTTGCCTAGGGTCTGAGTGGGATCATAGTCCTTCCCTCAGAGCAGCTGGGTCCAGCTCAGTTCAATGCCGCAAACACTGCCTTGGGCTGGGCTCTGGCACCCAGACTAAATGTTCATGAGTCCTCTCGGGGAGCCCCGGGTTCATGGCAGCCAAAGGGCAGTGATGCCCTTTGCTCGCAGACGCCCAGGAGCCTGGGAGAGAGGTTGAGCAGGGGGAAGGCATCCTTGGAGAGGGAGGTAATATTAGCTGGATCTTGAAGGATGAATAGTTATCACCCTGTGAAAAGGCCTCCCAGACAGCAGGGAGAGCATCGGCAAAGACACAGATGCACAGAAATGTCTGGTCCATTCCCAAGAGGGGGGCGGCCTGATCCGGCTCAAGGAGCGTGTAAGTCAGGGACGGGGCGGGCGAGGGCAGAGGGACCTGTTGGTGGCCCCACTGCCCTGTTAGAAAGTGCTTTTTTCTGGTGCCTGAAATACCGGTCAACTTCGGATCCCTGTGCGAAAGTTATGGAAGCTTCTGGTGTGCACATCACTTCCCAGGCCCTGTTCTGGGGCTGGCTCTGCCAAGGCTCAGCACAGACGTCGGGACCTCTCGGAAAGGCCTGGCGCCAGCAAGGCCCACACCGTCTCCACCGCTGACTCCCCCGCCCCCCGCCCACCTGCGCTGTCAGCCCAGGCTCATGCTCCCTGCTAAAAGCTCGCACTGTCTCCCCTGAGCCTTGGGAGAAAAGACAGCCTGACTCCCATGGCCTGCTCCCCCAGCACCCCCGAGGCCTTCAACACCCAGGCCCGTGTGCCTGCCATCTGGTTACCCAGCCGACTCCTACTTCCCCTTCACCATACAACACCATTCCTTCAGACAACCTTCCAGGAGCCCCCAGATCTTGGTCAGGGACACCTCCAGGTTGTGAGCTCCTTCAGGACAGGGTCATGGCCGGTTCATGCCAGGTCTGCAGTTAAGGGCCAAGTCTCATTGTTGGGAAAAGCTTGGTACCTCCCTTGCCCCCAATCCCAGTGGACAAGTCAGACCAGGTGACAAAATTCTAGTATGAGCTCAGATCCCAGAGGGCCCTGGGCGTGAAAGCTTTCTCCTACACCTGGGAAAGTCAGGATGTTCTAGCAGGTTAAATTGTCATTTTTGAGAGACTGCTGCCAAATCCCACCTTGCAGGCCTGGAAGGGCCTTTGAAAACCATGAGGTGACATCGTGAGGCATAGAGAAAAGGCCTGAGTTCAAATTTCTTCTCCTGTGTGATCTTGGACAACTGACTTAACCTCTCTGAGTCTTGGTTTCCTTCTCTCTGTACTGGGATCATTGATATCTACTCCTTGCTGACTCGTTAACTGTTTTACGAGCTATTACGTGTCTGGCACATGGTTATTAATCTTCATTTGGACAGTTTATGGGCCTCATCCAAGGTCACCTGTGGGCACAGAGGCGGGACTTACAGAAGCTCCAAATCCTGGTAGGTGACAGGATGACAGAAGCCAGTCAGCCAGGCCTTCCGTCAAGAACCTCCAGCGGCACGTGGTCTTGTTAGAGTCCACACTTATGGGCCTCCCTCTGGAGGGTCTGATTTGCTATTCCAGGGTAGGGTCAAGGAATCTGTGTTTTTAACAATTCCTGTCTTCATTGTCACGCAGCTCTGCTGTGCGGCCAGGCTGGGGCTGCAGCTTGGTCCTCCCTTACCCCGTTGCATGCCAGGTGGGTGCTGATCTCGGGAGTTTAACACCTTGCAAGTTCCCACTTGGCATCAGCCATTAGCAAGTTTTTGCCAGGTCACCTGGGTCTCTCAGCCTGCTGGGTTCCCTGTGATGTGCTGAGGTTTTCAGACCTCTAGGACTGACACGGTGTACTTTCCTGAAGCATCGATATAACTTGATAAGCAATTTTGAATGCTATTTTTTGAAATGTTGTTTTTGTATTAGAAAGAACATGGGATATTATGGATTTGACTGCAAAATTCACCTAGATATGCAAAATACATTATGAGACATCCAATTTTTTATATACCCCAAAACTTTGGAGGAACTTGGGTACGAGTCGTTTTCTGTAGTGTAAAGATAATTCCTGTAGAAAAGTTCCAGAAGCTCTTCTCAGGGCACTTCATCTATCTGTGCTTCATGTTCATCTGACATTCCTCAGACCCTACCCAGGGGCTGGCCCTGGACTATTGAGATGACTGGAGGAGACGGTCTGGGTGGAGGGGGTTGGCAGGGGTGGCTCAGGGCCGGGGGAGAGGAATGAGTGAGCACATAAACAACTCCGACACAGCAGGTGCCAGAAGGCAGGAGGCCGGAGATATGGAAGATTCTTGGACTCAGCACTGTCTGGACCACAAGATGGCTTTGCTAAAGTGACAAGTGTGGGAGCTTGATCATGGAGGATGTGGAAAGAGCCAGGGGCCTCTGGCCTTGAGGCAATGGGTGGAGCTCTGGGGCCCACCCCTCCCTGCCCTAGCCTACTCTGTGACCTGGGAGGACAAGGGCAAGAAGGGGCTGCACTGGACAACTGGTCCACACAGCCTGGGGACCTCTGAGTCCCCTGGGGGTTCTCAAAGGCAGGAATGGAGTTCATGAACTGGTGTCAATATTCCTCAAAGCTGGCTGCCAGACATTGTGTCTGTCCTCGAGGAGGCCGACCGGCTCATGGAAATGTCAAGTGCCTGTCTTTGCTCTGGGCTGACATCAGCTCCGCGTGGGAACAAAGCGCGTGCTCACGCCGGACCCGCCGGGGACGGCAGTGATCTGTCCCCTTGTGTGGTTTCACAACAGGGCGCCCAGAAGGAAGAATCGTGAAAGATGCCCTTGTTGGAAGAAATGTTTGGGGGCCCATCTGATAGCCTCCCTCTGGGCTTTGGCTGAGAAGAGGCAAAAGGCGTGACCGCTCAACGTCTGGGTTCCCCGAGGAAGCTGGGTTCCCATGAGAAGCTGCAAATAGCACCTGCTACATGGGAGGCCCCAGGTGGAACCTTCATTATGCATGACTTTATCCTGCGTGTGCGTGTGTGCATGTGTGTGTGCGTGCGATGGTGGTGAAGGGGCAGAAATCTCAGCTCATGCTCTTATAACGTGTCCCAGGCCACTTCCGCATCTGTAGGACAGGGCAATTCTTACTTCCATGGCAGCTCAGATGTGCCAGGCCATTGTGTCAGATCCTCATTTTACAGATGAAGAAACTGAGGCTCAGCATGGTCAGGTAACTTGCCCAAGGTCACTCACTCATTCATTCATTCAGCACACATGGGAAGGGCTGGTGCTGACTTGGGGGCTGGGACCCAGTGGGCTAAAGTAGAGTTAAGTCCCGTTCTCGCGGGGTTGGCATCACAGTGAGGGGGAAAGACACAAATAACTGAGCAAAAAATATTGAGTTTCTGTGAAGCAGATTAAACGGGGAGATGGGATGGACGTGGCTGGGGTGAGGCCAGGGCAGACGTCTCTCAGGAGGTGCTGAAGCCTGAGTAACAGGAAGGAGCCAACCGAGTAAACAGCAAGATCAGGTGCTTTTCCTATGTCAATGTCACAGAAGCCTGAGTGACGCCAGACAGGTCGGTCCATGTACTGGTGGTGAGGATGCCCTGCCAACAAGGGCAAGGGCTGGGCTGTGAGAATTGGAGGTCCCGACGAGGGCTGGAAACACCAGCACAAACCTAGGTGAAGATGGCCCCGCGGTGTCCACGGAACTCCCAGCCCTGCCAGATGTCCCCCTCTGCCCACCTGCCTCTGGCCCCTGGGCAAGCAGCAGCTCCCAAGGCCTGGCCCCAAATGGTCTGATCCAGGCCAGGGTCTGATCCAAGCCTGTGACTGAGTCCTGTCCTGTGGAGAACCGGAACTTGGTGTCTTCAAAGGGCAAGTGGACACAGGCAGCGGGTGGGCTTCTCTGGCTCTGCAGTCTCAGGGAGACCCGGCACTCTCCCCACTGAAGCCGCTGTGGGGAGGGGGTCAAAGGCTGGAGGGGCTCCAGCTGGCTCCTGTCAGTAGTCTGTCCGCCTTGCGCGTCAGAGAGGGGCGGCGACTGGCCCACGGCTGTCCGGCTTTGCCTGGCTCCCTTGTTCTTTCCCTTGTCCTGCCCCTGGCCAGTTTTCCAATCCTAAGACAGGCTCCTAAGCTCCCTCTGAGCCACATCTTCCTCCACCAAAGGGAACTGGGAGGCTGAAACGGTGTCCCTCCTGGCCCCAGGGGGCAGGCAAGTGGAAGTGAATGACACAGAGGCCAGGGGACAGGGGACACAGAGCCAGCAGTGCAGTATCCCGCCCCACATGCCTAGGGCAAAGCAGGTGCTGGGAGAGGCCCTGGGGCCTAGGGGCCCGATGGCCATTTGTGTGCGCCACAGTCACTCATCTAACTGGCCCGCCCACCACGGCCCCCTTGGGGTGCTGGGCTGACACCAAGACTCTCGAAGGGCCCAGGGCCAGCAGTGGTCATCAGGGGCCATCAGGACCTCCTGGGACGATGGCTGGGAAAGCCGAGGGGGACAGATCCTGAAGGGCAGTTCTGCTGGGTGGGGGTGGGGGTGGCAGCAGGGGAAGCCCCCTCAGAGCCCCTCGCAGCAGGAAGATGGAGCCCGCCGCCCGAACGCCGAGCGTGGCTTCGGCCCTAAGCCACGTGGTTTCACTTCGGTTTCAGTCGCAGCCGCTCTGAGAGTGAGCGCCGAGCCCCAGAGCAGGAAGAGGCCCCTGATGAGCTGGTCTTTACAGAACATCCCCCAGCCGAGCAAACCAGCACAGCGAGGGGACCCCGACTCCCGCTAACTGCTGAGAGGGCAGGGGCTGTCCCGGCGACCCGAAGCTCTGCGGGCCACACCGCCCCTCCCGCTCGGGGAGAGTGGGGGCCGCGGCACAGCTCTGCCATGGCCGGCGGGCCTGG
>NW_006440626.1:4763571-4775921 GCF_000325575.1 Pteropus alecto
AGCAGGAATCGGCATCCTCTCCAGATCCGCGGGGACCTGGGGGATGCCAGACAACCCCACGCTCTCCCCAGGCTGAGGGCGGCAGTGCCGGGGCCCGTCGGGAGGCCAGCTCCCCTCCCGGTGCTGCCACCCCCAGCCTGGGGAGCTGGAGGACAAGAGGTGGCATCTACCTCCCAGGGCCACTGTGAGTCACACGAGCCAGGAGTAAAAGCACGACCAACACCACGACGGATGACACCCCATTTATCATTTCTTTACTGCGGTAAAAAAGTGCTTCTATTCCTAGAGACCACACAGCATCACTGAGACATTCTTGGGAGAGAAATCCCTTTGTTCCCAAGACTTTGTGGCTAATTTTAAATCCGTTCACCCGGAGAACAGAGATGGCTTCGTAGTGGAGGGGGTGACACTGTGCCGAGACGCGCTTTTCCTCGGCTCGTGCTGTGCCTCCCTAGGGAGCCGTATTCCGGGACCACACAGCGAGCGGGGCCTTGGAACTGGCTTCTGACTTTCCAGAGACCAAGCACACTGGAAGCTGGGCAGAGCGGCCGGTCCCTGGTGAGATGTCCAGGGCCTCATGGGGCAGGAGGCTAGGAACTGGGGAGGGGGCCGCAGAAGCTTTGGGGACCAACAGAAGGTCCAAGTTCTGCCTCACCACAGACCGGTGACGTGGGCAAGTCGGGAACCTCCTGGGCCTGCTTCCCCTCTGCTAACAGGAGGCAGAGAGCACACACCGAGGGCTCCACTCAGGGCCCAGGCCAGCCTGCCCCTCTGCAGCCATCCCAGGTCCCCAACACCTCCCTGGCCTTGCCCAGTGTTTACCACTGAAAACCACCTGGGCGGGCTCAGGGACGGAGGCCAGGGACAAGTGCAGATGCCAACCGGGGTTCCACCCTGGTGGCTGGAGGAGGAGGGAACAACTGCTCAGTGGTCACAGGCCATTCCAGGAGACATGGCGGCTGGAGGGAAGTGGCCTTGAGAAAGCAGTGGCCACTCGGCCTGTGACATGCAGGGGCACAGCAGAGCCTCTTCACATGCTGCCCCACACGGCAGGCTTCCTGGGCGGCCCAGCTCCCACACTCACGTCCTTCGTCCTGAGAAATGGCGACGGTCCTGCCTGAGGCTGCCTGAGGGAGTGGCCTCCAGCCCCTGTGCAGTGACAAGGTATACCCAAGGGGTCCAGTCTGCACTGGCACTCTGAGAGAATATTCGTTACAGCACCAAGAGCTGGGGGGTGACAGTGTGGTGCAGGCTGAGGACTGGGCACCCACTGGCCCCCATGGCATAAGTAACTGGCAGGAAAAAGCCCATCCTTTCCCAAAGGTGGGCCCCCTTGTCCCCAATGCAAGATCCTGCTAGGGCTGCACTCCCTGGCCTGGGCTACGGTGCCGTCGTCACACTCTGCTCGCCATGGTCCACGCTCCAGAGGCGGTAAAACTCAGCAAAGTCCACGTACGGCTCTACGCGGCCATCCTCGCCAGGCGGGAGGGAGTGGGGGGGCCGGGAGCGGAAGAGCCCCCCATCCGAGCTGGAGCTGCTGCTCTGAGTGTGCGTGTTGGTGGACTGCAAGGTCAGGGTTGGGCTCTGGCTGCAGGGACAAAAGGGGAGACAGTCAGTCAGGGGCCTTGGCTTCCGGCCTGGGAACAGAGGGGCCTCTGCCTCAGGGCACAGGCCTCTCTGACAAAGGTGACCACGAGTGCCAGCCCAGCCACATGTTCTTAGAAGGAGATGAAAAGTCGAATGGATTTCTCAAGCTCTAGCTATCTGGTTATTTGAATTAACTAGAATTAAAATGGACCATTCAGTTCCAGCACCCGATAACCACGTAGGGCCACTGGCCACTGCGCAGGACCGGGCCCGTCTGCTCGCTCGGAGCAGCTCTGCGTTGGAGTCACCCACGCCAATCCCTCCGAATCCACCCTGACCCGCAGCCCACGGGTCACAGGGCAGGGGCTCTTCTCCCAGAAAACCTGCCTTACCCCCTTCTTCTTCCCCTCTCGCTGGCCAGGTGGGGATGGGTCCCCCACGTTCTCAGAGCTCCCTCTCACAGGACACGTTAACAGCTGGGAATCACCAGCTAGTCCACGGTCCTGCAAACTTCCAGCACTGCCCAGTGCCCAGCACCCAGCACCGGGCCAGCCCACAGGGAGGCCCAACTAATGCTCAGATCCAGGCTGAGGGGAGGGGCTGCTTAGGGGCCCAGGGCCTTAGAGGCATAGGACAGCTGGTTCCCCTGCCTGGTCTGGGACCACTGCTGTCACGTTCCGCCTTTGTGGACACAGCTGGTGGCTCCCTCTGGGCAGCCCTGCAGGGCTGGGGAGGCCGCCCACACCATGGTCCAGGGATGCCACTGCTCAGCTGCCCGACGGGCCCCTCCAGCCCATGGTAGGGGCGGCAGCAGAAGCCGCAGGTGGGCGGGGAAGGGAAAGGCTCCCTCTAGGCAGAGGGAGACAGAGCCACTCCCTTCCTTATGACCCTTCCAGTTGGCCACATCCTGAGTGGGCTGTGTGTGGCATCTCTATTGTTCTGTGCAGGGCTGGAATGTGGAGACCAGATCCTGGCCTCCCCGTGCGGTGTGGTGAGGTGGGGGGCACATTCCACAGAAGCGAAGGGGGCAGAACACACACCAGACCTGTGGGTAGGTCTGCAGTGAGGAGGGGCCTGCCCAATCCACCCCCAGGCACCAGACCCCTGATGCTTCCTCCCTTCCCCTGCCTTAAACCAGAGAACTCACTTCAAAACTAAAATCAGACCTTTTAGTCAGAGAGCCTGGCTCTGACAAGCCAGTACAAGCAAAACAATGGCCTTCAAGCATGGCTGCCATCAGGAAGGCCGCCCTACATCACATGCTTACAGACGGGGGAAGACGGAATAAGAGCACCTTCCCATTCAATGAAAATACACAGGACCCAAAAGAAACCATGGTCAGCAGGCTGTCGCACTGGCCGCCTGACCCTCCTGGCCTGCTTCGCCCATTCCGCCCCAGACACCTGCGGCGCCCCCAGGTCCAGCTTCAGTGAGCTGCTGGAATCTGTTGGGCTTCCTTTTCCTGCCTCAGCATCTACGGAGGCCTCCCCAGGAAGGAAGGTGGGGGCTCTCAGAGGTACGAGACCCCCAAGCACCTCAGAGTATCTCACCCAAGATCACTCGGCCATAGGACTGGGCCCTGCGGCACTCCTGCTCAGACAGGGGCTACCCCCAGGGGGCGGGCCTGAGTGGCTGGGCTGGGGACAACGGCTTACTTGGTGAGGGTGGGAGTGGCTTCGTCCAGGGTGGAAGCACTGTGGGCCCCGTTGACCAGCTGGCCCTGCGAGGGCATGACGAGGGAGAGGGTCACGCTGGTCTTGCTGGTGCTCTGGGCGCTCGAGTAAGGCACAGACACCGGGCACACGCGTCCTCCTGTGGCCATGGGAGGGAGAGAGGGGTGGGTCACGGGAGCGGCTGGGTGGTGGGGACAGGACTGATGGGGGCGGCACCTGAGGGCTAAGAGGAGAGGCGGCCTGGCTCCCC
The DNA here is from genome assembly GCF_000325575.1 of Pteropus alecto. Lineage (NCBI taxonomy): Eukaryota > Metazoa > Chordata > Mammalia > Chiroptera > Pteropodidae > Pteropus > Pteropus alecto. The sequence continues at coordinate 4,767,082 of NW_006440626.1, forward strand.
AAGCTGCAGGCCCTCTGCCCCTTGGGACAGAGAGAGAGGGTCCTGTGGCGGAGACACTTCCAGGCTGGACAGGGGCCTCCACTCGGCAACACAGCGCTGCTGGTGTTCAAAGCAGGAGAACCAGGAAGGGTCACTGCCTGGCTTTCTGGGGTGACGCTTCACTCCTGAGGATGAGTGTGCTACTAGCTGAAGCAGGCCCAACAAAAACATGGCTGCACTAACGAGCTGGGGAACCTCCTAAGCCTGGTGCCCGCGGGAGAACAAATCCACGTGGGCACGCCTGAGAGCTCAGGCTTGTCTGAAAAGAGAAAAAGGAAATGCAGCCCAGCTCTGGACGTCGGGATGTGGGGACGCTAAGCGGCGCCGGGAGGGACTGCAGAAGGAACCGCCCTGTCGCTTCCCCAGCAACTTGATTCCAGGACGAAAAACGCAGGAAGTAAAGTGTCCGCCCCCAGCCCGACATGGCCCAAGGACACGCCAGCCTTCGGGGACCTTCCGTCCACATGCCTAGCCTCGCCAGGTCTCTTCCTTCTAGACCCCCAGTTTCCCTTTCTGTAAAGGGGGCGTCGTCCTCCTGAGGGCTGGTATGAGGACCACAGGAAACACACGGGCCAAGTGCTGGGCACAGAGCAGGGAGGCTCTTGGCCGGTGGGCGCCCTCGTCTCTATCGTGTGGCCTGGTGGCTCTGCCAGTACTCTGCACCCAGGTCTTTAAGAGGCGGCCAGGGCAAACGGCATTTCCTCATTCAACAGACACAAGGGAAAAACAAACAAAGGCAGCTCAGAGACCTTGAAAGTCAGAGTCCGGATTAGAACTGCTCAAAGCCAGGCCTCCTGACTCCACCTCCAATGCTGGCAGTGAGGCCGGGCCTCAGCCACTCTGCATCCAATCTGCACCCAACCGGGCCCCGCTGGCCTCCTGGGGCGTCTTCCCTCCGCACCACACTCACCTGGGGCCGGGGATGCTGCGGGCTGGCTCATTTCGCCCAGCGGGTAGCCGAAGTTCCTCACCAGCAGGGTCATGTCCTCGTGCCTCGGGCAGAACTTGGCACGCTCCCCACCACTGGCAAAGGTGTCACTGTGGATACGTTTCACCCGGTCCACCACAGCCTGGGCCACTGCGTCCAGGGAAGTCTGTTTGGCGAACTCGGTGTCAATCATGGCGGCGATCTCCTGGGGGAAAGGGGACGAAAACCTGATGAGCAACAAGGGGTCCCAGGGACTATGCGCCATGATGCCAGAGCCTAATCGGGTCACTTAGGGGTCACCAGCCAAGCAGGTGAAGGAAGTCTCCACCAGCCACATCTGCAATTTGAGCTTTTCAAGGTTTTCAGGATAATCCTTCTGGAACTTTCTCATTAAAAAAAAATGGGATCTTGCAATCTGATTGTGGCTTCCACACCAATAAAATGGGGAAGGATCCACTGCACTGGGTTATTATGAGGATGAAATAACACTATGGACGTGAGGGCACTCTGGGGACTGCAAAAAGCCCAGTATAAATTGTCTTGATTATTAGGCCTTCTTTCCGGGAGTGAACTTATTGTAGGCAACAATATGCCAATTTTGTCAGAAAATGGGGATACAGAATGAAAACAGGGTCCCTACCCTCAGTGAAGTCCACTGTCCAGTGTATTCTAGAACCCAGTAGAAGCTACTGTATAATTCTATTGTGAAGATCAGAGAAGAGAAAAAGAAAAAGATCACGTTGATGGTAAAATCACAAACACAAACACAAACCCTTCCGCGTGCTGGCCGGCCAGAGTCTCTTAGAGGGAGGAGGCAGGGGCAGGTGACAGGAAATGACTTGGGGCTAGTCAGGGTGGGGTCAGCTCCCTCACTGATCAGCTATGTCACCTCAGGCCAGATCCTGAACTCTGTGAGCCCCCACGGGATGTGGCGGTGAGCTGCTGCCCCCTCTAGGGTCCAAGGCTACTGGGGGCGATGATAAAATAGGTGGAAACCTTGAACACAGGAATCAAGGGGAAGTTAAGCATATAAGATTTTCTCTTCATACTTTTTAATCAAGGGACGAAGCAGAAAAGGTTACGTTCCTACAATCGTCACAGATGGAAGGAGAAACAGGAACTGAACTTATCTGACCAACCCAGCAATCCAAGGTCGGGTAGAGGCAGCTTCCTCTCAAAGTCACCCCTGAAGTGACTGCTTCAGTGACAACTGTCTGACATGTTCTCCAAGGTGTAGGAGAAATAAGCAGCTGCCACTGGCTGAGGGCCTACGTTTGTCGCACCTGTCACCACAGTCCCACACAGGTGGATGTTATTGTCCCCATCTTAGAGACGAGAACAAACAGTAAACTGTCGCAGCTGAGAGAGGGCAGGGCAGGAAGTGGTGGAGTGGGACTCGGACGTGGCCAGCACAACTCCGTGGCCAGCACTCCGTGTGTCAGGTGACACTTCTGCACTCTCCTCCTCCACCCAGGACCCTTCCACCACAGTCTCCAGAGCCACGCAGCCCATGGAAGTTCACGTCCACCTCACCGCTGCCCTTCAGGCTTACCCAGGGAAGCCTCGAGCCCAGAAAGAGCGAAGCTTTGGGTGGGATGGGTGCTCTAGGGCTCCGAACCCAGAGAAGATGTCCGGTGAGGGCACGAGTGAATCAGAGCCCTGGCTGGGTCCCCAAGGGAGCCGCCGCCCCACATGCTGGCGGTCTGCGCTGCACCTGGGCCCAGCTCACCTGGTTGGCCTGCCCGGGCCCATGGGCGGCCTCCAGGGCCTTGTACAGCCCCTCGGACATCAGCACCAGGAAGCCGGTGACCCCGTCCAGGGGCTGTGCGCCGTGGATTTCGGGCTCTGCGATGATCGGCTTGGACTTGGCAGTGCTGGGGGAAGAGAGTGGAGGGGAGAGCTGGGTGTGGAATGGCCCCCAAGGGACATTTATTCTAAGGGAAGACTCCACCCCAGCATGTGAAATAAAACGCATACCTGACAAGAGGAAAAGAGAGAAAAGAGAAAACCAGAAAAACAGACCTGTCTTCTGAGGGGAGCTACTAAGATCAAGTTCTGAGGGCCAGAAAAGCTAGTGGGCAGCTGGAGTCAGAGGGCAAAGGTCAAATGCCAAATTCTGGTTCCACGCTGCATCTCCCGTCCACGGAGCCCGGGCAGTGGCGGGGTGGGGGTGGGACAGCAGGAGGGTGGGGTTCACTTTTAAAAGCCCCCTTCTCTTGGTCTCCTCCAAAACAAGTGTCAAGCCAACTCAGACCACACCCACACTCTCCATCCGCACAGGGGTCATTTTCTGATGCACCACCAGAGCTATAAGCGTCAGAAAGTTCTTGTACGTGCACATGCACACAGGCAAGTCTAGACGCTCCTGGCAACAGTATTTGGACAGTCTGGAAATACTCCGCAGGTGAGTGCTGACGCAGCCACACGCTGGAACCTTAGCAGCTGACGCCAGGAATACCACCGGCTGCCACCGGCCTAACTTCCAGGTGTGCAGGAAGGGAGGCATGGGCACCTAATGAAAAGTGAGCTGCAGGACACTGGAAAGCACATGCTGGCACTTGTGGGTGTTTTGAAAAGGATGCTCACCCCCACAGAAGCACACACACAGGTGTTACACGCATGCACAAAGAAACTTTGGGTGAGATACACAAAAAACTAGCAGCTTCTGGGGAACAAGTCTCGGCTTGGAGAGGAAGATACACTTCACACATATATCCCTGGCACTGTTTGAACTGTTTTAAACCACATATGTACTTTCCAATAAAGCAACAGAATCCCACAAATTAGAGACAAAAGGTTGCAAACTCAACTGCCTAAATCTTGTGAGAGTAAGGAGTTCTAACTCACGCTTCCTAAGATGTGATGAAGCCTGCCCTCTGGTGACGGGGTCTCTGGCATACATCCATAGCTCTGGTTGTGACGTTAAATGCCATAATGGACACCTTATGCACATGCACAAGCCTAATTTCCCGATCAACGTTAAAGACGCATGATCAGAATTCAGGCTGCCTGGGTTCAAGTCCTGCCTCAGCTCACAGCTAGCCCTGTCACCAAGTAGGCAAATTAATGTCACCGTGTCTCAGTTTCCTTATACAAAAATACCTTTCAGGTAGGAACGGTACCCAGCTCCCAGCGCCTGCGTGAAGACTGCATAACAGAATGCATGTGCAGAGCTGTGCACAGGCTGGCACAACAAAGGACCACAATTACTACCACTGCCCATGAGCACTGGGCGGCAGCCAGAAGAGAGGTGTCTTCGGAGGGAACTATATGATTTGTCCTGCACCTCTGCCCTAGCCCTAGCCATGGACGGCACCAACTAACAGGCCTTAGGTCTGTCCCTATCCATGCCAGGCAGCTCAGACGCTCCTGGCAACAGTATTTGGACAGTCTGGAAATACTTCGAGGGTCCATCAGTAGAGGCCAGCTCTCTTGCAGGCCTTAGGCACTGGTTGCTGCCTTTGGCTTTGGCCTAGCTCTCCACTTGACCCCTTGCCAGCCTGACTCCTGGCCTGCTGGTCTAGGTGCCATATCAACCTCTCCAGGAGGAAGAAGAGTCTCCTTGGGTTCTGAGCTACCTCAACTGCATCTTCTGTCTTAAAATCTGCTTCTGTCTCAGATAGGGGGCAGCTGGGCCAGCCACCTACCTGAGTAGGTCGATGTCAGTGTAGCTGTATTTGACCTTGTAATCCCCGATGCGCCTGGTACTCTCCTGCCCACAGATGACCCCCACTTGCTTGATCTTTCCTGCATCCAAACCTGCCAGGGGAGAACAACACGACAATCCCAGATCTTGTTCATATTAAAGAACAGAAAGAAGGGGACATGCACACATCCATGAACAAGGTGCTGACGACCCAAAGAACAGGAAACGAAGTCACTTCAGGCACCTGGGAAAGCAGCTGACTGTCCCCCCCATGTCCTCGGTCTCCATCCCCATCAGAACACCCCCTCACTCGGAGCCCCTCCTCCACAGTCACCAGATCTGGCACCCCCAGCACAGCTGCCTGGGAAGGGAGGGAGCTGCTGTGGCAGTGGCTGATGTCAGGGCTTCTGTGGCCTCTCAGCCTCCCCCAGTAACAGTGCGCATCCAGGTACTCTTGGAAGCAGTTCACACCCATTAATTAACTCCTTCGATGCTCACCACGTCCTGAGGTAGGTGTTACTATTATCTCATATGCAGATGGGGAAACTGAGGCATAGAAAACTTGGGTAAGTTCCAAACATCACCAACTAGTAAGCGGTGGAACTGGGAGTCAACCCAGACGGGCTGGTCCCAAGCCCAAAGTTCCAGCCTGTCCACTTCACCCCTCTCTGCACGACCACCAGAAGAGGGCGAAGGTGAGCCACGGGGTCGCCCTCCCCTACTGAGCCCTTGGCACATGTCCCCCACTCACCCAGCTGTGAGAGGCGGAAGAGCTCATCCTCGTTCTCCGTGGTGTGGTCCACGTTCAGCTGTGTCACCTGCAGCCCGTCTACCGTGGATTTGCATAAAAGGGCACGGTTGGTACCTGCAGCAGAATGTAAGCAGCTGAGCAGAGGGGGAGCGGAGGGAGGAAGAGGCCATGTTGGGGTGGGGAAGGGGGCAGAGAGACAAGGCAGGCATCTCACATGTGGACAGCCCTGAAACTAGTAAAGAAAATAGGCTCGGACCACTGGGTGAGTCACCCGTCAAGGAGAGCTGAAGATGTTAAGGAATCAGGTTAAGCTTTTCCAGTGCCATCTTAGGATGAGTATGGTTATGATTTTCATAAGAGATCTTTTCTCTAGGGAGACACACTAAAATATTTACAGATACCATGCCATGATGTCTGGGGTTTGCTTCCCCACAATGTGGGGACAAAGGGTTGTAGATTAAATGAGTCTGGCCACGAGGTGATAACTATTGGGGATGGGTAGACGGAGTCATTAAATGCTGGTCACTCTAGTCCTATACATTTTTAATTTTTTCCACCATGAAATCTTTAGGAAAGAAGGAAGAGAAGAGGGAAATTATCAGTGGGGTCTCTGCAGAGCTCCTGCAGTAATCTGCACATCGGGGACACGGCCTTCTCAGGCTCCCAGATGGTTCCCTCTTGCCCACAAATCCCACGAAAATGTCCCCGTGGCCCCTCATCCTCTGGCCCACACCCAGCCATCTTATCACCCTTCATGGGATGCTGAGTGGGTCTTCCGCAGCTGGCATCATCTTTCAGAAGCAGCAGCCACTAAAGTGACACGGATAGAGGACAAAACTCCCCCAGGGCCACAAGCCAGTCAGGGGGCGACACGGGAACTAAGGCCACGGCGCGTACCTCCCGGCCAGTACTTCTAACTCCACACTGGGACCGAGACGCCCGTGGGGTAACAGAAACCTGTCCGATGGCCTCGGAAGACTTGGGCTGCGGGTCCTACGTGTTTGGACAGCAGGTTGCCCAAAAGACTCCCAGATCCCCAAAGCTGACCTCTCCCAGCCCTCCCCACCCTGAGACGAACAGGTGGCTCACCTACGTTGGCGACGTAGAGCTTGTTGTTGAGAAGGACCGCCACGACGGCCATGGCCCCTCCTGAAATCTCCCTTTCCAACACCTTGAGTCTTTCGAGGATCTTCTGATACTGAGGAGGCAGCTGGTGCTGGGGGACACCCTACAAGCCATCACTGGGGGTCAGAGCAGGCCAAAAGCTGCACTGCAGCTCTAAGCAGGCTATTCCAGGAAGGTTAGCGGTAACCTAACTTGTCCTGTCGGCTCTGAAAATGCTGGTAGGTGATGTGGGTGGGTAGGTGACAAGGCTGCGGACAGATTCGAAGACTGACCTGGAAGGGCTTTACCTCATACCCCTCACCACCCACCCCATGATGAGCCGAAGGCTGCTGAGAGCAGGCTAGGGAGGCCCCTTGGAGGGTAAACTCATAGTCAGGGACTGTCTCCCTAACTCCTGCTGCTCTGGCCTGGGAGTGACATGGCAGACGAGTCCTCGTTCCTAGCAAAGCTGGCCTTGACGAGCTTCTCCCGGGAAGCAGGCTGGAGAGGTTACCTCTGGCAGCTGGGACTGGAGGCTCGCCTTCTCAGCCAGAGCATCGTCGATGGACTCCAAGAAGCTCCTTTCCACCACATCGAAGGCCTGGAGGCACAAAGAGGACAGAGAGGAACAGGTGTCAGGGCAAAGGCCAATTCAAAACACCACTGCCACCTGATGCTGAAACACCCCCGAGGAATAGCAACAAATCGTATTACGTGCAGGTCCTCATGTGACGGCACTGCAGGGACCAGAGAGGCTAAGGTTAAGAGCGCAGAGGTTAAGAGCACAGGTTTGGAACCAGGCCACCTGGGGATGAATTCCAGCTCTGCCACTTGCCAGCTGGCAGTCTCGGTCTCCTCATCTATGAACAGAGATAAGTGTTGTTCTGAGGGCGACTGAGCACTCAGCACCTGGCTCAGCGCAAGTCTAGATCAATGACCACTGGTGTCATTACTATATCCTGCTGGCCCATGGACACTGCTCACGCTGCTGCCTTTCCCGGGGGGCCAGGCTGAGAATCCCTGGCCCAGAGCCCCAAGGCCGGGAGGGTGCTCAGGCCCGCAGGCGCTGAGGCAGGAGGACAGTTGGGAACACTACTGTCGAGGAACAGGAGTCCATCCTCCTCATCCAAACTAAGTGACCCTAGATGTACTTCCAAAAGGAGATGCCGGGAAGAAGCCTCCAAAAGAGCAGCAAGCAGAAGCACGGAGCTGGCAAAGGCCACTGGACAAAGAGAGGTGGTGAGGCCGGGATGCTGGCGGCGACTAGAGGCCGAGCACCTGAGCCACGCCCGAAGGAAAGGGACCATCTCAAGTCACCCTAAATCAGCCCCTACTCCACCCCTTTGTCCAAGGGTCCGTCCCTACTTCCCTGTTCCCCAGGACCACCTCCCCAAAAACCAACCCTGCCAGGGGTGGGAAGGACCGCTGCTAGCTGCCAGCTCTTAGACTCTCCGGAAGTGGGGTGCCCCTGCTGCTCGGAGAGGCTCCCAGAGGTGGGTTCTCTGCAGGACAGAAATGAGCTGGCAGGGTCTTAAGGCCAGCCCTGGCCAAGCCCGCCCTGCACAGTCGCAGGGCCAAGTTCCTGGGGGACACAGTCCACCCGGGTTGCCGTCGGCTGCCCGAGCACCAGTACCTGCAGCAGCACACGCCGCACGTCGGCCTCCACGTGCTCGGCGTTAAGCTGGCCCAGCAGGAGCTCCGCAGACAGCCGCTGGGCCACGAAGTTGGTCACCCGGTTGCCATCGTAGCCGTTGAAGACCCCATACAGGAAGCAATTGTTCTCACTCCTGGCAGAGAGAGAGGCAGGAGCTGACCTGAGACCAAGGGCTCACAGAAGTGATGCCAGTTATAGAGTGGAGAGGGAGGAGGGCAAGGAACTGGGGGAGACCAAAGATACAACAGCTGTGGCATCAGGTGTCCACCTGGGTCCCCCCATTTCTGCCATCATTCTACTCTGGCCATGACCTTCAGGGATGCTCCCTGTCCCACTGTGGCAGGCCCTCAGCTGGTCTGAGGTCTGGACATGGAAGGGATAGCGGCAGACGCCACCTGCCATGGGCAACACCCCACTGGCAAGCCCCACGTGAGAGAGGTGCAAAACTACTTCCAGTGCCCGGAAGAATGCTCCTGGCACCTCACCTGAACTTGAGCCAGTTGTCCTCCAGCGGGTGGCTCTCAGTGCCCTTGCCATCGGCAGAGTAGCTACGGTTGGAGGCTGAGCCCACCCCAGAGAGGTGGCAGAGCGGCAGGTCGTCCGTCCAGCTTGGCTGCTGCTCCTGGGGAGGACAACAGGAAAGCATGAAGTGTCACCTCCTCCAGGGCAGACCCCGCCTCGCCTATTTCTGCCCCAACAAAAACTCAGCAGGCCCAGA
>NW_006440626.1:4776090-4787098 GCF_000325575.1 Pteropus alecto
GGTTTCCAGGAGCGAGCTGTTTCACAACATGAACGAGACCCACACACAATAATTCTTGGTAAAAAACTCTTCGGTGGGTCCCCGCTTCTCACTATGGAGGCTCTGACTCCAGACCCTTGGGCACTGGTTAAAACTGCAGCTTTCTAGGTCCCATAGCCAGAATGTCTGACCTGGAGGGGCCCTGGACGTCGGCACCATAGGCAGCTCCTCCCAGGTGACCGATTCAGGTAGCCCAGGACCATGCCTTGAGGAATCGACTCACGAGCCTGCCTTAGGCATGGTCACTGTCCCTGGCACTGGTGCCTCCACCCCTGGTCCCTGCTCCACTGTGTCCTCTCCCATCCGCTGCCCGCCACACCTTCTCCACCTGTACCAAAGGCTTTACCGTCCCCTCCACGGTCCACTCTCGCCCTCCATGTGGCGCGCCCTCCTTGTCCTTTCTAGCAATTCTCCCCGCCCTTCCAGACTCTGGCGCCAGAGTCACCAGCTCTAGGAAGTCTTCCTTCAGGGAAGATCGTCCCCAGCCTTGGTTGATGGCCTTCCCGTGTACTCCTACTAACCCTGGCTCCCTCGCTCCTGCCTGCTTGTGTCTGGCTCCCATTCTACCCACCATCTCAAAGCAGGCTCTCGGTAAAATGACCACGACAGAGTTTTAACAACCCCTCCCCCCGCTCTCCTGTCCAGACCCCAGCCCAGACTCTGAATTTCCTAAGTCTCCTTAGGGTGCACTCTGCTGCAAGGCCCAGACACGATCCACTGCCTCACACCCAGCCCCCACGCGACCCCCACCTGAGAACGGTGCCTGGTTCACAAGGGCGTCCCCAGGACCGCTGTGGGAACTGCAGCTAACGCAAACAACGGAGAATCAAAGTTCCATCGCAAGGAGAATAAAGCTGGGATTGAAAACTTTCTGAAATACGAATAAAGACCAGTGCTGGGCGTGACTTCTTACAAGTCAGCAGTAGCAACCTTCAAAAAAGGATGTGAAAATCACTGCAACAGGCTTTTGCAATCAAGATATGTAAAAAGCCTGTGGTTAGTTTTTGTGGCAAACTTCATCTTATTTGCATACTGATCGGGGTGACCCGACGGCTTTTCCTTCGTCTTAATCGCTTTAATACTGCATGCATTCTTCCGCTTCGGTTCTGTGCTGTGCACCCTGGAGCGACTTCTGCAGGGAGTGGGAGTTTGTTTTCACTTCTGAATCAACACGTAGAGTAAAACGGATTTTCTTTTTTAGTGTGCAGGTCTTCGAATTTTAACATGTGTTAAAATTTTAACATGTGTTAACATGTGTAACTACTGCCACAATCAACACACAGAACAGCCCCATCATCGCAAACATGCCCTCCTGTTGCCCCTTTGTAGCCACGCCCTCCCCTGGCAACCACTGACCTGTGCTCCCTGACTATACCGTCTTTGCGAGAATGTCATAAATAAATTAGGCAGTACACAAACGGTTTTTTTATTGAGAAAAAACATATTACGTTAAATTTACCATCTTGAGTATACAGTCCCATGGTATTAAATACACGCCCACTGCTGTGCGAACATCACCACCGTCCACCCCTGGAGCTCTTCTCATCATCTCAAACCGAAACTCTATACCCACGAAACACAAACTCCCATCCTCCCCTCCCCCGGCCCCTGGCGACTACCACTACACTCTAGGTCTTTAAGTACATAAGCTTTGAGACTGGCTTCTTTCACTCAGCATTGTGCCTCTGAGATTCATTCACGGTGTCACCGGCATCAACAGCTTGTCCTTTTATTGCAGAGCAGTGTCCCATCACATGTATGTAGCACATTCATCCATTCATCCACTGAAGGACGTCTGGACTGTTCCCAGTTTGGGGCAGTTATGAAGAGAGATGCTATAAAGATTCATGAGCAGGTTTTCGTGTGAACACAATTTTTCATTTCTCTGGAGTAAATACTCAGGAGTGAGACCGTTTAACTTAGTAAGCAGCCGCCAAACTTTTGGCGTGGTGGACCATTTGCATTCCCAGCAGCACTGCAGAGGAGTTCCAGTGGCTCCACATCCTCATCCCATGGTATCCTTTCTTTTTTAAATTTAGACATTGTAAGAGGTATGTGGTATTTCATTGTGGCTTTAATTGCATGTCCCTAACAGCAAATAATGATGTTGAGCATATCTTCATGCGCTTATTTGCCATCCACATTTCTTCTTTGGTGAAGTGTCTAACTCTTATGCCTATTTTTAGATTGGGTTGTTTGTTTTATTGACTGTTGAGTTTTGAGAGTTCTTTATACATTTTGGATAAAAGTCTTTTGTTGGATATGTGATTTGCAGATATTTTCTCCAGTCTGCAACTTGTCATTTCACTCACTTAATAGTGTCTTTTGCATTGCAAAAGTTTTCAGTTTTGATGAAATCCATTTTATCAATTTTCTTCTTTCATGGTTCATGCTTTTGGTGTCATATCTAAGAACTCTTTGCCCAGCTCCAGGTCACAGAGATATTCTTTGTTTTCTTCTGAAAGTGTTAGTTTTCCATTTAGACCTGTGATTCATTTTAATTTCTGTATAAGGCAGAAGGTTTAGGTCCATGGGTTATGTCTTGGGGTTTGTTTGTTTGTTTGTTTTTTGCATGTGGATGTTCGATTGTTTTAACACTGTTGAAAAGACTATCCTTTCTCCATTGAATTGCCTTTGTACCTCTGCCAAAAACTGGCCATACTTGTGTGCATCTATTTCTGGACTCTGTTCTATTCCGTTGCTCTGTGGGTCAGATTCTTCCACTAATCCCATGCTCCTGATTACCGCAGCCTTATAGAAAGTCTGAAAATCGAGTTGGGGGGATGCCTCTGGCTTTATTCCTTTTCAAAATCATTCTGGCTATCCTAGTTCTTTTGCTTTTTTTGGTATAAATTTTACAATCAGCTTGTCTATATCTACAAAAAATCTTGCTGGGATTTTCACTGAAACTACGTTAAATTTATAGATCAATTTGAGGAGACGTGACTTCTTTACTACGTCGAATCTTGCAATCCGTCAACATGGTTAAGTCCCTAAACTTACTTATGTCTTCTTTATAGGATCTTTTTTTTAAATTCGTGACAAGAGCTGAAAAACTACTAATGCCTACTAGAAACCTTTGAAAATAAAAGACATGACTGAAACCTACTAAGGGAAAAGAAACAGCGAAAAGGGCTGACATTCTGCTCAGCTCTTGGTGACACTAGCCGTTTAAAACCTTCAGGTCGAGCTACAGCAAAAAACTGCTTCGCAGTAACACAAAACCGTTTCTGGCTCCCATCTTGACTGTCTCATTTTAAAGCAATATAAATGTCTCTCTCAACATATGTGAACTTAAGCCTTTGGAGCCCACATATGATATTATGCAACTAGGGTATATTCAATTAATACATACATTCATTCGACAAAAATTTACTGAACATTTACGACAGGCTGGCATTATTTCAGGTACTGGGGACAGAGTGGAGAAAACACTGGGTCCTTGTTTGAAGCCTTCTCTCTAGGGACAGAGACTTTAAACATGTAATACAATAAACAAACAAGATAATTTTAGACAGGGATATGTGCCACGAAGAAGATACATCAGGGTAACGGGACAGAGAGTAGCGGGGAGGGCTCTCCTGGATGAGGTGGTCAGAAGAGGCCTCTCTGGGGAGGTGACCTCTAAGCCAGACCTGAATCATCATGAAGCAGAACTACTTCAGAAAGTGGGGAAAGAACTTTCCAGGCAGAAGGAGCAGCACTCAGGTAGAAAATAAAGTGTGTCAAGTTTAAGGACGTACGAGAAGGCCAACGTGTCCTCTGCAGTGAGCAGGGGCAAGTGGCTTGCTGTGTGTTCATACACACAGATACACACATTGTCTAGGTGGAGACAGTGTAAGGTCTCCCAGACCACAGAAAGGAGTTTATTGCCAAGGAGTTAATTATTTCTCAAGGAATTAATTTCTTGCCAATCATCTCCTAGGTCTTAGATCTGATCAGTGTACTTCCAACACCAAGGACCTCAGGAATGTCTCAGGCAATCTGGCAAATAAGTTTCAAAAAGAAGCTTCTTTTTCTAGGATCTGTCTCCTGCTCCAACTGGAATGAAATTAAGCATAAGATTAAGCAGAAGCACAAATGCATCTCCCCATTCAGGAGCATCCTGTGTCTTCCTCCAGAAAAGATGGGCCAAGAAGCCAAAATTCAGCACCCCTGATGTGGCCCAGTTGTTTTAAAGCATGGGAGAAGACATTTATACTTTCTAGACTCTTGTTTGTGATTAAGTATCAGATTAAGATGGATTGAACTCATCCTCTAATGAGATGTACAATACACAAGTGTTGCCCACAATGTATATAACTTGTCATCCATGTAGCAATCACTGTGCTTGCGCTTCCATGATCTAACTCCTGCAAAGGACAGAGAAAGGCTTCCAGGGGCTTGAATCTTTGCAACAAAGTTATAATTTAGAGAAAAAAAAAATTACTCATGGGCCCACTCGACATTAAGGGACGCACTATAAAAGCCTGCTGAATTAGTCTTTTATAGCAAACGATCTCAAATGTACGACTGAGGAACGTGCCATGTAGGTGCATAGTGGCACAGGAACAATTCACCTAAAAGCATTTCGCGATGGGCGCCCACGATGCTGCCATCAGGAGTGGGCTGACGCTGTCCTGACTGCTGCTGCCACTCTCAGGTGACGTGGGAACAACCAGTTCCCCCAAATTAGAAAAACTGTGTATATGACAGTGGTCAATTTACTTAACAATCACCTCGTTCTTCAGAAAGTATTTATGACTAGTGTCTGGATACTTCTACAACCTTAAATGCTTTATTCGAAATCTAATTATCGTAATGTTAAGCTAGTGATATTTCGGAAATACATTATTCTATTAACTAGTAATTGGTGTGCAGGTCAATGGGTATGGACTCCAGTGCTGTTGTTTGTTTAAGGATAGTCTTTGTTCATTCTTGATAAAAAATACTCAAGAAAACAGTTATCAATGGATACTTTCTTAACAGGCCACTTGTAGGTATACTTCCATCAGTCCTTAGGCGAGCACCTTAGTTAGTGGGGAAGCACAAGAGGCATCTCATTAAGATCAGGAACACAGCAAGAATGCCTACTATCTCCATTACGAAGCACTGAACTGAAGGTGTCAGCCCATATAGTCGGACAAGAGAAAGCATAGGGAAAGTACAGGTATCTCTATTTGCAGCTGATATAACAGTACCTGGAAACCTTAAAGAATTAATGATAAAACTAACTCAAAGAAAAATCAGTAAGGTGGCAGGATAGAAAATCAACACACAAAAATCAATAACCATTGGATACTTAAAGATGGGCACATAGCCTCCATGTGAAAATTCCTGCTTACTGTCAACTTAAATAACAAGGTCATTTTGCTGTGAAGTTCTACCGAGTCAGTCTTCCCCAACCACATTCCTGTAAAGGATTTTTTAAAACCTAAGTTTCTATCAGTTTGATTATATCTGAAGGCTCCATCCCGACCTTCCAGCCTGTTGACATAGTTTTGAATCTCACCCTTTGACAGACTGACAAGCTCACTCAGCTCTCTATCTTGTACTGATAAGGCCTTCTATATAGTGTTCCAAACGATTTCTAAAAAACTGTAGCCAGAACAGAAAGCGTGGGAAGCTAACCCACTTCCGGCAGGAGGTGTCAGCACCAAACACAGGATGAAGTGACACCTCGACCAGAGGTTTGCTCTGCTGAAAAGCCTAATGTATTTTAGGACCTCAAATGAAGAGGCCACTCACTGACCCTAGAGGTACGGGAACCAACACACACTTTAAAACAAACTATTTACAGCCACGAACGAACCTTGCTGAGCAAAGTGCTACCTGTTTCACATTGGCGCATTGAGTTCCTAGCCAATTTGACTTGACTTGCTGTTAAAATAAAGAAGAAATAAGAAACAAATTATTCAAAGAACATATTAAAAAGTATCCATGATGAGGCAAGGCCACTCCCTTCCTGTTTTTCCAAGTCCTGTCCCCCTGAAGGCCCCGCTCAGACCTGAACGGTCCCAGGGGCCTGTTTCCCACACCATAGCCCTCCACTCGACATCTTCCAGAGATTACCCACGTCATTATTTTTCTTTAAACCGCCACACTTTCTTTTACCCAAATGATGTAATTTTGAACGTAAGCTTTTTCAGTATTATAAGTGAAAAAGCAGTATTACTTGCCATATCTCGAAGATAATAAAAAATGAAAAAAAAAAAAAGAAGATATTAAATTGTAGTTGAACCTACTGCCTGCTGTGGGTTTGGAGCTGGAGCCTTGTTCTCTGTTAACAAAAAAGGGAGGCTGGTAAGAATCAGAAAGGTGTTAAGGACATACTTATACCAAACCGAATCTTTCTCTTGATATCATCAGAGTTTGAAAGAGAACTGAAAAGCAAGTAACCTCCTCGATATGTAGTGATGAGTTTTACACAGCACACACCAAACCACCTCACTGTATGTGTCTCAGGCTCTGGAAAATATTGCCCAAGACCACGAAGCCCCTTCCCTGAGAAATCTATCCCTGTGGCCTCAGCATGCACATCAGGCACCCCGCTCACTGGCTCTTAACTATGTGGCCTTGTGGCAACTGTCATGCTGCAGCCTGGTATTGTTTATCAGCTATTTTATTTCCTGATTCAAAGACATATTTTTAACAATTTAATACACCTAAAGTTGGTGTGTTACAAGTCATTTAGCAGTGTGTTTTCTCAGTAGTATGTAAAATGATGATGTGTCCTTATCATTAATGGTGTCTTAGATCCCATGACATGCGGGCGATTTCTCAGCTACCCCTAAGAACCGCTTTTGTGGAAGGCCCTGCCGAGAATGCAGCCCCACAGCACCTCAAACCTCCGACAACAGCTGGCCGGAGAACTGCAAGCGGTCCCACCCACGTGGGAGAGGGAGAGCACGTGGCCTCCCTGACCCCAGCGGAGGCCCCACCATCGCTCCCATGCCGCTGCGTGTTCTCCCGCGCCTCCCGCCTCCACGGGCATCAGCTGTACCAAGCGGCCACTGCTGACTCCATCACAACCCCCCAGGCTGCCAAGTCTCTCACTTCCTTCCTCCATGTTTCTGAACAATTTTCGGAAAGGTCACGGATTTTCTATTCACAAAAACCACCCACCTCTCCGCCCTTGCACACACTGATGCATACTTTCTCCCACGCCGCGAATGCCAGGCCCTCCAGCACCAGCAGCAAGTGGCGCCTCAGCCCCCAGAACGTGAGTGAGTCGTGGCTGGGAAAGAGCTGGGGAGGGGGCGTCTCACGCTCACACAGGCTCCTCACAGAGCCAAGTAAGTACCTACAACAGTGAGCATGGCCACTTTAACTCTCTGATGGCTTACAAACTAACTTCTCATGAGAAATCTAACAGAAAATACGGTAAGCAAGCAAGCTATTTCGAAAAGCCTAATTTTGACTTCGCTGTGTGACACAGTTTCCAAAATTCATATTTCGGTATTAAAAGTTTCTACAGTGATCCAACTGTATTTAACCCACTGAGGGCGTTACAAACACCTTTTGTACATATATTTACGCATGAGCTCCCCACATACACATGTGAGGACGTCATATAAAAATAGTCCATTGAAGTCTCCACAGAGACTCATCTCAAACTCCTGGGTAGCAGAAGTAGACAAAGCATAGTTGCAAGTTCAGGCCACAGCTTGAATATCAAATTATAGTATGAAAAGGCCGAGTGTTTTTGTGGTGAAAGCACCCGAAATCCTTAGAGGCTAAAAGGAAGCTCAGAAAGAGAGAATAATGCCCCCAGGAAGATGGCTCAGGGTGGGGGGCAGCAGTTCTTTCTCTCCAAAAAGCTTCGAATGCCCCTTGCCTGCTGCCGTCTCTATCTTCCTGAATGACCCCCTTTTCCTTCCCTACTTCTCGGGGGCCAACTCCACCCTAGGGCCCCCGCCTCTCTCACTAGGCTTTTCATCAAAGGTTCTCTATGTTTCCGTTACAAATATAGTCCTAACACATTCTTAAAGGGGATACTAGTAATTGAGGAGCACTTACTGAGTCCTAGAGCAGCTGGCCACATTCTGCCAGCGTATGAGATGGTTATAGGTGACAGCCTGATGGGGACAGATTTATTTCAATGTACATTAGAAAAAAATATATGGCTAGTGCCTGTAATTTTATAGACATAGTTGCCCAAGAAACGTCTCAGTTAAAAATTTTGATTTCAAGTTGATTTTTTAAATAATTAAGTAAATAATACTATAGGCAAAACCAAACTCTTGATTCTCCTGCCCCCAATGCACGCCTCTTCCAGGATTCCTCACTTCAATAAAGGGCACTGCTGTTGCTCCAACCAAACCCTTGCTGTCCTTCTCGATTCTTCTTCCTCTGTCACACACACCCCACATCCGATCCTTCAGCCCTTCCTCCAAAACACAGCCAGAACCCAGTACTTCTCACCACTCCTCTGCCACTGCTCTGACCAAGCCTGTCATCTCGCACCTGGACGACTGTGAGTGCCACACTCAGCAGGTCCCAGGCTTCTACTCTCGCTGCTCGAGCGCTTCTCGATGGAGGGCATTCTCCGATCACTAATCAGATCGCATCATGCCCCTATCCAAAACCAGCTGAGTTTCACATCACAGTTGGAACAGAATCCAAAGTCCACACCAGGATGCACAAGGCTCCCTCGGACCTTGGCTACTACCACTTCCCCAAAGCACTCCGCTCCGGCCACACTGGCCGCCTCCACGCTCCCCAGGCGGGTAGGCCTTTGCATCCCTGCTCCCTCGGCAGGAAAACTCCCTCCCAAATTCCCCGCTTCACCTCAACAAATGTTGAGGTCTTCCCCTACCACTTGGTCTGAAGCGGCACCTCACCGTTCTGTGTGTGAATCCAGACAATCACAGCACCGCCTGATGTGATGTTATAGATATTATTATATCATCCATTACCCGCATCTGTTGTCTACTATGAGTCTCCCTCACTAGAGTAGATAGAACATAAGCTTCATGAGGGTAGTGTCCCCTGCACCTACACGGTGCCTGCCACATAGTGAGTGCTCAGCGACGTTTGAGGGACTGAACTGTAGGCATTCACTCATAGCAGAACTGAAGGTGGAATGTCACGACTGGAGTGTGACCATGCCAGGCTAGGAGTGTAACATGTTAGTTCACTTATTACTCACGATACTTATGGAAGTCCTCTCAATTGGGGACACCAAGGTTTAGGAATGTTAAGTGACTTGCCCAAGGCTGTACAAGAGTCATACTGTTTTATCAGGCTGCAAAGAGCCTAGGTTCTTTTGAACATAACACGCTATCTTTAAAAGCTCTCCTTTTCTTCGAAAGACCTTTTAAAGTACCACACTGCCTGGGGACGAAAGGTGAAACTCCTCAGGATGTCACTTCACTAGGCACTCTGCCATCTGGCCCCAGCGCACCCTTCCAGCGCCTTGTCGGCAAATCCTCAACCCTTCCTGCAAGCCTCCACCGGCCTGGTCAAATCAGGCCATCCACAGCCCCTCAGCAAATCGACACCAGCATGCCTTACACACTGTGTGAGTGGTGTGCAGCTCCTTCTCCCAAGCTGGACCGCAGATGTAGCGAAGGTGGGCACATGCCTCGTTCCTCTTTCTATCTCCAGGCCTAGTAACCAAACTAAGAGCCCTCACAGCCACCTGCTGAATGATGTTGTCCAAGCAGCTCTCACCAGACTAAGGACAGCAGAGGGCAGGACAAGAAGCCCTGCACCTCGCCTGCACACTCAGACGCCCTGTGAGCAGAAATGTCTTGATCGACATTAGGATGGGAGGGGCCTTATGCAGAAGTCCCTGGCATCCCTTTGCCTTTTATCGAGATATTGCATGCTTAAAGTTAACCATCCTATCCATGTTTCAAAGATTCCACCGCCACCCAGGAAAACATTTTGGGGCTAGAAAAGTTCATCTTCCATCTAAACTGAGTCCCTTGGGCCCCATCACACCTAGAGGGGAAGGAAGCTGGCAGCGTCTCCTCAACAAGCCAAGTCAACCTACAGCAGTTATCACTTTCAGCATGTGCCACAATCCAGCCAGTGTTTCTGGAATGTTTACTGTAATAGGGACATACACTGGGGCCCTGCCCTCTGGGAGCTTACAAAGCAGAAGGCCAGGACTACCTAACCAACTCCATGACAAGGCCAACCTGCTAAGCAGCAGTAAAAAAGGGGGGAGGGGCAGCCGAAGGCCTGGAGAGGAAGAAAGCTACCCTGGCCCGGAACTGGGAGTTGCTATTTTGGAAGCACAATTTCACAGTCTACACAAAGCCTGTCATTAATATTTAGCACTGAATGTCGCCCCTTATACTCTAATTCTGATGCTGCAAGACCCTCAAAGGGCAGGAAGGCCAATGTTGAGCACTGGACCTAGCTACAAATGCTTTCCTCATTATTTTACAAATATTTATTGAATGCCTGGCACCTCGTGATGGTAGGTACTGGTGACACTATTCATTGCAGATCCCAAGTTCAAGGAGTTTGCTTTCCTCATCTGTAAAACAGGAATAATCACACTATCTATCTCATGGGACTGCTATAAAAATTAAACTTACAAATGTAAAGCAACTGGCACAAAGCCTGGGATGTAGTAAGCGGTACACAAGTGGCTGTTGCTATGATTATCATCACCGCACGATCGCTCGGTGCCCGGGGTGGGCTCACCGGTGACCCATGCTCTCTCCGCAGCCGCGCGCCACGTTCCTTTCCGGCTCCAGAACGCTTCCACCCTCGACGCGTCCTTGACGCTCGGGGACTCTAGGACCCGGCATCCGAGCCCGGGCCGGCCGGGCGCGTAGCGCGCACGCGCAGGCCTCCCGGGGCCGCACGCGCCCCCAGCCTAGGGAATGAGGGGGGCCGGCCCGGGAGAGGGGAGGGCGGCGGTCACACCCCGCCAGCGAGAAGTCGGCGTCCCAAGGCGAAGAGGGAGCCGCGCCTGCACCTGACAGGCGCCCCCCCGCCGCCCCCCCGGGCTCCCAACCCCCCGCCCGAA
>NW_006440626.1:4787706-4829519 GCF_000325575.1 Pteropus alecto
ATGAGACCTGGGGAAAGGGACTGTGTGGGTTCAAGAAGTACGATGTTCCAGAAGACCGATGTGGCTGAAACGGATGGAGGGAGAGCGAGACAAAGGGAGCGTAAGTCAGGCTCTGACCTTGCGGGGTCCAGACAGGACAATGGAAAGCTGGGGACTTCGGAGCCAGCCATCGATCGACACGATCCCACTGATAGAAAGATCCCTTTGACTGCTGTGTACAACACAGATTTTTACGGTTGTGCAGACGGGAAGACCAATGAGGGGACTGTTGTACTAGTTTTAGGGGAGGGATGAGAGTGTTTGAGCCAGCTGATGGCAGTGAGTGGATTTCATTTAGGAGATGAAACTGTCAAGACTTGAACAAGGAAAAGAGATGTATCAAAGATTCTTCCAGATTTCTGGCAAGAACGGCTCGGTTTGGGGGTGGGGGAGAAGGGAATGACCATGAGTTCCATTTGGACATGTTGAGTTTGAGGTGCTTTTGAGACATACGAAAAATAAAGTCAAGTCCGTGCTTCGATGGGGAGGACTAGAGCTCAGAGCAGAGGCTAAACTGGCAAAGACACAGAACTACCAGCTGGAAAGGCAGGGGGAGCAGAGGCAGCACAGAACCCAAGATGAGGAGTGTCTAAGGAGGATGTGGGCAACTGCGTGAGATGCTTTCGAGAGGTCTAATTAGAAGGTAACTGAAGGAAGTTCATTAGGTGTAGCTGTCTTTAACTCATCCAGGCAATTTGGGTAGAATGGTAGGCAGGAAACCTAGATGCAGTGAATTGAGGAATGGCTGGGAAATGGACACATGGAGACCTTGAGAGTATCTGATTCTTCCCAGTTGGTGGACTGGAAAAATAAAAAAGCAGGGAACATGGGATTGAGAGACGTTTTTTTCTTTTAGGCTGGAAGAAGCTTGAGCCTGTTTAAATGCTGAAAGAAAGGCTTAATAGAGAAGAGCTGATGATTTAGAAGGAGGAAGTGGGAGGCAGCCTAGGACTGGGATAATGACTTATCATCTTGCTCTCCTACCAACACAGCTCCATGTGGCCCAAGATGACTGCTTGAGCTCCAGCCATTTTGTCTGAGTTCAGCAAGCAGGAAGGAAAGAGGAAGGTAGGAAGATAGTACTTCTCTTCCTCTGTTTTTAATTAACAAACATTTATTCACGAGCAATCTCCCTTCTTTTTAAAGGAGACCTTTAGAAGTTCCGCGTGGCACTTTTCCTTACATCTCATTGGCTATAACCTAACTTGTACCACATCGAGTTGAAAGGGAGGTCAGGAAATGTAGTCTTTGGACTGAGCTACAATGTGCCCAACTACAAACAGTTTCTGTTCCTAAAGAAGGTTTGAGAAATGGATACCAGGAAGCTATGAGCAGTCTTTTCTGCCATGAAGGGGTTTGGGAGGGACCAAGTGGTTTGTCTGTTGAAGAAGAGTCTGGAAAGAATCAGGATTTGGAGCCCAACGCACTGCATTCTAATCTTGGCCCATATCCTGTCACCTGTATGACCTTGAATAAGCTGCCTCCCCTCCCTGAGCCTCAGGAGCCTCCTCTGTATAATGGGAGTGAGAATCTACCCGGCAGAAAAACTGCAAATATTAAATGCGATGCCATGGAAATGCCTGAGCTGTGGTAGGCGCTGATGTTTGTTACATTCAGATCTTTTTTTTTTTTTCAAGATAATAAACACATTGAGCACCTACTGTATGCCGGACACTTGCTGGATGCTTCTTCACCATACACTTACTTATTTCTCACTCCAACCTGGTGAGATAGGTATTATAATTATCTTTATTTTATAAAGCAGGAAATTCCAGTTCACGAAGTCACCCAACAAATAAATTTCGGGATTTGAACCTAGGTCTTCTGACTCTGTGATGCTGTGATGTAATAAGAAATATATATTTGATCTTGGTCCCGGTTCCTGGCACAGAGCTTCTAAAAGGGTTTTGAAATTACCCGAGTGATAGAATGATAGAGCATCTTTTGTTATTCATAACATGCACCTTTCAACTATCCTGCAGTTTATTTTAATGAGATGACTGGTGGCTGATAGCCCCTGGATGACTTCAGGTTGGAGGCTGGTTGCCAGAGGAACCAACCACGTGATTAGAGGGGACTTTCAGCCTCCCCGCCACCCCCTCCCCCCCACACACACACTCCCTTTCCCGTCTCTGGAGAGGAGAGAGGAGCTGGGAATTGAGGTAATAACTAGTGGCCAGTGATTTCGTTAATCAATCGTGTCTTTGTAATGGAACCTCCATAAAAACCCTAAACGAAGGGGTTTGGAGAGCTTCTGCATTGGTGACCGCATCTATGTGCTGGGAGGGTGACACGCACCAAACGCCACAGGGACAGAAGCTCCTGCACTCTGTGGACCCTACCAGATCCTAGCCTATTACCTCTTCATCTGGCTGTTCTCGTGTATCCTTTGTAAGAACCCAGCAATATAAGTAAAGCGTTTTCCTGATTCCCGTGAGCCGTTACAGTGCGTTGCGGAATCTGAGGAGGGAATCGTGGGAACCCCTGATTCGTGGCCAAACTGGGCAAGAGTGTGGGTGACCTGAGGACCTGCTACCTGGGACTGGTGTCTGAAGAGGGGCGCAGTCTGGTGGGAATCTGCCCTTAGCCTGTGGGGTCTGTACTAACTCTGGGTGGTTAGCATTAGAATGACAAATTACAGGGCACGGCACCCAGTTGGTGTCTGCAGAGAACTGGAGAATGGCTTGCTGTGGGAAACCCACAAGTTCGGCGTCAGAGGTGTTCTGCCGTTGTAGGTAAAAACCCCTTAGTCGAAGACTCCGAGGCCTTTCCTGGCACCGCTGCGAGGGAAGCAGACCCTCCAAGTCCCCTCACAGCTCAGCCTCCTCGGAACCGTGTGAAGTGTCCCAAACAACTGCAGCGTTTCCTGCCTCCGGTTTTGCACCTGTTGTTCCCACACTCAACTACCTAAATTTACTCCATCTTCAAGGCTCTTAGCAAGTGAAAGTCCTCAGACACTCCCCTTGATTCCCACCCCAAGAATTACTTCTCGATCATTTAAAACCACAGTTACTGTTGGCAGTGACCTTCCTGAGGGCGGGGACTGCAGCAGGTCATGGGCCCCAGGCGTTCTCAGATTGGTTGACAGTCAGATGGTTGTCAGTCATTGGTAGATGAGGCCAGTCCCAAGGTCCTCAAACGACTTACAGGGGAGCTGGGAGACTATGACTTGGAGCTTCCAGACCCCTCCCCACCCCTCTTTCCACACCCGACCCCCTAAACAGCGCACTATGGCAGGTCCTCCTTCCACAATTTCTCGGGTCTGGTTTTCAAGGCAGCAAGAAGACACTAGGCTCAGCACAGCACTTGGGAGAACAAGCATTAAGTCGGCGCCTCCTGTTTGCAGGCACTGAGCTCCCAGGGGGGTTGAGGCAGAAACAAGGAACTCTGCTATGGACAGACTTCTTTCTCCCGGGGGAATAGCTGCCTGGGAACCAAGCTGTGAAGTGGATTTGTTTTCCCCAGGACAGCCCTACGGGTCACATGGGTTTACAATCAACCCAAGACAGGCTTCTGCCGGATGAACAAAGATACCACAACTATTGACCCTGAAATATCGCTAAAACAGCCTGAGCGAGCTGCAGGCCCTATCACAGCCACGCAGAAGTGCACGCATCAGATAACTCCGTGCCACCATGACCTTTCCACACTCTAGCACCTGGAAGAATAGATAGCCGTGCAATGCCCTCAGCTGCCTTCTGGGAACTGCGAAGGGCTGTGCATGGGGGTTGGAACCGCCTGTTGTCATAAGGTCTGTGCCTCCAACAGCTCCCCCACGGGCCCAGCAGATTCCATCAATCCTTTGTTTGGCCTCACAGACAGCCACTGAGGCAACTCTGGTTGGCAGATAACAGCTTGGGAAGGTGGCAAAAGGACACTGAAGGATATTTTGAAGAGGAATAACACATTCGCCCATCATCCCATTATCCTCATCCTCACTCGACGCCTTCTCCATACTGGCCGGGAAGCCAGGCCGGTCTTTTGGCCTGATTAGCAACTGAGAGGACAGAGATCACCTTGAGCCAGGCTCTTTGCCTTCCTGGATTTTCCTCTGTCACAAGCATTTTCCCACGTGGCTGTGCGGTCCTCGTATTGGTGTGTGATCGTCCTTTGACTATCCCTCATTTTTTAAAACAATTTATGTATTTAAATTAATTTCAAGTATACCATACATTGGTTAGACATCTATAGAGTTCATAAAATGATCCCCCCAATTGCTCCCTCCCTCCCCTGGCCCTCCACCTAGCCATCATATTAATGCTGACTGCATTCCTCATTTTAAAATGGTAGCTAATAAGCTCGTTTCCATTTGGGGCTATTATATACGGCTCTACAACAGTCATTCATGGGTTTAAAAACTATTGAATGAATTTCTTAGAAAAGCACAATGAGATATATAGGGAAGATGACTCGCTTTATAATACTTTAGCAAAAAATAAATTAAAAGGGGAGAGATCGAACCAATGGGACAAAGTCTTTGTAATCTGAGGTGATGAATGCATGGGTTTTCATGGTGCTATTCTCTCCCTTTTTAAAAAATATGTTTGAAATTTTTCATAATAGGAAATTAAAAACAAATATAAGCTCAGTCCCAGCCATCAGGGAGCTCACAGTCCGGCAAGTAAACAGACAAGGAACTGGGCCCTGCAGAGCAGCATAACGAGGGCTGGGATGGGCCTAAGTGCATAAAGTAATGTACCTAAGAACACAAGCCAATTATATCGAAACAAATTTATCAACATATATTTTTAAATTGGGCCACAGGGGTTCAAAGAAGATACGAGACGCGTGGAGCAGAGCAGCCCGAGCCAAGGGGCCTGAAGCACCCAGCCCCACTCGGCCCCACTCAGCCGCAATCAGCTGAACCTTGCATGATTGTCGTTTTAAACTACTGAGTTCTGGAATTGTGTGTTACACAGCAAAGACTGTCTGATACAATGGGAGAGATTAACCTTCTAGCAGAAGGCATCGCCTAAGCTTGTAGTTAAACCTGGAGCAGAAATAGCAAATAAGCATACGAAAAGATGTCCCACATCATACGTCATTAGGGAACTGCAAATTGAACAAAAACGAGAGGCCACTACACACCTATTAAAATGGCCGAAATCCCAAACACTGACAACACCAAATGCGGGCAAGGATGTGCGGCAACGAGAATTTTCTGTCATTGCTGGTGGGAATGCAAAATGGTTCGGCCACTTTGGACGACAGTTTGCCAGTTACTTAAAAAGCTAAACAGTCTTATCATATGACTCAGCGATTGTTCTCCTTAGCATATTTATCCAAATGAGTTGAAACTTACATCCACACCAAAGCCTGCGCACAGATGTTTATAGCAGCTTTATTCATAATTGCCAAAACTGAAGCAACCAAGATGTCCTTCAGTCGGTGAGTGGATAAACAACTGTGGTTCAGCAGCTTTATTTATAATTGCCCAAACTGAAGCAACCAAGACGTCCTTCAGTCGGTGAGTGGATAAACAACTGTGGTTCATCTGGAAGTTGGAGTATTATTAGAGAGAAAAAGAAACGAGCTATCAAGCCATAAAAAGACATAGAGGAACTTGAATTGCAACTTGCTAAGTAAAGAAGATAATCTGGAGAGGCTACATACTGTACAATCCCAAATTAATGACATTCTGGGAAAGGCAGAACTAGAGACATTAAAACATCGGTGGTTCCAGGTGTTCAGGAAGAGAGAAGGGATGAATAGGTGAAGCACAAGAGATTTTTAGGGCAGTGTCAATACTCTGCATTATGCCGAAATGGTGGATACATGACATTATGCATTTGTGAAAACCCATGGAACTGTACAACATTAAGAGTAAACCCTGATGTCAACTCTGGACTTTAGTTAATAATAATGTATCATTTTTGGTGTTTCAGTGGGAACAAATATTCCACACTAATGCAGGGTGTTAATAATAGGGTAAACTCTGGGGACAGGGAGACAGGAAGTATAATAAATTCTCTGTATTTCCTGCTCAATTTTTAGGTAAACCTAAAACTGCTCTAAAAAATAAAGTGTTTCGAAACAAAAAAAGTTGGGCTATAGTTATAAATGTGCTTCTTATTAATGCATTTAATAGCAAGCTCTAACGAGGCTAACGGGTGGAACGTTGACATGATGAGTGTTCAGGAACTCTGCTGTGCCACAGGTATTGCTAATTCTGTGGCTTGCTGCCTACATTCATAAGAGACAGAAGTGCTAAACGTCATGCAGAGGTCCCTGGAATGTTTTTGTCCCCCATCCAGGTTCACAGATCCTTGTATTACAGTAACCTTTCTTTGACCTTAGGATATACTCCTGGAAATGGTTTTGTTGGGTCATGGAGTGGGGCCTCTGCCACACACACAAGATTTTCCTGCACAGAGCAGTCCAAAATCCATGTTGGGGAGTCTACGGCCATGCTCCCCTGAACAAGCCCGACCCTTTCTGATCTTGGAAGCTAAGCAGGGTCGGGCCTGGTTAGTACTTGGATGGGAGACCACCTAGGAAGACCAGGTGCTGTTGGCGTGAAAAATAAAAAGTAAGGGATTGTAAACTGACAAAGTCCTTGCAATCTGTGAGGTTGACCAAGGGTTGCCTCGCCTAAAAAAAAAAAAAAAAATCCAAATTAGCAGAAGGAAGTTCCTTACAGAACAAGTTTATACAACCGAATAGAAAACTTAACATCTTAGTCTAAAGCAGCTGGATTTGGGTTTCTGGAAGAGCAACCAGAGGCTTCTACTTCACAGCTACCTAACCAAGAAGGCCTCAAAGGTGTTCTTTCCAGAACAATCCAGAACAAAGAGAAGGTCTTCTCTGTAAACAGAATCCTTCTCCTGTCCTAGAATATAAAAGCTGTTTATAAACTTTAAAGTAGCAGTTTCTAGCATCCATCTGCAGTTGTAAACTGCATTCTTTCCTGGCACCCCATGGCAACTGCTATTTTATTAAAACAAATGTCTGATAACTTGGCAGTTTAAAAATGGAACCTCGATTTGATTTAATTTTTATTTCTAGGATTACTAAGAAAATTGAAATTTCTTCCTATGTGAATTGTCCATTTAGATCACGAGCCTATATTTCTGTCTGCTAACATGTGGGAGATATTTTTCCCAGTTTTCCATTTGCATTTGCACCTTACTTATTTATATATATTTTTGACATGCTGAGCATTTACATTTTTATGTAGCCAGATCTGTCAGAATTTTCCTTTATGGTCTCTGCTTTCTGTGTTATACAGAGAAAGACCTTCCCAACCACAATTTCATATACATATTGACTTAAATGATCACGTTTACTCCCATTTGGAGTTTTAATGCACTAGAAGGGATCCAACTTGACTCTTTTCATATACGTAGCCAATTTTATATTAAAGCCTTTATCGAATAATCTCCTCTTTCCCCCACTCCTTTGAAAGGCTACCTTTATTAATTTTGTAAATCTTATACACCAGTTCCTATGTTCTTAAAATTCCTGCCTCCCAGGGATGTCCTGATGACGAAATGAAGTAGTATCTTCAAAGCTTTTAGCAGCGGAGCCTAGAATCTGCTTCAAATATATTGGTTCTCTTCCCTTCTCTTTCTCTTTTTCAGACCCATTTCCCCCTCCTCATGCCATATGCTTCCACCATTTGACCTTGGGGTTCTGGGAACAGATCCAGGTACACAGAAGGTGCTTCCTAAGGCCTCACTGTTGGGTCCTCGAACTGCTTTTTTAGTCTGTTATTGCCTCAGCCCAAGTGACCTTGCTGGGCGAGCCTTCCCATCCCCCCCGCCATGGTAATTACTCAGTGCTGGGAAGTTGGGGTGGGGGAACAGGGAAGACTTCACAGGGGAGGGACCTTGGAACTCATCTAGGAAAAGAGAGGGATTGGGCAGGGGAAGAGGGCATTCCAGGCTGTATGTGTGTGTGTGTGTGTTGCGGGGAGGCGTCGGACAACGGCGGAAGTCAAGTGTGGCAGGAAGCTGGGGATGACACATCAGGAGGGTGTGGGTGCATGGGAAAAGGTAGAGATTCATTTAAGTAGGAGAGTCATGTGATCATCTGTGTGTTTTAGGAAGATGACCTGGGACCAGGCAGCAGGCAGGGAGACCAGTATTAGGAGGCTGCCGAGATCACCCAAGGTAAGATGGGTGATGGCCTGGACTAGGGTGGTGGCCATGAGGATGAAAGGAAACGGGCAATTTTCAGAAATATCCAGATAAGTAAGACAGAAAACCTGGCTGTGGATTGGAAGTGGGAGAGAGGGGAGTTGAGGACGATTCCCAGATGCCTGGCTCAGGCAGCCAGGTTGATGGCGGCGGAGTTACAGAGGCAGAAGCGCTAGAGGAGGAGCAGGTTTGGACCTGGGCTGGGAGGACTTGGGGATCAATGCAGTGGGCTGGGGGCGGAGAGGACACTGAAAAATTCAAAATGTGCAAACTCCGTGTATTACCGTATGTGGTCTAGACATCTGTTGCAGAAGGACAGAGCCAAGGAAGTGGCAGGATGGATGGCGGAAAATTGATGGTTTGAAAACTATTTAGGAAGTTGAGTCGGTAAGACCTGGCGGATACTTGGAGTTTTGAAGAAAGGGACAAATCTCGGATAATTACCCTCAAGGATGATGGTACCTTTTCTCTAATTAACTCAACGATTCTTAACTGAATCCCTACCACGTATATGCCAGGCACTTTTGTATTTGGGATAGAGCAATGACGAAAGCCCCGCCCTCGTCATGCTTACATCTGGCGAAGAGAGCCAGACGATAAAGAAATGAACATATGTCACGTGGAAGAAGGTGGCACGGAGGAAAATAAAGTGGGGATGGGGAACTTGTTTTTAAAAGGCGTGACCGGGCATGGTCCCATTGAAAAGGTGTCACGTGGGCAGAGATCTGGAAGTGGGAAGAGCATTGCAGGCAGAGGAAGCAGCCGGTGCAAAGGCCCTGAGACAGGAGCGTAGTAGGTGTGTTCTAGGAACAGCGGGGAGGCCAGTGTGGCTGCAGCGAGGACAGTGGCAGAACGTGGGATGGGAGAAGTAGCGGAGGCAGATCCCGCGGGGCCACGGAGGCCATTGCAAGGACTCTGAATTTTATGCTGAGAAGGGTAGGAAAGTTTTCTGGGGAGTTTGGAGCTCACTTGTATTTCCAAAGCTCCAGCGGCCAGCTCTCTCTCTGGGTTCTGACCTAGTTGGCGGCGACATGGCTAAACGCACCGAGAAGGTCGGAATCGGTCGGTAAATACGAGACCCGTTATGGCGCCTCCCTCAGGAAAATGGTGAAGAAAATTGAAATCGGCCGGCACACCAAGTACACTTGCTCCTTCTGTGTCAAAACCCAGATGAAGAGAAGAGCTGTGGGGGTCCGGCCCTGGGCTTTCTGCATGAGAACAGTAGCTGCTGGTGCCTGGACTGAGCACCACTTCTGCCCTCAGCAGTGGAAAGTCTGCCATCAGAAGACTGAGGGAATTGAAAGGCCAGTAGAAGCGCCATAGTTTGGAACGTTGCTAGCCTATAATAAATGCGTTAATTCACGTAACAAAAATAAAAGCCCGGTGGCTCAGAATTCCCTGGTCTTCGGATCCCAATTCCACCACTCTCTAGCTGGGTGACCTTGGCCGAGTTGTCCAATTTCTCCGTGCCTCAGTTTCATCATCCGTAAAATGGAGATAATCACAGTACTCACTTTGTATGGTTATTGTGAGGATTAAATAAAGTTAATGTAAAGAAAGCACTTAGAACAGTATCTGGCACATTCTCAGCACTGTAGAGTGGAATCAGTTATCGTGATAATAATTATTATGGCTGCTGGTGTCGAGGACGGAACATGTGATATGGGGAAGGGCTACGGGATACCTCAATATGAAGGCAGCTGAATATATAAGTGGCCCAAGCTGGGGACATACGCTCTCGGGAGTAGTCAGCATACAGTGGGTGTTTAAAGCCGTGAGACTAGAAGGACTCACCAGGAATGGGCCTGTGAGTCTGCCGTGTTGACAATGAAGGCTCAACGGATGTCACCGCCCAATTGATGTCACTTTGGAAAAGCCTGCACACATTTGAAAACGCTTGAGGAAAAAGGCTTTTGGTTTTAGCAAAGCCCTCTCAAATGTTTGAAGTAGCATTTCTAGGACGTGTAATTGGGACAGGCTTAGGAAGACGCAGAGGTGGGTGAGCACAGAGGAGGATGGATGGGTAACCAAAGCTGAAGGCTTTGCTGATCTAGAAACATGCAGAGCCTGGGGAATTTTTGCATAAAGCAGGCTTTAAGGATATGTCAGTTATCGAAAATGTGGAAAGATCATTTTTAGAAAGGCAGCACAGGGGCTAAGAGCATGGGTTTGAAGGTGGATGCACTATTGCTCTTCAGGCTCTGCCTGGTATGACCCTAGCTGTGCCACGCGCTCTTCTATGGCCGAGCCCCTCATCCGCAGAAGGGGCGCAGCTTAACGCCTCTACCACAGGCGTTGAAGGGAGTGAAACAGATCGTGCTAGCAAAGCGCTCGGCACAGCTCTGGTCCTTAAAGGGAAACACGCTGTCTTCTCCTCTATCGCTTGCACCAACACTTCTGACATGAAATACGTGGGTTTTCTCTCCCACATCAGCCAATTCTCTGACACCAGCTGGCCGCCCTGCAGTTCAGTTCTCTTCTGACGGTATCTACCTGGAGTTAGTGGGTGAAGGGCTCAGGCCCACCCGAGTGCCCTCACTTCAGATGCTGATCGTACGTCCTTATGGACCTACCCTCTATCCGTGACCCCCTCCTCCAGCTCGATAATTTGCTGGCACGGGTCACAGAACTCAGGAAAGTGCTTTCCTTACTGTTGCCTGTTTATTTTTAAAGGAGACGACTCAGGAACAGCCAGATGGAAGAGATGCGTTGGGCAGGGTGCACGCAGGGCACGCAGAGCTCCCTGCCCTCTCTGGGCATACCCACCCTCCCAGCAGCTTGACGTGTTCGCCAACCTAGCAGCTCTATGAACCCCTGGGGTCGGAACTTTCATGGAGGCTTCAGTGATTGATTAAATCATTGGCGGTTGGTGACTGAACTCAATTGCCAGCCCCCTCCCCTATGCCCACAACAAAAGGCGCCCCTCTTAACCGTATCGTTCAGAAATTCCAAGCATTTTAGGAGCTCCGTGCCAGGAACAGGGGCTGGACTAAGACCAAATACATAGTTCTTATTACGGCACAGTATTCTAGGCCCACAACCAAGTGTAGCTGTCTCATTGACAAGGAGACTACGAGGAGAAGAAAAAGAAGCTTCAGAATAGGCTACGGGGGACGTGGAGAGGGGACTGGAATCAGTGCTCTGGGCAGGGCTGGATCGTGGGCGTGCGACCTGTGCAGTCACACGGGGCGCCGCTCTCGGAATGGACTCAACTCTGGGTTTAATGCTCTGCTTTTGCCGTCTTGAAATTCTTCACATTTTCTCTTTGAACTCGGGTTTCGTGCGGGCTAGCCAACGGGACGACGAAGCATTGCGTGTGAGCACAGAAGATAAACCAGGTGGCAGCAAGAACGGCAGGCAGTGGGCAGCACGCGTGGCGAGCAGTTGGCCTGGCCACCTTGTGTGCACCCACATGGCTGGGCAGTCTGGGACACCGTGGGGCGGCACGGGGCTGGCAGGGCCAGGATCTGTGCCCAGACTGGCAGCAGCAGCAGATGGCCGTAGTCCACCAAGGCTGCGGTGAGAGAGAGCCCCATGTGGATAGCCCCTACGCAAATATAAACTCTGCAGCCCAAGTCCGGGGCAGGAACTGCCAGTACTCATGCAGGAAACTGTCAATAAATTATTGTAAAACCAAAGCATGCACATGGATGTCGCGATAAAGCACACCCAAGAGTGAGACTTCTTCAGAGCTAGGTCTCTCTGGTTGTGGAAGCTGCTGCAGCCTTGCCAAGCAAACAAGTATTCCCAGGCTTTGAAACAGACATTAAAGATCGCATTCTACAGAAAAGAATTCTATCTTCATGTGAAGTTTCATTATTAACGAGGAAGGCAATTTTGAAGTTAACTCTTCCTTGTGTAACCAGAGATACAGCGATGAAGTACATAAAGAGGTTATCAAAATTATATATAAATCATGAAGTCACTTTCGGTTTCTCGTACGACCTCCACAAATTACAGAAAAATGTTAGAGGAAACGTTATATTCCAAATATATTTCTGTATAAAATTAAATTCCAACTTAAATGAAATCGATTTGTACGAAGAGTTAAATCTTTTTAGAAAAATTGTTCCGTAAGAATCATCAGCTCTTGATACACTAATGTGAAAGCCTATGAAATATTCTTAACTTCGGTAAGTCTCATCAGCAGAAAGAGCCTTCCCCAAATTAAAAATTTTGAAAGATTATTTGTGATCTTGCATTTGCCAGGAATTATTGTCAGAGCTTTCAATGAGAGGCATACCTCAGAGATATGGTGGGTTCGGTTCCAGACCACTGTAGTAGTGTACTGCAATAAAGCAAGCCATGGTCTTTTCGCTGGTGGAGGGTCTTGCCTTCGGTTTGTAAAAAAAAAACACCACATCTGTGAAGCTGAATAAAGTGAAATGCAATAAAACGAGGCATGCCTGTGTGTCAGTTGAAATGCAGTTGGCAAAAGTATACATTTTGCTGAATAACATGCAGAAAAATCTAATGGTCAAGCAGATATCATATTGATGTTATTTATTGTGTT
This sequence comes from Pteropus alecto, assembly GCF_000325575.1. Lineage (NCBI taxonomy): Eukaryota > Metazoa > Chordata > Mammalia > Chiroptera > Pteropodidae > Pteropus > Pteropus alecto. The sequence continues at coordinate 4,800,397 of NW_006440626.1, forward strand.
ATATAAAATTATGACAACGAAATATAGTTCTGCAATTTTAAGTTTATGGTATTAATGTAGGGAGGAGGCAAGAGAATTAAAAATGTTAATCAAGCCACATTCAGAGACTGCAATATACTGATCCAGGCCAAGAGGACACCTGCAGAACAAAGGAAGATTTCTGCTGGATTCTAACAGCCCATTCCCCACACCTGTGAAGGGGAACAGGCACCAAGAGTCCTTCCCTGTGGCTAAAATCATGGGGAACCTAAGGATTCAAGGCTGGGAACCGCCAGCAGGCCTTTCACTCCACAGTTCAACCTTCTCAGGCTGCATACTCTTCCCCTTCCTCGCTGTATGTCCTTATCAAAGGACATGGGAACTAAAGAATGACAAACTGAATTCCCGGAACACTCGGGGTCCCTCTCGGTGCCTTTACTGTCTCACTGTCCCTCTTACCCTCTGCCTCTGAGAGGAGCCCACACTCTGTCCATGGAGCGTTACTCCTTTTCTAAACGTTCCTTTTGACTCTAACGTCGGTGCGTGTGTTGAATTCTTTCTACACCCCCTGCCAAAGACCCCTATTCTCCCAGTGCAGGGCTTGGTCCCCCGTCACCCGGAGAAATCTGCCCTGTCCTGCATCGGTATTACTCAATTATCCCTGTTACCCCATTGCATTTTATAATAAAATATTTTGAAAGGAAAAAGCTTTATATTTTAGTATCCTTAACTGCGTTTTTTTTTTTTTAACTGCTTTTCGAACAACGGGTCCTGCATTTTCCTTTCGAATTAGGTCCTCCGAATTATGTAGGAGCCCTGATTCTGAAAACAAATCGATTATAAGAAAATATTTTGAAAGGAAAAAGCTTTATATTTTAGTACCCTTAACTGCACTTTTTTTTTTTAACTGCTTTTTGAACAACGGGTTCTGCATTTTCCTTTCGAATTAGGTCCTCCAAATTATGTAGGAGCCCTGATTCTGAAAACAAATCGAATATCTCCAAATTGTCCTGACTCTGTTAAAATCCTTTTAGGCTTTTACTGACAGCCTTCCAGTCCAATGAACGGCCATCACATAATTTTTTAAACTGTAGATGGCTGGTCATCTTGAAAGGCTGATCCTGTCCGCTGTGATGTCCTTCTTATCCGTTTCTGAAAGCCAGCTTCTTGACTCGAGACACATTCTTCTGAATGCCTCCCACAGACACACACCACAGGGGGGCATATGGAGTCCTTCAAATGCAGATGTCAATTTTTGAAGTCCTTCCTATGTGACAAGTCCTTTGGTAACTGTGAAGAGTAACTACCTGAATTATGCTGAGAACAGAAAATGCAAATGGAGGGCAGTGTGACTGTTAGGCGATCACAATCCCATTGACCTTGAAGACTGGGGGAAGGGCCCATGCAGGTGAGGCCCAGGTTGAGCAGGGTGAGAGGCTGGACCGGAAGTCGGAGCCCAGCCCTACAGTGCCAGGGGTCTGCTTCCTCCAGCGGGCAGCTGCCCCAGGGCAGGGAGGGCTTCCAGGGGTGCTCCGGCTCTTTCGATTGCAAGCAGTTGCAGCCCTCAGGCCTCCTTAAGGCAGAGGTGGGTAGAACCTGGGTGGGTACATTGGAAACTGCCACTCTCCACTTTCTCTCTGAACCCTGACCTCTTCTAGAGTCTCCACCCATCTCCCTAATCAATCAACCAATCCCTCCTCCCCATCGTGAAGGGCAGCCATCTGATAGGTGTGGTCATGGGAGGCGGGGCATGAAAAACGGCAGGTATTCGCGCCTGTTCAATCAGAGTCCTAGTGGCACTTAGCAAACCCGGAGTAAGGTTGAACTTGCAATGAACAGGGGCTTGGGCGTGGCCGGCACCGTGACTGACAGGCCCATACTGAGGCCAGAGCGGGCCTGCCCCTCCCTGCCAGCGCTTCTTCTACGTGAGAATGATTCTCACATGTACTTCAACTCGCTTGACTCAGTCCATCATTTACTGATTGGCTCCTTCCTCAAATATATCTTGACTTTTTCTACTCTTCTCATTGCCATGGCGACCTTCCTGTCCGAATAATGGGCAGCAACCTTTTGATTGCCATCTGACCACCAGAGTGGTCTTTTTAAAACACACACTGGCGTGGTCACCGGCCCTTCCAGGGGTTCCACGTCACTTAGGAAGAACCATACCTCCTATGGAGGCCTCAAGGCCCTGGCTGTGGGACCCGAGTGCCCTCTGGCCCGCCCCTCCTCATTCTCTCTCCCTTGTATGTGTCACCGTACCTGCCTTCCGCCATTCCCAAGCTCTGTCCCGGCTGGGGACCTCATGTTTCAGTTCCTCTCTCTAGAACGCTCACCAACCCACTTCCTGGCCAGCAAAACCCTGCTCATCTTAGAGAGCTCTGGTCCGTCACCTGCTCAGAGGGGCTGCATCTGCTGACACCCTCAGCACTTACACAATTTACATTGCTGCTTGTATGTGGGGATAGCCTCCATCTTTCCTGCTGGAAACATATCTGTGAGAGCAGGGCCACCTGTTCAGGTTTGAATTCCTAGGCCCCAGCGAAGTGTCTGGCACTTTATAAGGTCTGAATAGATACTGTGCCAGCTAGGGGCCACTAACTTTAAAAGCCGGTCCTGCGAACATATGCAGATGTAAAAGCACGGGAATGATCTGGAAGGAATGAGGCTGAGCTCCTGATCTTGGTTGCCTCTGGGGGCTGGGGAAGGAACCAGGATAGGGGATGGTGACCAGGTGTCCACACACACGTAAGTTTGGGGTTTAGGGAAGGGGCTGGGATAAGGACTGGTGATGTGTGTACGCGCGTGTGTAAGCTGTGTGTGCATGCACGTGTGTAAAGCTGGGGAGGGGCCCTGGCTTCAGATGCAATGATTTTACTTTTTGATAAACAGTGATGAACAAATAAAACATGTCCCAGGTCAGGGGGGACAGTGGGTTGGCAGTCACAAGCCACACACAAAAACAAAACACACTATGACACGCCACAATCCACTGGTGGGTTTTGAGTCTTCACTTTATTTACTGTCACCAGAAGTCACCACCTTTACTTGGTTCACCACAAATGGACGGATGTCATAAAGGAGGGTGCCATGGGGCCATTGGATTCACTCTTGAGACTTGACCAGGTGGTGGGGGGAGTCCAGAGTGGGCGCCCGGGATGGGGACCGCCATTCACTGCACACACGCGCACACACACAGATACATTTGTGGAGCCTTATATTATACATCTTATATATAGAAAATATATATATTTATACTATACACAGGCAGTAATGCTGCAGAAAGGGCCGGGTCACCCAGACAAGGGCTGTGGGCACCAGGGGAAGGGAGTGTCACATCAACAGACAGCGCTGGGAGGCAGGTGGACCAGCCCATCCTCTCATAAACTCTCGGGAGAGATGCTCCCCCTTTGTGCTCCTTAGAGAATCGACGGGGTCTTGGGCCAAGATTGGGGGGCCCCCGAGTGGTAACAGGTGGGGGCTGTTGGTTACATGGGGAAAGCCTGGGACCCCACAAGAGTCTGTGAAGATCAAGAATCACCAGGGGAAGGTTAGAGCAGGGAGCGGACCAGTCTCCTGGTAATTAGCCCCTCAGTGGTTACAGCCCCGGGGGACCAGGAGCCACACCCAGGCAGTCAGCCTGGGAATGCACAGGACGAGTGCCAACTCAGAGGCAGGACACCTGGATCCCGAACCTTGAGCTCTGTGCCTGACTTTGGACAAGTCACTGTCTTCCTGGCCCAGACTCCAGGGGCCCTTGCATGGAACCCGGTTTTCCTGGGCCTTCTCTTGTTCTTGATGGGAGAAGGAACCCAAATGAGAGGGCAGGATGCCGGGGGCCTCCGCCAAGGAAAGGCTTGGAAGCAAGGGGGTACAGCAGGGAGGGAAAAGGGGATACTGGTAGCTTGGGAGCACAGGCTTTCAGCTTGGGGCCCCAGGGGGTCCTCAGCTAACAGAAAGAGCCGGGCTTCCCCACCAACCTCTCAGTAGGGGTCAGGAGCTCTGGGTCTCATCCAAACTCTGCCTCCTGACATCTCTCGCCTTGTTTATCACCCCCGCCATTGGCCCCTGCTGGTGGGGTCGTGTCCAGGCTGTACCTCAGATGAGTGAGGAATGCTGAGTGAGAGGATTCTGTGCCCCCACTCCTGGCAGGGGTCTTATAAACTTTCCTAGGCTGGGGTGGTAGGGAGAGTCTGCAATCAACACCCAGGAGCTGGGTGAAGCTTAAATGTACCCTGCCCTTCACCCCAGCTTTTGCCAGAGCTGGTTGGTGCTCAGGGAGGACAGACAGGCAGCACCCTGGGGTCTCCCAGTGCCCTTCGGCAGGGGAGGTTTCTGGTGGAGAGTGGGCAAGGAGACAGACTTCTCACAGCCTCCTGCATGGACACAGAACTTCTGCCACAAACATATCCACACCGGCTTGCACCCTTACCTGCTCTGCAAACCTCTGGTCTGGTACAGCCTGGCAGATACCATGACCCCATCCTGTTTCCCCTTGGGCCACCTGGAGGGAGAGGATCACAGATAGAGCCCCTTCTCCGGATGGAGAAAACTGAAGTCAGCAACAATCAGCTGTCACTTGGCTGTCTGGGGTCCTCTTCCGTCACTGCTGCCCCTTGGGAAGACTTGAACAGACCTGAGTTCGGATCCAAGCCCCATGGCTAACTCACACGCTCTGAACCTGTTTCCCTTTTTGTTAAGTGGGGACGATGCTACTTTTCTGCCTAAGGGATTCCTTCTCCTGCCTCATTGCTGTGCTAACTCCTGCCATCCCAGGACCCTTCTCCAGGAGGCTCAGCCCGTCGTGCACCCGTACAGCCCTCTGCTCAGCAATGCACCCTGGTCCAGTGGTCTAGTGCTCATCTCTGACCGACTATCAGCGCCTTATCCCAAGCACAGGTGCCCCATGCTGAATCAGTGGGCAGGTGAGTGAATATTACCTGCCTCTTAGGGTTCTTGTGGGGGTGCTGATGGTGGCTATACCCAGCACTGTCCCTTTGCCCTGCTCCCTGAGGCTCTGGGCCCCAGGTCTTCCCACACCTTTCTCCACTGCTCAAGGCCTCCTTGTCCCGTAAGGCTCAGGGAGGAGCCTGTCATATACAGGAACCCCTCCTTGCCCCGCATAACTCTCCTTGTGCCTTGGGGACACCTGCTACCCTCTCCCCTACAGCCCATAGCCTCCCTGAGCCTACTATGCTCCAGAGGCTCTCACCATTCATCTCGGGGGAGTTTGTCCCACAGCAGCAGCTCCAGGCTGGCCATGCAGGGTCCAGAGCCCCTGCCCTCTCTACTCACCCTCCCACAGGGAGACCAGCCCCAGTGGGCCTTCTGGAAGGCCAGAGGAAGGACCCTCCATGCCCTTGGCTACTGCAGCCCCTTAGCCCCTGCCTGACCCTGGTGAAGGGAAAGATGACACAGTGTCCCAGATCAGTTCTGTTTCCTGGGAGGTCACAAGGGCAGGGAACTGGGGCACTGGCTGGGTGGCTGGAGCCAAGAAACCCAAGCAGCAAGCCCAGCTCTGCCACTCGCTCACTGTCACCTTGGGCCAACTGCTCCCCCTCTGGGCCTCCTCGTCCACCCAACCCTGAGCAGGGTCATAGTGAACCCCTCCTAGAGGCAGGAACAATGGTCAGTCCTCTGGCAGGCCACAGAGGCGGTGCTGAGCTCCTGAGGGGACACACGCAGAGTGATACAAGGGGACATTCCCACGCTGGGCGGGGCCGTTGGGGATGTGGGGAGAGGGCCTGGAGGCAGGGCTGTCCCGCTGGGGAACATCTGAGGCCCTAGCTTGCAGCAGAGTCAGGGTATCTCACAGGCTGGGGTCCCCAAGGCTTCCCAGAATAAGAAGAGCACTGAGCAGTGGAGCCCCAGGCTTGGGGACAGGGGAAGGAAGGAAGGGAAGACAGGGGACAGCAGGTGCTCTGCAGTCAGGTGGCCTGGGCTTGGTCCCACCTCCACCACCTGCTGTCTGAGTGACCCTGGGGGAGTGACCCTGACTTCTCCAGGTCTGTTTCTTCAACCGTAAAACGTAGACAGCCCATCACTTCTAGCAGGGCTGCTGTCTCCTAGCAGGTGTCATCCCCCAGTGTCATTCCGCCCTGCAGCCAAACCTCCCAGCACCATCCTGGTCTCTGTTCCACCTGCCGGTACCAACAGGGCCTCCTCCACCTCTCGTCTTCCCCCTTCCCAGAGACCCTTTCTCACTCACATCCGTGCTAAGCACGGGACAGATAAACAGTAGGCGCTCAATGAATGTTCGATGACACAATGAATGAATGTCAACACCCCAGACCCCTGCTGGACACACTCGCACACACAGGTAGACACCCCCACACGCACATACACACCTTACCTCCCCACCCCACCCCAAGCTGCCCTGGACCTCAGCGGAACCACCAGGAGGCTGGTGAGATGCTGGGCAGGGCAGCCTGGGAGAGCAGGGGGCGGGTGTGGAGGGAGGGCCGAGGGGGCAGCTGGGGCTGGGGCAGGGGCAGGCAGGGGGCAGGCGGTCACTGCGTCTCAGTAGCCCTGCGACTGGTAGCCCTGGGGCTCAGTGTCGAAGGCGTTGGCCGGCTGCTGGTAGGTGCCACCCACGCCGGCGGGGTCCGGCCCAGCGCTGGGCTCCACGTAGGGGGCATAAGGCATGCTGGAGTCCTGGCTGGGGTCCATGTAGTCCTGGGAGAAGAGGGCCGAGTCGGCGCCAATCTGGTACCGCTGGAAGGCCAGCACAGCCTGGCCCGCCTGAGGACGGGAGCCAGTGGGGACAAGGACAGGCGGGAGGGGATGGTTAGGGGAGAGACAGACAAGAGCACCAGGTTAGTGGCGGTTAGTTCACAGGACACAGGCAACAGAGAGTTAAATATCCTCCAAGCACCAAAGACGAAACCAAGCTTGACTGAGGGGAAGGAAGGCTGTCCTTGCCGCCAGCCCTGGACAGGCCCGGTTCATCGTCCAGCCAGAAAGGACTTCAGCGGTCACCTGCCCCATGGCCTCCAATCCCAGAGGTCGTCATTCTGGGCCACCCAAAATTCTAGAGTCTCCACTGTGGAGTGTTAAAATGGCCCAAAGGCCCACAACTTCCTTCTCAAACTGTGTTCTCAGGGCTGTTATGTGGAATGAGGTGAGATAGAGCTGTTGGCATCTCCTAAAAATCGTTGTTTCTCTTGCTAGGTGCAGCCGTGTGACTAGGTTCTGGCCAACAGGTCGCCCCAAGTTCTTTGTCCCACCTTTTGACGTGATGCCTGGAACATAGATGTGATAGTTGGAGCTCTAGTTGCAATGCTGAACCATGAGGTTCAGGAGCCAAATTGTAGGGATGGAAGAGGCCTGGGTCACTAAAGATTTCTGGAGCCGGTTGGGAAAAACTTATCTATAGCATACATGCTTTTTGGAAATTCTTTTTAGGTAAAAGCAGTTATACTGTCATTAAGGACAATGACATTAACTACACTGGGAATAAATTACATCTGTCATTAAAAAAACAGTTTATAGGTTTACATTGAAAGTCTCTCCAGAGATCTGTCCAGCCCAGGTTATCTGCCTGTGATGGAAAAACGCTAACGGTCTACATATCTCTGTCTGGGGGCTGGAGAGACCGAGGCCTAAAGAACGGAGGCCTCAAGGCAAAGTCAGTGTTGGAGCCCAGATCGAGACACGGGGCTCCTGTCCCTGCCCAGGCCAGGGCCCTTCCCACCTCCTTCCCTTCGATCAGCCCCCAGACAAGGCATTAAATCAAAAGGGCCATCAGGTCAGAGGCAGGTGCTTGGCATTTTATTCCAGAAAGTTCCAGAAGCCCAGTGACTAGGCATTAACTTTTGATTCGTGTCCCTGGAGAAAGCTGAGGGGCAGCCCTTTTTGGGAAGTGGCTGTTCAAAGCAAAGTGTCAGGGGCCTGGGAAGTCAGGCCCAAAGGAGCTGGGCTGGGGAAATCAGACGTGGCCCTGTTGTTGCATTTTCCACTGTGTAGGTGTGAGGTCCTGGCTGCTTCGGGGCTCAGACGCAGGAGCCTTGAGAAGCAGGGAGGCAAAGAGGCCCCCTGGAATAGCGGCCAGGCCTTCAGCAGCCTGGAGCCACAGGCGGGCCCGCAGGAGCACACGGGGCAGTGAATGAAGGACATCTGCAGACCTGGCTCTCCCGGAGCTCCCAGGCTCCGCTCTGCAGGCTGGTTTCCTGCACGGAGACAGAGGGCTGGAGCAGATGAGCTCTGCAGATCCTCTCAGGGAGAGGCCTCTGGCTACGGGCACCTAGTGCAGACTGTGGGCGCTCCTGTGCCCTCGCTGAGTCAAGGCCTCCCTTAGCCACTCAGTTCAAGGGGCCGTAAGACAGGAGCAAAGGAGTGCTGGACTGGAGTGCAGAGGGGAGGCTGGAGCCTAGGGACCTGGTGGTCCACCTGGCCTTGCATCTTCGGAGCAGGTACAGTCTCTGGAGCCTCTCCACTGTGCTGCAAGCAGCCTGCACTTGTATGCCTCCAGTGTTAGGAAGCTCACTCTCTGCGTGCTCTGCTCTGGGAGCCTGATTGTGCTCCATGACTTCTTCGACCCCTGCAGAGAGTAGATCCAGGGGTTCCTGCCCATGCAGCTGATGGCCCCAAAGAGGGAAACTGTGGAGAAGTGGAGGCCAAAGTCCTTTGGAAGAACAAGGACTCACCGCTTGAGGGTCACCCCTAAAGTCGATATTATGGAGGTGTCCCTGACTCCTTGGAGAGAACAAACGAACGAATGAACGAATGAATGAATGAATGAATAAGTGAATAAACGAAAGAACGAAAGAGCCTACATTTATGGAGCATCTCTGTGCCAGCCTCCATTTCATCTGCACAACAGCCCCAAGAGGTTGGTCCATGATCACTCCTCAGTCCAGGGATGTGGACGAGGCTGAGGCGGGCAGGGGTTTGCCCAGGGTCACACATCGCGTGAGAGCAGAGCTGGGCCAGGCATCCTCCGATGTCCTCGGCCAGGCCACCTTGGCAGCCAGCTGCCACGGGAACTGTAAGATCAGCCTTCGCACCGCAGCTGTGGGACAGGCTCTCGCACTGTCCATGGTTCAGCACCCTGGCAGCCACGTGCATGGAGCCATCTCCAACTCTCTAACAGCCTGCAGCAGTCCTCTCTGAGGGGGATTTTGATTTGTCTGTCTTCCCCACCACAGCCTGTGGGCTCCTGAGGCCTGGGACCCCATTGGATTCATCACTAGGCACAAAACTGCTCAATAAATGTTTACTGAATGCATGGACACATGAAGAATAAACAACGGAGGCAATGAATGAGTAAGTGGTGAGTCTTAAGTGGCCTCTCAAACCAGCCTTCCCCTGCCCTGCGAGCCCTGGCATTCTGGCCATTCCAGGCAGCAGGCTGCCCCCACAACCTCGCCATGGGGCAGGACACCGGGCTCCCTGATTCTGGAAACCAGGTAGGCCTACGGCTGTGCTGAATCGGGAAACAGCGTGCTGTATTCCTCCTGGAAGGTAAGGTCCTTGAATCTCCGCACGGCCAGGGCTGCGGTCAGGCTCTGCCAGGAGAGAGCAGGGGTGAGGCCAGCGCGGGGGAGCTGGGAAGGGCAGAAGCCAGCAGGGAGGCAGGCTTCAGTGGACCAGGGGGTACCTGTCAGTCAGGCTTTCAGACCCGGCCACAAAAGTCCTGAGGTCCAATCACACACTCCCGCTCTGTGAGCCCTGCCCCCACCTCAGGGCTCACTGCTCTCAAACTCCTGCCTGTAGGGCTGGGTGGTTCCCACTTCCAGGGCACCTTCTCTGGTCTGAGATCCCCTAGGGTCACTGGGTTCTTCCTGCCCAGCCTTGAGGACAGAGCTCTGGAGTGACCACAGGTCGCCTCCTCTAAACTCTAGCTCCCACTATTGTATTGGGAGGAGGGGTCCCAGGAGAAAATGGATATCTAGGGCCCTCTAAAAGAGAAGTCACCCTAGGCAGGCCCAGGAGGGTGGGGGCACAGGGAGGGCTGGCTGCCTGTATAGAGGCCCAGGGACTCCTTGCAGAAGGCCAGGCTGAGGGCTGCTCCAAGGCCTGGGGGTGGGGTGGGTGTGGGGCTCTGGACAGTGGTGGAGGGACTCTTAGGATGGAGACATGAAGCCGATGTGACCCCAGATATTTGCAGGAGGGAGATGAAGAGAGAAGAAATAAATCGAGATGACCTGGAACTCAACTCCAGGGGACGGTCTTGCTGTCATGCTGGTGGGCTCTCCAGACCACGGGGTTCCGAACTGCCCTCTGGCCATTCCGGCCCAGACACATGCTCTCCTTGACCCATTGAATATTTTTCAAAATTTGAATAAATTGCTAACACATAAAGATCAGATTTCACACAGAAATTCAAATTTCTGGCTTCTCTGGAAAACAGAAGACCTGGCCTCTGGGGGTCCTCATGGGGTCCTCATTTCTGCTTCGGAGCAGAGGCCGAGCAGAGGGGGCCATTTCAGGACAGGTGTGGACGTACCACCCGGCCTGCTCATGCCTTCTCACGCCCTGTCTGGCCGGTGGACAGCTGAGTCTGCGACATCTTCCCCAAATCCGATATCCTGATTTTACAGGTGGGAAGACAGAGGCCCGGAAAATCAGAGGCGGCCCCAAGGTGAGACCCAGGTCTCCTGACTCTGAGGCCCGGGCTCCCTCCCAGCTCTGGAACCTTGGAGGCTTAGCTCCCTGTGCAGGCCTCGGCCTTCCTGTCTGTTAGTGAGGACCGTAAACACTCATCACCCGGCGACCATGGTGGGCACTCTGCACCAAAGCGAGGGTCTGCCATCACCCCGTGACTGTCCTCACCGGCAGTGGGGACAGTTTCCTTCCTCGGGGGCAGGCCCGCCTGCGTGTTGAGGAGAGAGCCCCTGGCGAGGCTGGAGGGCCCCAGCCCGTGAGCCTGGCGGGCTGGGTGAGTGTGGGCTGGGCGGGCTGTGTACTCACCCATGTGAAGATGGAGAAGAAAGAGAAGGCGATGGCGGCCCGGGCTGCGTCCGACCCTTCGTTCAGCGGGTTGTCCTTGGGCTTGGAGACCTGCCACTGATTGGCCAGGTAGCAGAAGCCCACGAACCAGAGGAAGGCCCAGAAGGCTGCAGGGTGTCCACCAGCGTCAGGCAGAATGGGCCATGTGAGGAGAGAGGGGGCAAGCGGGGAGGAAGTGGGGGCAAGTGGGGGAGGTTCAAGAGCACGTCTCTCATGCTCCCCCACCCCGAAAGAGTGGGGAGGGGCAGGAGGGGAGCATAGGGAAGGCGAGGCGAGAACAGAGAGGTCAGGCAGAGGCACAGCCAGAGAGAGACACGGAAAGGAGCCAGCCAAGGCCCAGGAAGAGGCGGGGCAGTGAGAGGGAGGGCGGGAGGGAGAGAGAGAGAAAGTCCGTCAGCCTCGGCTGGCGTTTCTCTAACCTCTGCCAAGCACAGACTTCCCAGCCATCTCAGACTGGCCCACTGTCCACCCTGGGGCCCTGTGGCATTCTGGGAGGAGCACCCCGTCCCCACCCCACTGCAGGCTCCCAGAGAACTGGGCAGGGGGAGGGTTACAGAGGCTGGGGCAAGGATGTAGCTCAACTCTGGCAGGTCTGAGCCTCAACCTCTAATGTGCCTGCAGCCTCACAAAGTCCCCGAGGTTAGCGAGGGGCCCTTTGAGCCATGGTCTGGGGAGTTCAGCAGTGGGAGCCCTGTGGTAACAAGATCTTCCGTGGTGCCCAGGGTCTCTTCGGAGAGGGCCAGAGTGTGTGTGCCCAGGAAGTGGGGTGTCTAGCGTCCAGTCCCTCCTAGAGGCACTGTTGGGGAACCCTGGGGCTCCAAGCAATACAGTTTGAGAACTATTAATTTTGTTTTAGTTCCTTTAAGTCTAAGGGACCCCCGACCTTGTCAGGCTCACTCTGAGAGTCCCAGGCCTGGAAATGGGGGGAGGTCCCTCCTAGAGACCTGAGACCAGGGCCTCAGGCCAGAGAGGCGGGAAATCTGATGACCTCCAACCTAAGCCTCCACTAATCAGAACCCCTAGACTTGTGGGACCACCATCAGGGTACCTCTGCCAAGGCCATTTCTGAAGGGCAAGAGCAACAGGTCACGTCAGCTCCCCAGCTCTAGATTCCAACCCTCCCAGGGTCCCCACTGTGTGCCTTCGGTTACCACCCTGTTTAGTTCTCATGGGGCTCCGCCAGGGAGGTGGCACAGCAGAGGCCACTGAGAGCTGAGATGGACATTGTACTCCCTCCCCTGCTGTGGCTGTTCTGGGATCTCAGGCCAGCCATGGTCCCACCAGTCCCCGTTGCCAGTCCTGTGACCCCAAGTCTAACCCTTCAGCCACCTCGCAGCTGTGCATGAGGATTAACAGGAGCAGGGCCGGGACGGCCCTCTGCACCCTGCGGTGTGGAGGGGGCACCCTCTGGGGTAGGGACTCACCCGAGACACCGATGTCGGACAGGACGGCTTTCTTGCGGTCCTTCACGCTGCTGATCTGCGGGAAGTACACGTCCAGGGCCAGGTAAAGCAAGCAGGTGAGGAAGGCGAGCACACCCACGGTCACGCCGTAGCTGCAGGCGTTGGGGTTTCGGTTGTAGATGCAGAATTCTTCGGCCTCCGACGGGGTGTTGAGGTAGCCCTCGTTCACGATGGAGCCGAACACCACAATAGAGAACACCTGTGGAGGGCGGGGCAGGGAGGGGCGGGGGCGGGCATGAGAGCTGGGCAGGGCGCTACCGACACCCCTTGACCTGCTTGCTGCCCGCCCCTCTGTGAGCCCTCTTCACCCCGGACAGCAGGCCTTTCAGAGCGGAGGCCCAGAGACGGTGTCACGCAGCACAGGTGGGATCAACTGCTTCCTTCCTCAGCTCCAGGCACTGAGGACCCTCTGACCACAGATGTGGCCCCCCAAACCTGCCAGGTCCTGAGAGGTCTTCCTGGGCCCTGACACCACGGTTCCTGACACCAAGGACTGGACCCGGCCTTCCAGAGCCAGCCGTCTCACGTCCTCCTGGGCTGTGAACCTTCTAACCCTCCGCCCCCATCTGTGCCGCCCTCCCCTCTGCAGAGCTATGGGCTGTTCTGGGGTCTCAGGCCCTGTCCTTGGTCCCACCCTTGGCAAGTGGAAGGAGCGATGAATGAAAACACCACCAGTCACAGTCCTGTCAGTTACGAGGCAACCTGTACCACCCGGTGTGTTACACGTGGTGCCTCGTTTGACCCCCACCAACAACCCTCCCCAAATGGTCTACTTCAGTTGGGCTGGCAGCCAGCTACGCTGCCCCATGACCCGCCTCCTGGTGTTCACACCCTCATGCAGACTCCTTGGCCTGGACTGTGAGCTGGGCCTAGTGATCTGCTACAGAACGTGGCGGAAAGCGGTGGGATACCACTTCGGCGAGGAGGTTACGAAGACTCTGCCTTCCATCTCGTTCACTCTCTCCTGCCTCCTCTCATTTGCTCGCTCTGATGTTAGCAGATGCCCCGTTACGAGCCGCCCGTGGAGAGGCCCGCCTGGCAAGGAACAGGGGGCGGCCTCCAGCCAACGACCAGCAGGGAATCGAACCCCTCAGTCCAACAGCCCACAAGGAGTCGAGTCCTGCCGACACCATGTGAATTTGAAAACGGATCCATCATCAGCCTTCAGATGAGACCACAGCCCTGGCTGACACTGCAACTGTAGCCTGTGACAGACCCTGAGGCAGTGGCACTTAGCTAAGCAGATTTCTGACCACAGGAACTCTAAGAGGGCAAATGTTTGTTATAAGCCACCACGTTTTTGGGGTAATTTGTTACGCAGCAATAGCTAACTAATACAAAATTAGGATCATTGGCATTTTGCAGATGAGGCAGTTGAGGTGCAGGTATCAGTAATGAGCCTAGAGTCACACAACTGGTGAGTGGTGGAGCTGGCTTCAAACCCGGGGACTTGACTCTAAAGCGCACGCTTTTCCTCTTGCCTCTCGCCTGCTTTGAAACTGTATGAGGATGAAGAAAACCAAACCCAATAGACACACAGGAAGGTGGAGCCTCAGGTGTGGCCTGCGGTGAGCTCGTGGCGGAGGCCGGGGGCATTCCCATCATCCATTTTCCACCTCTTTGTTTTCCAATTTTTCTATAAGAAACTTTAATATCAATATAAGCCAGACATATTTTCATCCTCGGCTAATGCCCAGGATGGCTAGTGATTCCAGGGCAGGTATGCCAGACCTGGACAGGGGGCTACCAACACCCCTCAGAAAAAATATGAGAAGCGTTATTATTTTTCTATCTCATCTTTTTAAGATGACCATACTTCACGTCGGTTTTATAATGTACTGGATATATTAGTGTAGTAATAACATACATAAAACTAATCTACATTTAATGGGAGGACTGATTCAAAAATTTTTCCTGAAGGACTGAGTGGTTAAAAGTTTGGAGACCTCTGGTTCATGACTCTCTGTGTTCAGAAGGATTCTGACCTAAATGCCATCAGTGGATGAACGGAGAAGCAAGTCAAAGCATATCCATACAATGGAATATTATTCGGCCATAAAAAGGACCACAGTTCTGATACATGTTACAACTGGATGAACCTTAAAACACGTGGGGAAAAAAAAAAAGTGAAAGCAGCCAGACACCAAAGGTCAATATTATATGATTTCTTTTATGTGCTATATCCATAATAGAGACAGAAAGCCGGCTAGAGGTACAGGGGTAAGGGGCAGAAGAACAGGGAGCAATTGCTTAATGTGTATGGGGTGTTTTATGTGTTAATAAGTTTTGAAACTAGAAAGAGGTAGTGGCTGCACAACATTGTAAATGCACTAAATGCCACTGAATTGTACACTTTAAAATTGTTTATTGTATGTTATGTGCATTTTTCTACAATTAAAAAAGAGAAAGCATTGTGGGGCTGTGTCCTGGTCCGGCCCTGGGTACAGAGGTGGGCTGTGGGCCACACCTGCTGGAATGCACGCACAGCCACAGCCCTTCAGAGCCATGCAGGCGTCCTGACTCACAGCTCTGCCCTGTCACAGAGGGGGCGACTCGTACTGCCCCCCATTAACAGAGGAGGAAAACTGAGGCTCAGAAAGATTATGATGCTGTTGTTAGCAATACAAGCTGAACTTGAACCCAGGTCTCCCGATTCTCAGCCCTGTGCTCTTTTCTGCCAGACCAAGCTCTCAGCCTCAGGAAGTGGGTCCTGAAGAAGGGGTGTCATTTCCTGAGACCCCAGGGACCCGCAGGGAAGCATCAGTGTGACTGGGTCAGGCAGTGTGTTTGGAGAGCCATGTCGGGTACTCAGGGGCCCGCAGGGGAGAGGCAGGAAGTCCTGACTTCAAAGCGCCTCCTGACAGTCCTTGGGAGCTGGAAGAGACCTCGTGGCTGCCAGAGGGGAAAAGGGTGGACCCCATTCCAAAAGCAGGCCAGAGGAGGTGAGAGGGGAAGCAGGTGGCCAAAGTCTCCACTCAGAAGGAACCACTGAGCTGGGCCCTCTTGAGGGAGACTGGGAGCTGGAAGAGACCTCGTGGCTGCCAGAGGGAAAAAGGGTGGACCCCCTTCCAAAAGCAGACCAGAGGAGGTGTGAGGGGAAGCAGGCGGCCAAAGTCTCGGCTTTGGGGACAGCAGAGAAGGAACCACTGAGCTGGGCCCTCTTGAGGGAGAGAAGCAGGGAGTCCTCGGAGAGGCCAGGAGGAAAGTGCCGGAGACCATGTACCCCCAAGAGGGTAAGGAGCAAGATCAAAACACCCTCCGAGGGACAGGGCTCAGGGCAGAGCGGAAGGAGGAAGCTTTGCAACAGCTCCCTGCTCCGTTCTCAGGCCTCTAGGCTGCTGCATCCCACCGGCCCCCACGGCCCTGGTCAGGCATCCATCACAGATCAAAGGCCTCTGGGTGCCTGGCACCGGGCTGGGAGGGGGCATCAAGGGGTAAGCACATCCACGAAGACCTTGCCGGGGAGCTGACAGTCTGGAAGGGCAGGAGTGAGGGGCTGAGAGTCTGGGTCAGACAGTGGGGCTTGCGGAAAACTAGCTTGGCCACTCATCTAGTGGGTGACCTTGGGCTAGTGACTTGACCTCTCTCAGCCTCGGTTCCCTCCTCCGTAAAGTGGGGCAGCAACAGCACCTAAACCCCTGACTGCTGTGAGGGGTGAATGAGATCATGCGTGCAAGATGCAGCACGTGACACGGGGTAAGCAGCCCCCAAATGCCAGACTGACACTGAACCGTGGAACGGGAGGGAGGTGGTCAGGGAAGGGAGCTCGACGCGGTGATTTCTGAACTGAGATGAGAAGGAAATTCGGGGGGGACGCGTGTTTCAGGCAGAAGAACAGAAAGGGCAGGAGGAGGAGTGTGGCTGGAGCAGGGACCAGGGAGCTGGGGCTGGAGGGGTAAGAAGGGGCAGGCGGGGGCAGGAGAGGGGACAAGGCCCGGTGGGCCACAGTGCGGACACGGAATGTAAATCATACAGTGAGAGGAATCACAGGAGAGTGATGAGATCTGGCTCTGTGGATCGCGGTCCCCACCCTGCAGCACGAAGGTCACTAAAGTGGTTCCCCACCACCTCTGGAGACAATCCATGCTTCTAGGGCTGGTGGTCAAGGTCTCACTTCCCTGTACTTCTCATCAACCACCTGCTCCCCGGCCTTCTCACGCCCCAGGCCCTTCTCACTATTTCCTCTGGGGAAGGTGGTTTCCACATTACAGGTCCTGAGCAGTAACTCACTTTTGTGTTTATGTTCAGTGGAGGTGGCGTGAGCTGCCAGGTGGCCCCTTGGTTCAGCATGTGCTTTCCTGGGAGCTGACCCCTCTGCACCCATAGGGCCCCCCCGCGTCTGGGGCCTGGGAGGCCTCATCTCAGAGGCCAGAGACCTGGAGTGTGCCATCAGTCATTCATTTTTCAACATTATTTCCTGAGGCCCTAGTACGTGACAGGCCCTGTGCGAGGCCCAAGAGGCGGCAAGGTCCCTGTTCTCACCGAGGGAGACAAACAGGAAGCGAATAAATATGTAGGGAAGTCCTGGCAAGTGTCCTGAAGAAGCACAAAGCAGAAAGAAAGCTGGACTGGGTGACTGGAGGGCATGGCGGGGCTCCAAGGAAGTGACCTCTGAGTAGATGACCAACATTGCGGGGAGAAGTCACTACAAGTGCGAAGGCCCTGGGGCTCGAATAAGCTTGGTGTATTGAGGAGGCCCATGGAGGCCAATGTGGCTGGGGCACAGGTGACTGAGGTAGGCAGGGGCTGGCCCTCAGTGCCTTGAGGAGCAGGATGAGTTCCGGAACCACTTCAGGTTCAAGAGCAGGCACGTGACTCGACCTGACTTAGGTTTGAAAAGAATCACCCTGGCTGCAATGCAGAAAAAAGACTGTAGGGGCAAAGGTGGAAGCGGGGAGACCAGCTGGGGGCTGAGCAGTGCCCCTGTGAGGGATGCGGGGGCAGGGGCTGGGCTGGCGTGGGCAATGGTGATGGTGAGAAGTGCTGGGTGCTGAATGTATTTTGAAGGTAAAGCCACCAGAAGCTGCTGACAGGTCTGCTGTTGGGAGCAAAAGGAGGAACAAAGGGCAGGTGGGGGAGGAGTTGGGTGTGACAATCAGGAACAGAGCTGCGCCTGCCAGGTCCCCGCAGGCTGCAGGGCTGGGCCAGGACAGAAAGCCTCACTTGCACCAGGCCTGGGAGTCTACAGATGGAGAAACTGAGGCTCGGAGAAGGGAAGAAACATTGCCAAGGACACACCACCAGCCCCTGCGGTCCCCCAAACTCCCTTTGGGACCCTACAGCCCAGTTTAACTTCTCTGTTCATCTGTGATCTCCCTGACCGAATGGGAAGGAGCCCCCCCTGGGCCTCAGTTTCCGTTCCTCAGCTGCATCTGGGGACCTGCCCAGGTCACTCGAACCTGAGTCTCTGAATCCAAGCTGGTGCCCTGCAGCCTCTGGGGTGACTTGCTAGGGCTGGATCTTCAGGGACAGCAAAGTGCACACAGAGCAGCCACCAGAGAACCGGAAATTAAACCGGAATGAAATTCTACGCTGCACGCTGTTGGCATAGGGAAAACACCCCAACAAACAGGCCTACAGCAGGGATGGGAGTCAGGTCTGCGGAGGCAGAACCACCGCAGGAAGCAGCAAGAGGATGAAGGGAGGGCGGTGTCGGGGAGGACCCAGAAGGCCGCTGGTCACTGGCAGGCACAGGAAGAACCTCTTTCTCTTGAGCTAGAGAAAAATGTTAAAAGAAAAACAAAAACAAAACCCCACCAAGGTAAATGGGCCAAGGCTGGTTTTTCTTTTTTGTTTTGCCATCTTTATAATCCAATCCTGGCTCTTTTTAAAAATGGATTCCAGATGGCGCTTGGAGCAGAGCCGTGTCCAACTCAGGAAAACAAATCAGAAGGAATCTCAGAATTCTGGAATTTCGGGATCTTGGGCTACTGGATTCAGCTACGTACAGACTCGGAGAACTGCCGGACCGGCCCTGGCCTCCGAACCGCCCACCCCCACTCAGCCATCCCAGACGGCCAGCGGCCAGCGTTGGCACCGCTTGATCACTGCGCACCTGCTGTTCCCGCCTCCCCAAACGCCCTTCCTCGCCTTTTCCCTCTTTCAAATGGGCGTGAACTCCTCCTCATCCTTCAAAACGCTGCTGGGAGGTGGTGACTCCCGGGCGCCTTCTGGGACACCCACCTTCCCAGTCACTCTCCTCTACCCTGACCCCGCACACACTCCGGCTGGGGATTCACGTCCTGGTCTGTCTCCCCCATGAGACCCCGAGACAGCTCACAGCCCCCTGCCTCACATCAATGGGAGTGCCTGACAAAAATCTCATTTAATCCTCACCAAAGTCTCTAACGATAAAATAGACCTAAAAACACCCCCACAAAGCAGGCTTACTCGGCCCATTTCACAGAGAGGGACGCCGAGGATCAGAGAGGCCTGGACTCTGCCTGGCACATAAGCAGGGCGCCGGGCCTCCCCCCGTCAGCCCCATTGCAGAGTGGGAGCCAAGGCTCCACCTGCAGCTGCCTCCCCGTGAAGGAGTGGATTCCAGATCACAAACTTTAGCATCGGCATGAGCCCCAGGAGGGACACCGGCTGTGCCATGCCGTGTCACCACTCGCAGTGTAGGAGGGGCCGGACACACCTTACTCCACACCTGCACGCAGAGCTGGCAGGCTGTGTGGGGCCACTGCCAGGCGCCAGCTCACCTAGACCCAGGGGAACGCCGCACCCAGGCCCACGGGAGAGCCGCACCCAGGCCCACGGGAGAGCTGCGCCCAGGCCGCTGCTGCTCGCCCGGAACTTCCCAGAGGTTTGGCTTTAAGCACCTATCTGTAGGCATATGCTGAGTCTTCCCCCACATAAGCTGTAGACAGATGAGGTCTGGAGCCCGCAGCCCTCCAGGCCTGCCAGCTCTGAAGGATACGATCTATCTCACCCTGCACGGGACATCTGTTCCTGAGCCGAGTGCCTGGGGAAAGTCCCTGGTCCCTGCCCCACGCTGCAGGCAGCCAGCTCGCTGACCGGCTCACCGGCTCCCCGCTTCGTAGTCTCGGCTGCCACCCACTTCCAGGCGGCAGCGTTTCTTGCCCAACCCAGCACGGCCTCCTCTCTGGCCTCTCGGCCTCCTCCAAACTGGCTCCAGGCAGCACCTGGGGCGCTCACCAACCCCAACTCTCACCAGGTCCTCCCCCGGCTGGGGGTAAAGTCTCTTCCCTAGGCAGACTCCGATACCCCTATTTGGGCTGCTGGTGTCACCTTCAGCCTCTTCCCGCCTCCCAGTGACCTCAGGCCACCCTCATCCTGGCTCCCACGCAGCTGCTTAGACCCCAAACTGGGCTCCTCCTTGAACACCATCCAAGTGGCAGCCAGGCCTATTGCTTCATCCTCCCCCAAATAACTGGTGCGTTCTCCATGCCACCATGCTGGTCCAGGCCGGTCACCTCTCACTAGGCGATGACAGCAGCTTCCCAGTCTCTGTGTCCACTTCTGCCCCCTGCATTGTCCCCTTTACAGCAGTTGGAAAGATCTCTTTAAACCTAAGTCAGATCCTGTCACCACCCCTGGTCTATCCCACCTACCCATGCCATACCCTTCAGGGCTCCAGCCTTCCTCCTGGACTCCTTCCTTCCGCTCTACGCTCCTGCTGCCTCCCCAGCTCATTCCTGCCTCAGGGCCTTTGCACTTGGCTCTTCTCTCAGCCTGGGATACCTAGAGTCCCCCAGATCTTCCTGATTGTCTCCTGCTTGTTCCTCCTCAACATCCAAATATCAATGCAAGACACCTCCTCAGAGAAGCCCTCCAGACTTGACTCCCAGATCTACTACAGTCTCTAATACCTCAATATATTTTCTTGATAACATCGTTACTTAATTTTTTTTTTCTTTTGCTATTTATTGGTTCAGTTGTTGGGTTTTTGTCTCAATCCCAGAGCCAGAGGGAAGATCAAGAAAGGCTTTGAGGGGAGCTGACAGCAAGCCTGATAAGATAGGCAAAGGCAGTGCAAGAGTCAGGAGGAAGGAGTATTCCCTCCTCAGCATCCCTGGCTTATGCGCCCCCCGCTTTCACACCTGCGACCACAGGGAGCTCACTCCCTAACTAGGGGGCTGCTGAATCCCTCTCCCTCACGAGCTGCACCTGCCTTCCTGCTGGGGTCCCCACCCGAGTGCTCCATCCTGCCTCCTGGCCCCAGGGAAAGGCTGAGCAAGAAAGGAGCCTCCATGCTTTTGGGTGATGAGTCAGGCTGCCAAGGGCCCCCCTTCATGGGAATGGGGCCCTGTCTCCCCCAAGGTCATGTGAGGAAAACGGCTGTAGCTAAGGCAGGGGCGCGTGATGGGCGCCGGGCAACCGCTGGCTTCCTGAAGAGCCGCAGGGATGAGGCGGGGTGGGTAGGGCGGCTACAGGGTCCCTGCTCTCCTCCTCTGCCCCTCGCCAGTTCTGCAGCCTTGTATGTGACCTGCTGGGGATTAAGCCATAATCTTCCCGCAAGCTGTCCCCTTGAGTTCTCAGCAGTGGGGGTGGGGAATGGGCTCTGGCGGGGCAGAGCAAGCAGCCCCCTGTTCCCAAGGTGCTGAGACTAGGCCTGGGTGGTCTGAAGGCTCCCCCTTCTCTCCACAGGGTCCCCATCCTCACCCTCCTGTGGCCAGGACCCTATTTAGAAAGGGGGAAACTGAGACCCAGAGAAGGGCCCAGGGCTCGCACTCAGAGGCAGAAGTATCCAGACTCCCATGCCACAATCTGCACCCCAGGTCCTGCCACCCCTGCCCTTTCGGAAGCGGGGAGCAGGTGGGGAGTGGTGAGCAACGCCACCCCTAAAAAAGGGTCGTAATGCCAACCAAGCACAGCTGAGCTTCCCAGGCAGGATCTCATGTGCACCCCCATCTTGCAGGTGGGGAAACCAAGGCTCTGTGAGGTCCCGCAGCTGGAAAGAAGGGCAGAGTCAACCGCCCAGTGAGTGCCATCTGCCCTTCCTCCTCCACATGCCTGACACTGTTCCCTGTTCCTCCCCCTCTGTGGAAATTCCAGATCTTCAGAGAGAGAGCCTGGTCCCAGGCCCTGCCTCACATTCTAGAAGAAAGGTACAAGGGGAAGAGCCTCTGCTGTTCTTACAGCTGTTCACAAAGGGCACAAGGGGAGGGGGAAGGGACAGAGCGATCCTGGAAGAATCCTGGAAGGCTTTAAGGGGGAGGTGATATTTGAGTCAGGCCTTTAAGGGTGGGTAGGAGACGTGAATAGGGACGGTGGGCGGAAGGAGGAGGGCTGGGCAGTGCACGTCCCACTGTCGTTCACCCGCACGTGGAGTCCTCACAAGATGCCAGGCACTGTCTGGCACTGGGAATATGACCATGCTGGAAGAGACGCGGTCCCTGGCAGGCTCCCGCGCTCTGTGGCACCGCTCAGCCTTTACCGTGCCTTTCCACCTGCCTGGACCTCCTCCCCCGTCTCTGCCGGGCTGGCCTCGTCCCTCTCATCCCAGCTCTGCTGTCACCTCCCAGCCCTGACCTGAGAGCGTGTTCCCTCACTCCGGGTTCTCGTGCTCCCTGGTTTCTCCACATTTCCCCCCACTAGACAGGGAGCCCTCCCCGCAGAGCAAGCACCCAGCACACGCTCGACATGTACAATAAGTAGAAGATGACAGGGCGTCTGCGTCCTGCGGCTGTTGGGTCCGCTGCCTGCCAGATGCAGCTGAGAGATCCATTAGTAACAATCGGTCACTGGATTTGGGAACATGAAGGTCACGGACGATGGAGAGGCGGGAGGAAGCCTGGCAGGGTGCACGTGAGAGCTAAGGAGAGAGAGGAACACTGCAGACAGTGACCACAGACAGACCCTCCGAAGGACCTGAGGAATGGGCAGGGAGGGAAATGAAGCACATCTGTAAGCAACCAGAGTGGGGAGGATGAAACTGGGGGTGGAAAAGACGGAGGGAGAAAGGGAGCTGGGAGCGTTGCTGGATCCGAGTCTCTGAGTAGGTGAGGGGACAGGGTCTGGTGGCGGCAGGGAAGCTGGCCTGGGCCACCAGAAGGGAGACAGCCTGGGGGAGGCTGCGGGGGATGTAAGCAGAGTTTTGCCAGGCGAGTGCAGAAGGCTAGAGCAGAAGGCTAGAGCTAGAAGCAGGTGGGTGAGACCACTGGGGAACCCCAAGCTGGAGAGGGGGACAGGGAGGACCGGGGTGAGGGCAGCACACAGTGGAGGGTCCCAGAGGTCCCAGGCTCAGAGGTCTCCGGTCCAAGGACCGCTGGAATCAAGGTAAGCGAGGGAGAGAGCTAGAAAGACAGAAGGGGCGGGGAGGGGTGGCCACGCGCATGCGTGCAGCGTGCAGCGTCAGGAGAGACGGCCAGGCTGAGGGGTGTGCCTGGCGAGAGTGGCCGGGGCAGGTGAGAACAAGGCTGTGGAAAGAGGGGAGGCCAAGGAAGTGAGAGGCCAGGGTGAGGGGATCATGGGAGCAAACACTGCGATGACAAGGTTGAAGGCGGGGGTGGTGCCACAGAGAGCAGGTGCCAGGCTGTGGGCATCTTGGAGGGACAGCGGAAGTGACCTGCGGCTGGCGTATACTGAGGGCAGTGGCTGATCCTGTGCTGGAGTGAGATTCAAAGCTGGAGGAGCCAGGGGTACCCTGCCCCACCTTCCTCTCGCCCCACCCTGACCGGGAGCCATTTGAGGAGCTCTGGGCTGCTGGGGCCCCTGGATGATAGGGTTCTAAACAGTCCGGGTCTGACCGCCTGGGGCTATTCCAGGCAGCCACCCCTTCCCCCCAACATCCTCCTCCCCTTTAGAGGGGAGCTGAGCAAAATTCCATACCCGGAAGGAAGGCTCCCCCAGAAACATAGGCTTCACTGACCCAGCTCTGCTCACATACAGAGACCTGGGGCCCAGGCCCCCCTGCCGCCGGCCCCCACAAAGCACTGGGCGGGGGCAGTGGTTCTTGGCATCGCTTCTTTAAAGACGGACCAGTCCAAAACTTCCCAGCCTACAATCCACTAGGAGCAACAGCAGGGTTCTTTGAGGGTGGAAGGGTTGGGAACCGCCAGCTCAGTCCCACTAACCTCTTCCCGTCTGACAGATGGAGGAAGCGAAGCCCAGAGCGCATGGCATCCTGCTCAAGCGAACGGCCAGTCGGAGCCAGAGTGGGCGCAGAACGTGGCCCCAAGCACCTCCCAGCACCCGGCCCCACCTCCCCGGCACCAGGCAGCTGGTCCTTCCGGTCTGGGTCCCGCGCGTGGCTCCCTCGCCAGCACTGCCATCTGCCTTCTCCCTGTCCAACCTCCTCCTCCTCCTGGTTTTCCCTCCTCTCCGCCTTTCCTCCCCCCGCCTCTGTACTTCCTCCCTAGGCTCAGGCCTAACAGCTCTGCACAAGCAGGCCACGTGGGACTCCCTGTGTAGCTGGGGACTCCCCGCAGCAGGAAGCAGGGGCCATGTCCTCCGAGTCAATGAGGGCTGTGATCCCAGCAACTCCCATCAACCTCTCCGGGCCTCAGCTTCTCACCTAAAGTGGGAACCACAAAACTCACTTGACGGCGACGTCACATGCCTAGGAGTGGATCGTACGGCCGGCTCTTCACACGTCCATTTTCACAAACCTTCACATCTCCCCCAAACCCATACTTACAGATAAGGTAATGGAGGCCTGGAGAGGCCTAGGATTTTCCAAGGACCCATTCTGGGGGTCCTGCTCTTGATGCCAAGACTCAGGCTCTCCCGGGCCCCCCCGAGCTGCCCCTCTACACAAGAAATGCCAAGAGACCTGGCAGGATCCTAGAAACCAACATCTCCTGAACACTGCTTTGTGGCTGACCCCATCGACCCCTGCGAGACGGACCAGCCAAGGCTAAGCCACGGGCAGGCAGGGGAGCGAGGCAGGTCCCAATACTGTCAGCGATAAATGCCAAAGGCGCACTGACCCTATCTTCACCGACTTCGCTCCCTGAGTAAGTGACCACAGTGCTAGGGAAGGCCAGGCTGGACGAGATCACACATTTCCCGCCAGGATGCCTGCCCCCTAAACCCTCTCCAAGCCATGCTTCCACCTGGTGGCCACAGGGAGCTTCCGAAACACGCCTCTTCTCTGCTTAAAACCCCTCCCTGTGGCTCCCCACGGCCCTCGGATGAAGTCCGGCGTGTGCTTCTGTCACCCGAGGCCCTTTGTGGGCTGCCCGCCCCTCCGGCCTCCTAACTTATCACTCTCACTCAGAAGCCTGGAGCCTCCAAGAACTCACCATCATTTCTAAAACTCACTCAGACCTCATGCCTCCAGGTATCTGCACATGCTGTTCCTTCCACCTGGAACCGCCCCCCCCCCACTTCTTTATCAGAATTAGCGTGGGAGCCACCTCCTCCTGGAAGCCCTCCGCTCCCCACTGGATCTCCCTGCAGCATCCTCGGCCTCCTGGATGGCGCTCGTTGATTCAATTCTGTTCTCACTGGACTGTGCACATCTCTGGTGGGACATACAGACTGGCACTGAGCAGGACTTGGTAAATGTGGAATGAACGAAAGCCAGAGGCTCTGTCTCCACCTGGACCCCTTTCACCCACTGCCACAGTGGGCTCTAGAATTTCTATGAAGGGTGGCGAGGGCATGGCGATCTGATTGGGAGTGGGGACAAGGGGTCTCGTCTTGAAGCTGCTGTGTTTGCAAAGCAAGGTCAGCTTTTATACTCAGCATTCACTTGGGATGATTAAGGGGGAGCTGATAAAAACGAGAGTATAAAGCTGTCCCCTTCCAGCCACATCTTGGTGACACTGTGACCCAGACAGGGAAGCCACAGGGAGCATACTAAATGAGGACCCTGCAGACCGGGTTTAAACTGCAGCTCTGACAGTCCGAGCCTTGAACCGGTAGACAAGTCCTCACCAGCCTGTGCCTAACTTCTGTCATCTGAGGGGACAACACATCCTGCTTACAGAATCCTGGGTGTTACAGCCAACACCGTTAAGAAATCAACCCTGGAAGTGGCCAAATTTCAAACATTTTATTGTTTTATTTTGCCAAAACAGAGCATTAATTTTAAAAACCCTCTCACCTACCAGCACCAATATCCCGTCCCACAGGTCATTTCGACCCCCTAAAGGTAGGACTATAACTTCTAAATAGGAGGTGCTCCTTTATACAAAATCAGTTCCCTTCTGGAAATCCGTGTCCCACTTGGCTCCAGCACAAAGAAAGAGTCACTGCAGGCTGCAGTCTTGCAGCAGGAGCACCTCTGACCTAGCCCGGGCCTCCTCATTCAGAGGGAGATACTGAGGCACGGGGGTGGGCACAGCTGGTGCCTGGGGGAGCCAGGAGTAGCGAGAGATCCCCTGGCCCGCAGACAGCACAGCCCCATCTTCTCCCCAGCCTGGGTCACAGGCAGCAGCTTGAGCTTGCCCTAGACATTGTCCCCTGCCGCCCAGGGCAGGATCTGCCGGAGGACTCACTGGCTCTCCTCCCACCTTTATGAATTACAGTCAGTTCCACAATCCTTGCTGGGAGCGATCACCCTGACAGCTGTGCGTTCAAGGGGGCGGGGGGGCGGGCGGTGGCACAGGGCAGGAGGGAGCTGAGAAAGCCTCAGTCAAGAGACAAGGGGGTCCCAGGACCTGCTTCTGCCCCAGCAGGGCCTGGGGGCTCAGGGGGGGCTCAGGTTCCAGGGTGGGTCCAGGTTTGGTGAGGTCCTGAAGCATATACACTTTGGGGACCCTCTTTAACAGAAAAAGATTCTCTTTTATAAATTTTACAAAATCACGAGCCCATCGCACAGGGTGCCAGGCTCCTCCGGGGCTGTAGGAGGGGTCTGGGCAGCACAAGAGAGTGACCAACCTGTGGAGTTCGTCTGGGACTGGGTGGCTCCCAGGACAGGCAACTGTCAGTGCTAAGGCCGGGAAAGTTCTGGCAAACCAGGGCGAACGAACTGTTCACCCCAGCTCAGGCTTCGCTAGGTGAAGCTTGTCACCAGTCTGCTGGAGTCCCCGGGGCGTTGAGGGGCTGTGAGGGTGAAGGATGCTCCCTAACTTGTTAAACTGTCCCAGCGCACCCCATATTTTTGAAGAAGACTGGAGGGGGACAGTAGCCCTCCCCAGGTGGTGGGATCTCACATATTTTCCCAACTTTTTTTACTGTGGTAAAATACACATAAAATGTACTATCTTAATCTTTTTTTTTTTTTTTTTGTAGCCAGAAATAATCTTTATTGTCACTAGAATAAAACAGAGCCGATTTTTTTATTTTGTAGCCAGATATAATCTTTATTGTCACTAGAATAAAACAGAGCCGATCAACTGGCCTCAGTCTGTACAAAGTGTGGGGCCTAAGCCTGGGTTGCCCCATTCCTCCCATAATATCTCCCCCAGGGTGGTGCCCAGAAGCTTCATGAAGGGGAGGGGCCACCCCCAGTGCCTTCTCTTGGAAGAGGGGTCGAGGGTGGACTGGGTGGGGGCTAGCCATTTTTAAGTGTAGAGTTCAGTCGTATTAAGTGCATTTATATTGTTGCACAAACATCACGAGTGATTTTTGTATTTCCCAATTGATTGGCAGGCGTTACTTTTATGATCAGAAAAAAACTACACTTTAAGGGTGTCGATCAGCCCGTAACACGTGCCTCTACCCACAAAGGTAGGGAGCAGGGCTAGGAGGCTGTGCGGGAACTTAGGGGGCTGGGGTGCTGGATGGGGGCAGGTACGAAGGATAAGGGGTAGGTGCTGAGATCCCTGCCCTCTTCTCCTTCTCGATTCTGAAATTCCAAGATTCCAAGGAAGCACTGGGCTTCGGAGACAGGACAGTGTGGGTTCGAACCCTCCATTTGCCACTTACATGCTCAGGAACCTTGGGCCTCTTTGAGCCTCGGTTTCAAGTGTGACACAGACTGTTTGTTGGAGAAACTAGCTGGGTAATGGTGACAGCACCCCTGAATACAGTGGGTCCTCAGTCGGAGTCACTTTTCCTCCTCCTGCCTGGAACGTCCTCCCTGCAACCTGATGTGCACTGCACACACGTAAGTGGGCAGAATCCCCTGGTGCAGAGGGCTGAGTGGGGTCCCTGTTCAGACATGGCCTGATGGCTCATCCTTCCCAGCCCAAACAGATATCACCTGCTCCATGAAGCCTCTCCGATTCCCACAGCAGGCAGGGAGACCCCTCCCCTCCGTCTGACGACCTCTGCCTCGGGGTGCCTGGCTCACTCCCCAGCTGACTAAGGGCTGCGTCTGAGTCATGCCACCGTCCCTCGTCCCTTGGGGCCCAGCAGACTCAATAAAGCTTTGCTAAGTGAAGCCACCACAGGCAGAAGTGACCCAAGCAGACAAACTACTTACACCTCCTTATAAAGCCAGTGGCTTCACACTGCCACACCAGTGGCCCAGGAGCCAGCAAAAGAGAGCAGTGCACACAGCCGGCCCACCGGATCAGGCAGGTGCCCCCCAGAGCCCTACCTTTGCCAAGGGCATGTCAGATCTCTGGGGAGCTAGACTGGCACAGATGAATGAATTCAGCACCACAAACCCTCACAGATGTGCCAGGGGTGCCAGGCTCTGTGCCAGCACTGGGGACCCAAAGACTAACGGAACAGGGCTTCCCTGCCCTCAAAGAGCTCCCCATCTGGTGGGCACTTGAGGAGAAAGGGGTTTCAACATGGCCACCTTTCCTGTGGCACCAGGAGGAGGTTTTAACCGGTTTAGACAAAGGAAAGGTAGCTCCAGAGATAAACACCAAAGCTGTCCCACCCATCAGACCCTAATATGGCCCTGAAAACCCAGGAAATGAGGGAGCCTGAGCACCCCGAGGGCTCAGCAGGCCTTAGGTGTAGCCCTCTGGGGTCACCAAAGTGCCCTGACCAGCCCTCCTGGTGTGGGCCCACGGGATTGGGCCCAAAGCCTGCAGAAGCAAGAGCTCTAGTGAGGGTTTCTGGGCAACGGCCAGCCAACTCCCCTTCCCCCCGCCCTTCCCAGACCTCCGCAGGCCTTCTTTCCCTGGGGTGCTGCCCAGGTCTGTGAACCCTCTGTCCCATCCTCCTCTTCCCTACTCCATGTCTGAACAGGGACCCCAACTCAGCCCTCTGCACAGGGGGATTCTGCCCACTCCCCTAGCTAGTCCAGAAGGGGCCTCTCTGTTCTTCATAGCGGGCAAGGAACCCCAACCCCCACAGGCATCCAGGTGTACGTTGTGGGGGAAGGTGGTTGTCAGGAATTCATGAAATATCAGAGCCCAAGGAGGCTCCTCCCACATCTCTACAAATCGAGAAACTGAGGCATGAGAGAGGGTGTGATGCTCCCACGGAATTTAACCCCTGGTCTCCCGCGGACGTTTCTTGTGTGGTTTCCAGCCCAAGGTCACGCTGCGAAGGAGAAGCAGGTCCCGGGTGCGAGCCAGGTCTGAGGCTGGACGCATCGCTCCACACTGTCCCGGCTAAGGCAAAAAAACCCGGGTTCCCTGCCCTCTCCTTCTCGAACGTCCACGACAGGAGCGGCGTGCGACGCCGCCAAATGATCCACGCCCTGATCCACCCCCCGAAAAGGCCACCTGAAACCCGGGATCCGTCCCCACGGTCTCTGGTCAGCCACGGCGGCCGCGCGCAACCCGAGCCGCGAGCTGCAGGGCCGCGGCCTGGAGGTCACGGCGGTGGGGGGTGGGGTAGCGCACGAATGGGGGGCGTCGGGAAGCAAGGATCTCGGGGACGGCAGCGGGCATACCCCACGAGCGTGGGGACCCCAGCCCCTGGGACCCCAGAAGGAGGGACGGACTGGAGCCGGAACCCCGCAGGACG
>NW_006440626.1:4829974-4850693 GCF_000325575.1 Pteropus alecto
AGAAGAGGGCGCGCTTGTCACTAGCTTGGTGATCTCTTTGCAAAGTTGGGGGTGGGGGGAGGAGGGTGTGTGCGGCAAATGCAGGACATGTCCTCGCCCCCAGGCTGCCGGTCTACCTGGCCGCCCTGCCTCCATCACAGCCCCTTCGAGCTTAAGGCTCTGGTCAACCCCACCTTCGTTATTTATAGGCTTGTTTCATGTTTCTTTGTCTGCCCCTAATATAGTGACAGGGCAAGGGCTGCCCCTGTCTTCACAGGGTGCTCGGCACACAGTAGGTGCCGCATGAAAATTTCTCGAAGGAATGAATGAATCAGGACTGAATAAGCCTTCTCTTAGAGCCCCCCCCAAAAGGCAGCCTCACCTCCTGGAGGACCCTTCCACCTTGCTTTTATGCTGACGTCATGTGGGTCCCTGTGTCTGCGCAGCTCCCACCCCCAGCCTGGAGAGGCGCCAGAGACACCAGGCACCAGAGGCGGAGGCTGAGGCTGGGCAATAAATTCTTTGAGACATTCCCCCATCAGCACCCTATCCTCTTTGTTAATCCGGTAGTTGTGTAATTATTTGTTCATTGTTTTCCTCTGCTTGTCTGTGGGTTTTGTCTGGCTTGTTCACTGCTGTAGCCAAGGGCCTGGCACACAGTAGGTGCTCAACAAATAGACCATAGTCTCCATCACTACATCACAGCTTGGGCTACAGCTCCAGGTTTCGTGGAAACTGAGGTTGCATGGCAGAGTGCTCGCTCCAGTGGGTGAAACCACCTTCCAGGTCTGGCTCCTCCCATGATAACCTGGAGTCCTTAGGGCATTTCTCTATGCCTCAGTTTACTTCCATTGGTTCCAGGGGCAGTTGGGCAAGGATGTCTGCAGAGGTTTTGACACTGTGTGATGACATCTCACATTCTGTGATGACAGGACACCGGAGGAAATGTGTGGTGGGTATGAGGGCACCTCTTATAAACATTACACAGGCCAATGTCCATCTTGGGCTCTGTGTATTGAATGTTAACTCTGTGTCAGGCCCTGTGCTAAGGGTTTTACATCCATTATCTCATTTAATACTACAAACTTATAAGGTGATTTTATATATACTGTGATATATAGAACTTCTAGAAGGAAACGTGAGAAAATTGTTGTGACTTTGGGTTGGGCAAAGAGTTCTGAGATACAACATCAAGAGCAAGACCCATAAAAGAAAACAGGATAAATTGGACTTCTCAAAGTTAAAAACACTCATCGAAGACATTGTTAAAAAAGTGAATAAAAAGGCAAACCACTGTCTGGGTGAAAATATGTGCAAAGCGGATATCTGAAAAAGGATTTGCATCCCAAACGTGTAAAGAACTCTAAAAAAGTCAGTAGTAAGAAAACTCACTTTAAAAAAAAATGGACAAAAGATTTGAACAGATGCACTTCGCCAAAGAAAATATACAGATGGCAACCAGACACATGAAAAGATGCTCAACATTATTGGTCGTTAGGGAAATGCAAATTAAAACCAGAATGAGGTACTTCCCCACACCTATTAAAATGGCTATTTTTTTTAAATTTGACAATTATCAAGTGCTAATGAGAATTTAGAACGACTGGAACTCTGGTACATTGCTGGTGAAATGCAAAATGGTGCAGCCGCTTAGGAAAACGGTTTAGCAGTTTCTTATAAAGTTAACTATACATTTACGGTACGACCCTGCAATCCCTTGCCTAGCTATTTGCTCTAGAAAAATAAATAGTTAGGTTCATACAAAATTCTGTACAACAATGTTCACAGCAATATTTAATAGCCAAAACCTGGAAATAACCCAAACGTCCCTCGAATGGGGAATGTATGACCAAACTGTGGAACATTCATATAATGGAATATATGACTAAGGAATAAAAAGATAACACTTGACAACATGGGTGAAACTCAAATGCATTGTATTAAGTGAAAGAAGTCAGACTCAAAAAATTGCCAGTCATATGATTATCTTTATGTGACATTCTTGCAAGAGCAAAACTATATAGACAGAAAACAGATCAGTAGTTGCTAGGGGCTGGGAGCGGGGATGGCGTAGGGGTATCGAGTGTAGAATTTACTACTAACGAGCTTGGAGAAATTTAGAGAGATAACGGAATTATTTCATATCTCGTTTATGGTGATGGTTATACAATTAACTATGTATGTTTGTCAAAACTTGCAGAACTGTCCATAAAAAGGCTTTTCACTTTAGGTAAATTAGACCTAATTTTTTTTAAAAAGGAGAAAAAAGTGTGCGAGTGTGATGGGCCGAATCAATGATTAATATTCAGATTAGTGACTCATATTCATTCATTTACTTATTCAATAAATATTTATTTGAAGCCCACCTTGCATAAGGCTTTGTGCTGGGCATGGAAGCATAAGGAGTGAAGAATTTAGAGACTGTCCCTAACATTTCAGCACAAGATTTGATCACTCTAATGAATTAAATCTCAGAAAGGGTGCTGTTTGGGACCCTGAGCTTCAGACTCAGATATTCTTGGGTGGAAGTCCTGGCTTCACCCCATAGTCACTGTGTGACCTTGGGTAAATGACTGATCCTCTCTGGGCCTATTTCCTCATCTGAAAAAAAAAAAAAATGGAAATAAGCATAGTATCTACCTCTGAGGATTATTGTCAGGATTAAATGAGGGAATGCACAAAACCTAGAATAGTGCCTGGTGCAAAGAATGACATTTGTAAACAAACGTTATTAGCCTTCCTGCCCCGGTTGGTTGTCAAGGTAGTTACATATAACCAGGTATGCAGACATTTTTTAGAAACACAAAGCTGTGAATGGTAGGTAGGTTCCCAGGCTCGTCCATGAACCTCTACTTTATAGCTAACACTGCAGGTAATAGAAACATCCTCCTTTTCCACCATCTGTATTCACGCGTTCTGCATTAGCAGCAAGGCAGAAGGAGGAAGTCAGGTTGTTCTTTGCAGGTCAAGCCTTTGCAAACCCTGATAGGTAATTTGAGTTCCCAGCCCAGGCCTAGCCGCATCTAAGCCTTTGTTCCTTCTCTGCTGCCCTCTTGAGGCCGCTACGGAATCTCAGGTGTTAGGCCTATTTTCTTTGAGTGTGGAGATGCGGGGGCGAAGGGGGAAAACGCATTCATTGTATTGAGTCGATGAGCCACAGCATAATTATAATCTTAAAACTTTGTCTCAGGTACCTTTCTGGAGAACTGTTTGGTAATGTGTTTCAATTTACTATAGAATGTGCTGTTTGATCCGACAGTCCCACCTTATTTCAAGAAAGGGAGGGAGGAAGCGGACACTTAGTGAACCAAGTGAGCCTATGAACACTTAGCCCTAAGCCTATGTATTGCACATTCTTCTAGACATTTGTTCAGGCTGATGAAATACAGTCACAAGTTCTTTGACCCTCCTCCGGTAGAGAGGTTGGGTCTGTGTCTCCTCCCCTTGAATATGGGCGGGCTTCTGATTGGCTGATCAGTGGAATGACACTGCTGTTTTCTTGGCTCAGGCCTCAAGAAAATATCAGCTTTTACTTTCCATCTCTTCAAACCCTCTCAGCCCTGAGCTGCTATATAAGAAGTCTATGTTGAGACCACCGAGACTTCATGGTCATACTCAGGACCAGAGTCCCAGCTACGCCCAGTCTCCTAGCCATCACCGCCACTGTCCTGAACCCTCCAGACTGATCCACGTACCAGTTGAATACACCGAGTGTCCTCAGTAGATGCCTCATGGAAAAGAAGAATCACTCAGCTGAGCCCTGCCCAAATTCCTGAAGCACAACATCATGACACATAAAAAAAAAAAAAAAGGGATGTTGATTTGAGCCACTGTTGTGGAGTAATTTGCTGAGCGAGAATAGGTAACAACCATAACAATAAGTTAACAGAAACTTCTGCACCATACGCAGAGCAAGGAAGAGAGGGCTGAAACCACAGGCCTTGGCCTCTGGATCCAAGTGGACACCGAAGCTTCGGCTTGTATTCAGTAATAGAAGAATACGCTCCACAAGAAGCAAAACCTGAGCCAGGCTCCTGAAGCCAGTGTAGCAAGGGCGGCACACCGCCACTGGGAAAGGAAACAAAGAAAATAAAACAGCAGGGGTCCCTGCCTGGGACTCTGACTTAGAGAACGTAGAATTTCTAAAGCCAAAAGGAAGAAAAAGATATATACTAGGCACATATTAAACAAAAGATGGCTAATGGATCTATAGGCATATCAGACAAAACAGAATTTAGAAGAAAAAGTATTTAGTGAGAGATAACATCACTATATAATGGGATATAAAGTTCAAGTTGCCAAGAAAATATGTCTAAAATTGTGCATAACACTTATATATGTTGTTAAAAAACAAAATTCGACTTAGTAAATTAGAAGATCTGATCGGCTTTATTAAACAATTCATCGAAGTCAGGCAGCATTTCATTTAGCAAGCAGGGAGATACTCTGAAGAGTTACACAAAACAGAAAGGAGGGTGGGACAAAGGAAGTCACTGACAGAGGAAAAATGACAGTTCAGGGGGCTTGTTGCTGGTCAAGAAGAAAATCTTCCTCCTGCGGGGGTAGCAAAGTAGACACAGCTTCCTGTTGAAGGTGCACAGTATGTCTCCTGTTTGGACTAATTGAGGATGAGTGGCAGGGTGTGAGAGCTCCCTCTACAGGCCTTCCTGACTCCAATTTTAGTTGAGGTTTCCTTTATTAATCTTCACGATATAAAATAAAATCGATGCAAAATATATTCAATTAAAACTGACAGAACCTTAAGATACTGACACATTCTGCATCATTTTAGAAAAGATATAACAAACAAGCTTTATATAATGGGCATATATAGAAGAGTGTACCTAACAATTGGAGAATAAAAATTCTTTTAAAGCAAAGCGAACTTCAAGCATTTCTCATCAAATTTCTTATCGAATTTCCAAGAATCAGTAATATAGAGATCATTTTTCTGGACCACAATACAATTAAGTTTGAAATAGTTAACAAGGTCTATGGCCATATACCCTGAATGCATGGGATCTCGTATGATCTCAGAAGCTAAGCAGGGTTGGGCCTGCTTAGTACTTGGATGGGAGATTACCTGGTATGGTAAGCTTTAAAAAAAAAAAAAAGAAAAGAAATAGTTAACAAAAACAAACAAAAAACATTCAAAAACCCCATAAGTAAAAACTTTAAAACACATTACTAGATAGCCCAAGGATAAAGGAAAAATCATAATGAAAATTAGAAAATACTTAAGACTGAAAAATAATTAAAATTATAATTTGGGAGATACATCTAAAGTAGTAGACAGTAGGAATTTTTTAAATTTAAATGCTTACACTAGAAGAAAGGCTGAAAATTAATGAGCAAAGCAATCATATTAAGAAATCAAATACAGATTAACAGAACCATGCAAAATTAGAAGCAAAGAAATTATAAAAATAAAAAATAACTTAATAAATGGAAAATATTACAATAATCAATACAGCCAAAAATTGGTTCTCTGAAAAGACCAAAAACTTGACAAATCTCTTGCAAGATTGATCAATGAAAAAGAAGTCTTGAATAAACAATTTTAGGGATGAAAAAGAGTCCATACCTACAGATGCAGCAGAGATTTAAAGTCATCATCATCATCATCATCAGTATCATAAAAAGATAGAAAATATTGTGAATAACTTTATGCCAATAAATTTGAAAAAAGACAAAAATGGACAATTTCCTATGAAGTCATAGAAAAAAATATAACTTACTAATACCAATTCAACAGGACATAGAAAAATCTATACAATCTTATAACCATTAAAGAAGCTAAAACATGGTTAAAAATCTAGCCATGAATAAAATACAGGGCTCAGATGATTTTATGAGTGAATTTCACCAGCCACCCCAAATCAGATAATTTCATTTTTTACACAAATGTTTTTAGAGTAAAAAAGTGGGAATACTTATTTTGTAAGGTTAGAATACTTTGACATCAAAATCAAAGATAGTACAAGAGAGGGAGTTCAGGCCAATCTCACTCATGAATGTCATTTCGAACAGTGCTTAGAAAATATTAGCAAACTTAAGCCTGCAATGTATAAAAAGATACTATATCACGAACAAGTTGGGTTTACCGTAGGAATGCAAACTTGATTTATTATTAGGAAATCTACAAGTGTAATTTCTCATATGAACAGATTATAAGGGAAAAAAACTACATGATCATGTTGGTAGATGCAGTAAAACTATTCAATAAAATCACCACCCATGCCATGTAAAATCTCTTACAGAATTAAAAATAGAATGACCTTTACTTAATAAAGATTATCTACAAAAATCCTGTGGGAAGAGTATACTTAATAGATGAAACATTGAAAGCATTCTTTTTAAATACTGGAGAATAAAAAGAACGCTGGCCATTACTACATCCGACATCGCCTTAGAGGTCCCAGCCAGCACAGTAAGACAAGAAAAAAAATGATCTAAGGTATGAAGATTAGAAAGGAAGAAATAAATATTTATTAATTTCAGATGGTATGATTGCTCTACATAGAAAACTCTAACAAATATGTCATCAAATTATGAGATTTGATGAGTTTAGTAAGTTTGTTTATCAGAATATCAAAATACCAAAACCAGTTGCATTTTTATATTCCCACAGCCAAAAGGGGAGCCATTAATAACATATTTTAAAGAAGAAGACAACTAGGAATAATTTAAAAGGGGGGTGGTGGTGGACAAAATCTTTGGGAAGGAAGTTCTAAAACTTAAGGGCGATAAAGACCTTTAAAAAATAGAGAGATATTCCAAGATAACCAGGTGTGAAGATTCAATATTGTAAAGATCTCAAAATTATCTATGCAGCCAATGCAATTCCAATGCAAATATCAATAAAGTTTTTGCAGAACTTGTTAAGCTGATTCTAAAATTCTTATGGAAAAACAGAGGGCCAAGAATTGCTAATACAATTTTGAGAAAGAAGAATAAGTTCTATGAGAGAGAGAGCAGATATAAAGGTTTATTACAAAGCTATAGTACATAAGATAGACAAAAAGAACAATGGAACAGACCGCAGAGCCCAGAAATAGATTATTGAACATATGAAAATGTGATATACAGCACAAGTGACCCTGTAAATAGAAGATGGACCATTTAGTAAGTGGTGCTGAGAAAATTGGCTATCCATATGGGGAAAGAAATGAGGTCGGGTTCCTATCTCACACTATTCACAAAAACTAACTCTGTGCCTGTTGGAAGGACACAGTATCAGCGATCAAAAGCCCTGCGAGGAGTTGAGTATAGGTGTGGACTGCCCGACCAGCCTCCGTCAGGATTCACTCACCCACCCCTCCTCTCTAAATCGGCCGGACTCAGGGATGACAGCTGGCAGAAGGTTTCCTCCCCAGCTTCACTCTAAGTGTTTGAAGGTGAAACCTTGATCATCTTGCAGCAGCGTCAGCAAGGAGTGCTTGGAGCTGTCTTATGGAGCCCAGAGCTTTTTGCCCCTTGAGCTCTTCCTCCCTCTACTTAAATATTTTGGGACTAACACACACTAGGAGCTGGTTTTTTCTCAGAGGCTAAAATAAGTGGCTATCTGAGTCATACAACTCCCTGAAAATAAAGGCAATAAACTGCACGACATCTACCATTTGAAGCAGGGTGTTAGGACAAACAAACCAAGAATTTAAAATATGCACGATAAGGAGACATGAGAAGACATTAGCAATATAAAAGAGGAAAAAGAAATAATAAAAATGAATCAATTAGAAGTATTAGGAATGAAAAATATAAAAATTAAAGAATATAATAGCGAAAGAATACAGTAGCATGGAAACAGCTAAAGGATGAATTAGTGAGGTGGATGATAACAGTGATTAAATGCTTTGGTATAGTGATGGCCGTGCTGCCCAGTTGTTTGGTCAAACACTAGCCTAGATGTTGCTGTGAAAGTATTTTATGGATGTAATTAACACTTACAGTCAGTTGACTAAGCAAAGATTACTCTCAGTAATGTGGATGGGCCTCATCTAATCAGTTGAAGGCCTTAAAAGCCAAAACTGAGCCTTCCCAGAATGGAAGGAATTCAGACTCCAGACTACATCAACTCCTTTCTGAGTTCCCAGTCTGTCAGCCTGCCTTATAGATTTGGGACTCAAGACTACAGTGTCAACTCTTGCCTGACCAGCCCTACAGACTTTACACTTGCCAGCAATCCATAGTCACATGAACTAATTCCTTGAAATAAATCAAATATATATTTATGATTGATCTGTTGGTTTTGTGTCTCTAGAGAACCTCGACCGATACAAATGGAATCTAAAACTTTCACCACTGTGGAAGGCCCTTTACCTTCTCTGCTTTATACACAGTCAGCATATGTGTTACTTCTATGCATACTGAAAACTCCATCTGTGGGAGTTGCAATAAACTTAGAGGGGCTGAAATGGAGGAGCGAGGTGAACGCGGAGGCTGGAGAGGCTGGATTTGCCTGTTTCCTCACCATTGCGCGGACATTAAACATTTGGACACTTAGTTCACGAATGATGTAATGCATTTCACAGTGTACCCCTCTGGGAAGGACACCGTCCCAGGTTGTCCCACTTGTGAGTGCTGCTGTCTGCATAAAGTGTTGACCACCAGTCTCCCTGTTGTTGAAGTCCACTGTTCCTGGGTAATTAATAATTAATCTGTAGGTGATAATTTGCATGACTAACCTGTTTCCCAACTGTGTTTCACCCAGTTGTTTTAATGTCTCTTGGAGATCCTTGCCTGATTCAATTAGGGACTTTAAAGGGGTGATTTTCTGCTTCTATTCTGACCAGCCCTACAGACTTTACACTTGCCAGCAATCCATAGTCACATGAACTAATACATCAGAGCAGTCATCTGATGTATTTTGTTTTTAACAACATAGTAGTAGGTTTTGGTTAGTTGGATTAGAAACACGGCCCATCTATAATCCTAAAGGTAAGTGGAAGCGACCTGGCACCATCTATTAAAGAGATTCTGGTCCAACCCCCTTATTTTCCAGAAGGGACTCAGACCCGGAGACAGAAAGAGATTTGCTCAAAGGCTCCCAGCATGAACTTTGTAATGTCTCTAAGGAGCTTTTGGATACATAGAAAAGACATTTACAATTACTTGGATTTTCCGTTCAGATGATTTGCCCAAACTCTTCCCCACCTGAGTGTGCCCTTCAGAATTACCTGGTGTTCTTTCACACCATGGCTGTGCTTCCCCATCCTCCAGCTTCTGATTTAGCAGGCCCCGGGGTGGTATCTATATTTTGAAAAAGTCCAGATGATTCCTTTTCTGTTTCTTCTCAGAAGTTCACTTTGATTTTTATTTTTAAAAATTGCACAAGTAATTAAGAATGAGTTTATTCTTGTGAAGAATACAGCAGGGTGTACAGAACCATCTGGGAAAGCTGCCTTCACACCCACTCCTTACGCTCACTGCACTCCTCAGAAGTATCCAGTTTGATAAGTCACTTTCCGGTTGGTTGTATATGCATTTACTCACTTCTATGTGCATAGGCATGTATCTAATTTTTAAATAAATGGGACTATAGCATTTGTGTTGTTCCATGATTTGCTTTTGTTACTTACCAGTGTCTCTTGAAAGTCTTTTCTCCTTGCTATATACAGATCTACCCAATTCTGGTTAACAGGCTGTGAACTATTTCCCTGTACAGAACCATCACTGAAGGAAACCAGAATATGTTGCCCCAAAATATGCCTCTTTAATAATGTAAGAGTTACTTTGAGGCCATAGTCACAGGTTCTAGGCAGACATATCTTTTGAGGACAACTAGTCAACCAACTACAAGCTCCATATTTATTTTTTCGTGTAGTGAACCAGTTTCCCCTACTCTATCTGCTAAATGTTCCATGCTT
The DNA here is from genome assembly GCF_000325575.1 of Pteropus alecto. Lineage (NCBI taxonomy): Eukaryota > Metazoa > Chordata > Mammalia > Chiroptera > Pteropodidae > Pteropus > Pteropus alecto. Next base: position 4,839,820 of record NW_006440626.1, read on the forward strand.
TCCCCACTGGTTTATGCTGTCACCTTTTCATGTACCAACTTCTCATTTGGAGCCAGCTGATGTCTGGGCTCTCTCCGCATTCTAGTCCATTCATCTGCCTGTTTTCTGCCTCTACCATATTGTTTTTGTTACTGTGATTTTGTAATACGTCTTAATAGTTGATAGAGCAAGTCCCTACTCTGGCTCCATTTTTTTTTTCAAAAATGCTTTACATTTTTAAAAATCTTGATTTTCCATATACATCTTAGAATCCCTTGGGATTTGGGTTGGAATCCTAATAACTTTATGGATTAATATGGAGACAATTGACATTTTAAAGACATTAGGTCAGTCCATCCATGAATTGACTATGTCTCATCATTTATTCAGTTCTTCTTTTTATGTCCTTTAATACAATATGAAAGTGTCCACCAAGGCCTTGTTAGGGTAATTAGGGAAGAGCACTCTACAATTTACATATAGCACATTTTTATATATCCTCTCTCCCTGGAGTCCTATTATCTCTACTTTCAGAAAAGGAAAATGAGGCTGAGAAGGGTGAAGGGATCTCCCCAAGGACATACAGTAGCAACAGAGCCGAGACTAGGTCCCCCAGCCCAGCCTCTGGTAAGCATGTAACTTGCATATTGCATACCACCCACTCTTGTACCCAGCCCGGTAAAGGCTAGGGGACAGATCTGATGCCATTCGATCTCTTACCGACAAAGCAAGCCAGACATATACCAGAGGCCAGTTCACACTTGATCATTTATTTTAAGATCTGCACGAAGAGAGACACGGCATAGATATACAGAAGAATGATGAAAACACAGGTCGCTTTGACTTGCTGTGCGAGCGCCTGCTTAGATGATCTGAAGGCCATTTTGCTTGTCCTATTGCTCTGGAACCTGGTGTGAATGGGCATGTTGGTGGCCCCAAATCTACAGCCTCCTTTTCCCTTGCTGGCATCCTTGTCCCTAATCCTGAGGCACAGGCTAATGGAGGCCAGCGTGAGCCTGCTCAGGATGGCTGGGTCGGGTCCAGGGAAGCGCTGGCTCAAAGGAACAGTGGTGGCTGGAAGGATGGCGGTAACTGCATCCAGGTCTTTGGAAGCTGCCCCGCATGGCCTGGCCCACTCCAGGGGTCGGAGGCCACTGTGCTGCATGACCCGGGCCACCTGTCCCATGGCCACCAACAATCTCTCTAGGCAGCGGACCAGCAGAGACACGGCCACCTGTTGCAGCACAGCCCGCAGTAGCAGCTCCAAGGCCTTGCTATTCTCGTGGCGGAAGTTGACTAGGCTGTAGTAGGCCCACTGGGCCACGGAGAGCAGGGCTAGGCCGCCCTTCCACTGCAGGAGCCACAGGATGCCGCAGTGGGCTCTGTGGATCAGGGTGACCAGCGTCTGAAGGCCCCAGGCCCGTGCGATGGTCAGTGGCTGCCCCAAGGCCTGTTGGACTGGCAGCAGCACGTCCACGAACAACTTTCGGGCCAGGATGATGGTGAGCCTCCCACCGAGCTGCAGGCTGCTGTACCACAGGATGCAGAGGCCCAGCAAATAGACCGCAAGGCAGTGGGAGGCCATATTTGTCATGGCCACGTGCAGCCCCAGCAGGCGCGCATAGAATTTCACCAGGCCAGGGCTGCACAGGAGCAGGAGCAGGAGCTGCCAGGCGCCTCTGGCCAGTCGGCCCCCATTCTGCGGGGCATCCTCCCGACAGCTGGTGGTGGAGGAGCAGGGAGTAGGGTCCTTCATGACCCAGAGGCTCTGCGCCCAGGCGTCCACCCTGGGGGCATGGGGCTGCGCTCATGCCACAAGCTCATATTAACTGACCCTCCGGCCAAAATGCCCTGTCATCTGGGCCAGGGGGTTTTGCAACAATCAATGACAGCACAAAAGATCAGAATGTGAGCTCATGTCAAAGAGAGGGGCATTATTGCTTCAATGGGCAAGGGAGGCAGCCTTTGAAAGTGAAACTGTGATGTTCTAGTTGGGGCCTCCTGTGTTCATGCCCTCATCTGACCAGTGTGAACCAGGCTAGGCCTGCAGTGGGGCTGGGCACATGGGAACAGAACAGTCTCTGCTGACACAAAGCTTCCAGTCTGCTAAAGGAGGTGGACGTCGAAAAACCCTCACAACGAAGCTGCCTGACTCAGCTCCTGTCTTGCCCTCCTGCCCCCGCCATTCTGTTCCTCCCCGTGGCCTCCTAACCTTTGCTATAGCAAGACCACAGCTTGGGGTTTACCTGGCAGCAGGGAACATCTGTCCTTCAGGTATTCAAGCAAAACCTCGGACCCTTTCCGCTCATTAGAAGTTCGATTTTGAAAACAGCATTGATGGAGGAACTTTTGTAAATAAAAGCAATCCATTTCTTTCCAGACTCTGGATTTCATCTTTGGATTAAACCAGAAATCCAGGATCAGGTAACCCAACCCCCTTGTTCTGGCCCCTTGTGAACAGCTTGTGAGGACCAGATCGGCGTGGTGTCAGGAGTTCATTGGTTTGCACTGGGTGCCCAACCATTGTGTGTTCACTGTGGGGTGATGTTCAGGGTGTCATCAGCAACATGCCACTCGGGCCCCTTTAGGGGAACCGTGTCTCCCCAGAGAAGTTTGTTTCAAGCCTTATTTCAGGCACGGTGAACTCCTTCTTGCCACTGGTTTGTTTTTATGGTGTGGATCTTCGAATCACGTTACTAATCATATTTATCTCTTGTATTTGGCCTCACAGAGGCTTGGAACTAAATGGCAGGACTACTCTGGTGTGAACAGTTCTACAGTGTGTGTTTGGGTGTGATCCCTCTCTGCTTTATCTTATTTTCCTTCTTTCACTTCCTTACTGTTTTCTTGTTGAGTTGCATACATCTTGGTGTAGACTTAGACATGTTCTTGGAAGGAGAAAAGGATATGGTGAACCCCACAGATGAATCTAAACCTACATATATAAATTAATCTATCCCTTCTAAATGTAACATCTGCTCAGGATTCCAAAATGGATACCCCGACTCCCAGGCTCCCTGCTCCTTCTCCCTGCCCCCAGTCCCAGGTCCTGTCCATCCTAAATATCTCCTTCATGGTTTTGCTCCTTCGTGTCCCCTTCAGTGCCCTTTTCCAGGTCACCACCCTGATGGCTTGCATCAATGAAAGCCCTTCTACCTTCTCCCCATCCTTTAACGGGTCTCTCCCAATATAGGTGGCCCCTTAGTGTCATTCTTAGGCAGAGCAGCCCTCAGTACACAAATGAGGAAAGAATCCCTCACTCGACAGATGGGGAAACTGAGGCCCGAGGCAATAATATCCCAGTGAGCTATATGCACAACTGGCATGACAGTGCAGTCTGTTGAGGCTGTCCTTTCTCATGACTGCAGAGGGGGAACGGTCTGTCCAGGATCTTCATTCAGTGACACAGTTTGTTAAATCTTTTTGAACCCTCACCACGATTTTTTTTGACATTCAATATTATTTTATATTAATTGCAGGTGTACAACATAGTGGTTAGACATTTATATAATTTGCAAAGTGATCCCCACACCCCTCACCTCCAGTAAGTCTAGGACCCACCTGGCACCATGCATAGTCATTATGATATTATTGACTATATTCCTATGCTGTACTTCATCCCTTATTACAATTTTAGTCTTATTTGGTCCGTTATGATGGCTTTCTCGATCCCCTCTATATTCTCACAGTCTGGCGCATTACCTGGCACAGAGCAGGTTTTCAGTAAGAATTTCTTGTTGAGTGAGGGAGTGACTCAGGACCCAGAGCTCCTTTTCCAGGGATGGGGTTACTGAACCGAGTCTGATGTCATGAAAACTCAATCTAAATTCACTCAGACTTGAGCTGTCCTTCACGAATTGTGCGATTTTTGTCAAATTCTGTCCTCTTGGCCTGAAACTTAGTTTTCTCTGTACGAAAGGATAATATTATCATAATCCCTTCTCTGCAATTATGAAATAAAAAAATTTAAGTCATTTGGTGGCAAAAACCACACTGATCTCAATTTTTTAAGCAGTTAAGTCAGCCTTGAACTATTGGGAGGCTATTTATATCTATCCCACTTAATGTGAATATTCATGTTTCTTTACAGAATTAATTAATGTATTTCATCGGAGTTTTGGGAGGATTACATAATATACAGTATGTGCACCATATTGCATGATATTATCTAAAACATGAATTTAGAAACACATCTGGCCCCAAAGATTTAATAAGAGACTGAGGATCTGTCAGCGCTGCCCCTCTGGGATGGTGTGAGGATTAAATGAGAATGTTTTTTAACAACGGTGTTGAGCGATGCCCAGGAGGGGAATCAAAGACCATGACCGGGTGGGAGGAAGGTGGAAGGTGACAGGGGGGAGAATGTCCACTGCAGGGAAGAAGCTGGAGTGGTTGGTTAGGGCAGAGCCTTGTGGGGGCAGCCTCAGGAATTAACGCTTAATCTTGAGGAAACAATGCAGGGTGAGGGGCATGGGAAGTAACAGAATGAGATTTGATTCTTAGAAAGATTTGGAGGGGCAAGTCCGGAGGCAGGGAGAGGTTAGGAGCCTCCTGGGTCACCTGGAAGCCCCGGCAGAAAACAGCAAGGGTACCTTCCTGCAGAGGGTCTGGAAGGCCAGGTTCCGTGACGCTGGGCGGCTGGACCCATGACCCCAGACTCCCTCAAGAGACCTTCAGAACCACGCTCGGGCCATTGCGACGGGACACTGGGAGGAATGGCGACACGGGGCTTGGGTGTGCGTGTGGGGGTGTGGGGGTGTGAGGGTGTGGGGGGGAGGGTTCCTGAAATCAGGACGCATTGCAGGCAAGCTGGTGTCGTGGAAGCGGCTCTAGATTGGAGCCGGAAAACCAGGGGTTCGGTCTTTTCTTTCCAACTTAGAGCAGGTGGGAATGGGCAACTCGTTCCAACTCAATGTGCCCGCAAAATGGCAACAATGCTGATCTACTCTGTGGGGCGGAAACGGATACCACGTGTGAAAGCGCTGCGGACTGAAGACTACAGCTGGGTTATTCCATTCCAGAGGTGACTGCGTTTCATACGAAAAGCGACGCATCCACCTTCCTAAAGCCGAACGGCACGTTTCATGGAATCTGGTTGCCGCCTATGGCCGTAGGTTTATTGCATTTCAGTTCTTTACCAGCGTTTCCGAGGCTTTTCACTAAGTTTGAACCCAGCCGCTCGCCGTAGGGGCTCCGACTCCTGCCTCGGAAATCAACGCTTAGTTGGGAACGACCGCTGGACGAGGACGAGCGTGCGTGCAGACGGCACCCGTACCCACGCCTCGACCTGACGTCCGCCGCGGGTGCGCGCTCGCACGCCGGAAGAGGCGGAGCCAGGCTGGACTTTATATATCGCGCGCCGAGCGGCGCCCGACCTCTATCGGCGGCATTCGGGGGCGGCATGGTAGGTAATGATATGGCGGTCTCCTCCTTTGTAGTGGTGGCGTGGCTCAATCCGTGGCGCATCGTCGCCATCTCGGCTCTCCCAGCGCCGGGAGCCTGCTCTGGGAGTGCGGGGATCTCGGCGGGATCCGCAGCCAGGCCTATTTTCTGAAACACCGGCGGCTGGCCTTGGACTTGCGGGTCGGCTGGTGGCGAGAGGCCTTGGTGCGGGAGCTAGGCAGCGGGGCCTGGACTCCCACAATTTTCAAGCCGTTGGATTATTTCTGGGTCTCGACCTTGTTTAGGGCTAATCGATATTGGAGTCCATGAGCGCTTTGGCCAGGAGGACCTTGAGTCGGGGCACTTGGCCGAATAACTGTTAAACTGGGCAGTGCAGAAATCAGCATCAGGGAGAGACTAGGGCAAGGGCTCTTAAGTCCTCATTCTGAAATGTCGGGGGCGGTTGATAGGACTCCTTAGGCCTCTAGAGTTCCCAGAAACCACAGATGATGAACTTATTGACGGGCGGACAGAGGCTGTGCTGCTGATTGTCACGTTCTGATTTGGCTCTGTCGAGTTCTAGTGGCCTATGTGTTACGGTAGCTGGAGGATCTTTTTAGTGTCATTGTCTGTTACCCAGCAGTTTGACCCAGAATTTTCTTTTGTGGTGAGACTCTGACTCGCCCATAAAGCCACCTGTTAAGCTATTTTTAATGTCAGCACTTAATGTGCTTTTCTCCCATTTAGAGAAAAACGGATGAGGATTTGAGATGAAGCTTCACCTCCTTTAGTTGAATACTGTTTCAGGATGTATGACCCTGCAAAAAGGGATCCTAATTCAGCATTTACACAGGTCTCATTTGGATTCAGCATTGCTGAGAATCAAGACAAGTGAGTTAGTTACAAGTTCAGATGCTAATGTTGGTCATTTTCTCCTAGTCTCACAGGAAGTTCTCTGCTCCCAGGCATGGGTCCCTGGGCTTCTTGCCTCGGAAGCGCAGCAGCCGGCATCGTGGGAAGGTGAAGAGCTTCCCCAAGGATGACCCATCCAAGCCTGTTCACCTCACAGCCTTCCTGGGCTACAAGGCTGGCATGACTCACATTGTGCGTGAAGTCGATAGGCCAGGATCCAGTACGTACACGCTGCATTCTCTAAACTGCTGGTGGTAGGGGGGTAGGAATTGAGGGTGGGCACAGATTAGTTGGAGCTGAGCTGTCAAGAGGACAGACTTAAGAGATCAACAATCCCACGATAGGGTGGAGATGACATATTTTAGGACTGGTTAATGTTCCCAGACTACCCTTGGCTGACACTGCTTGCTTTGAGTGATGTCATGGTGAGTTGTCAGCCACAGAATAGAGAAGTATGTTGACTATTGCTTGCTTTGAGTGATGTATTGAACTCTAGCATGGTGAGTTAAGTTGTCAGCCACAGAATAGAGAAGTATGTTGACTAAAAAGTTTGAATGCTCTCCACGTCCCTGGCTTGTGAGGTTTGAAGTCTAAAAGTCGCCAAGTAGGACAGCACTGGTTACTTCCCTGTAGTATGTTAACGTTAGACAGTTGATGTCTGCATCAACTCAGCTGTTGTGATACCCTGTTATACTTCCTAAGTATTTATTACCTAGGTAATAAGGAATTGGCTTTTAGAGATTTCTGAGATAAGAACTGAAGCCAGGCTGTTAATTTGCCTCTTACTAGGACCATATGTCTTTTGCGTTAATGTCGGCGTGTGCAGCAAGGGCAGCCCTTTGGGAGTCTAGGTTGCTGATGTGGCCCTGCTTCTGTAACCTTCCGTTACCTGAAGCAGGTTGTCCTTGTGACCTATGTGAGCACTTCATGTTTTTCTACAAAATACTGTATCCCCTTGTGGGGGATCTTAGCACACTCGAATCTGACTATCTGCTTTCTTTGCAGAGGTGAACAAGAAGGAAGTTGTGGAGGCTGTGACCATTGTGGAGACGCCACCCATGGTGGTGGTGGGCATCGTGGGCTACGTGGAAACCCCCCGAGGGCTTCGTACCTTCAAGACCATCTTTGCTGAGCATATCAGTGACGAGTGCAAAAGGCGCTTCTATAAGAACTGGTAAGGGAGGGGGAGACCGAGCAGGCCCTAAGTTGGGAGCTGGAGAGAAGCACCCTGTGCAGGGCTCCCCTCTAGTAGGGGAGGGGCTACTCTGGTATTAAGAGTTAGTTGCTTCTTAAACAGAACACTTCCTGGGGACGGACATTGAGCATTGGTGGTTTCTGAGCTGGGAGCAGCACCTGGAGATCCCTTTATGTTCAGCTTAGTGGGTGTGTTGGTGGAGGATTCAGTTTTTAGTATTGTCCTGGTTGCTGGAAGGTACTGAGTCCATTTAGACACTGAGAGCAGTGGAACTGTCCCAGTCCTGCCTTGGGCTGTGGTCTGTGTAAAGGCTAGGCTGGAGCAAGAATTAGTGTGCGTTCGAATGTTTGTGACTTGAATTAATCTTGTGGACCTCTGCTCAGCTCCGCTCGGCTTTGCCCGATGAGCTCCATCCAGGCTCCGCTTGCCGGTGGAAAAGGCTCCTTAGAAGCCGGCAATGAGCCCCATCCCCACGTGGTGCCCGTGTGCCTTCCGCTCACCCCTCGGAGGGGTGATGAAGGCCTGCACCCGGCCCCCGTCCCCAACTCTGCTCTGCTCCTGAAGGCACAAATCTAAGAAGAAGGCTTTCACCAAATACTGCAAGAAGTGGCAGGATGACGATGGCAAGAAGCAGCTGGAGAAGGACTTCAACAGCATGAAGAAGTACTGCCAGGTCATCCGTGTCATCGCCCACACCCAGGTGAGTACTCCCCAGTGTGCCCAAGAGGGCAACTTGGCTGCTTCCTGTCCATGGAGGTGAGGTATAATGTTTGACTTTGAATATCAGATGCCACCTATTTGAGATCCAGTCATCTGAGTCGATCCCTCAGCTCAAACTGATTTTGTGCCAAGCCTGAGCACGTTAGGGGGGTGCTAAGACTGGGTCAGATTCCTCATTCGTACTTTCCAGTGATGGAGCTAGGCCGGTAAGCAGCCTGGGGCTTGTTTAAGTTACAGCAACACCATGGTCCAGGCATTTTCCTGCCCTTGAAGCCTGGGTTCCTGGGGCTGAGTTAAGGTCAACTGGAAGGTGGCTTGAGAAGCATCCAGTGCCTCCACACTTGGGGGTTGGTGTCTCATTTGCCAGCAGAGGGCACTGTGTCCCTCTTGGCTCTTAATTAGGGAAACCATATCCCATTTTAAGGCAAACTGATTGAAGAAATTGGTGACTCATGATTGCTGTCAAGTGCCGGACTGAATGAAAATAGTGAATAGTCAGTGGGGGCATTCTGGCGCCTCATGATTGCTGTCAAGTGCCGGACTGAAAATAGTGAATAGTCAGTGGGGGCATTCTGGCTGTTTGCACTTCAGACCTGACTTGAGAGCTGAAGGAGCCTTTGGCTGGCTTGGTTAGAGTGGGTGTGTCTTGTGGTCCGGACCGTTATCCTGGGTGTACACCGCGATTCGTAAGTGCTTTGTTTTCTTATGTAGTGACAACCACGTTAGTGCTGACTTGTAGTATGTGCCCATCACTGGACAAAGTTCTGTGTAGGACACTGGGTACCTCTTAACTAAAAGTTTTCGGCTTGAATTTGTTTTCTAACTCCTGACAGTTTATACTCAGGTGCAGTGTCCTGCTCTCCAAAGTAAAGTGGATTTTGCTCATAGTTAACATAGCAGGCTAGATGGCCCAGGTAAACTAGGGCAGTGCCCCAGAGGAACTGACCAAAAGGACAGTGGTCAGGAACATGGGGCGAGTTGGTGCCAGGATCTGGTTAAGTTGGCGTGTCTTGATGTGTCAGTTAAGGATGCTCATCCTGATGGTGATTCGGGTGTTAGAGTTGAAAGGGGAATTGTACCCAGTGGGGAGTCACGGCAAGACTTTTCTTCGTGGGAGGAGAGTTTGATGCTAAGCTGTACCCGTTACCCCCTAGATGCGCCTGCTTCCTCTGCGCCAGAAGAAGGCCCACCTCATGGAAATCCAGGTGAATGGAGGCACGGTGGCTGAAAAACTGGACTGGGCCCGCGAGAGGCTGGAGCAGCAGGTCCCCGTAAACCAAGTGTTTGGACAGGACGAGATGATCGATGTCATTGGGGTGACCAAGGGCAAAGGCTACAAAGGTGAGCTTTGTGGTGGCCCAAGTTGCCATGGTTAACCTCTCAGGAGACTGGTCTCTGGCCCAGTTGTTCAGTGACGAGGCTGCGGAATGCGCGCTGGGCACAGTGCCTGAGTCACAGACTGCGGAAATGTTCCTCGCTGCCTGCCTTCTGAGGACAGCGCTGGGGGTGGGTGGCCTAGGGTAGTGTGGGCACTGGGGATGTGCCCTCTCGTTCAGGGTTAATTTCTCCCAAAGTCTGTTCAAGATTCACATCTAGACAGGTATTCAGCTTGGCGGGATGTGGGAATTGGAGGGTGACACGCAGATAAACCCAAGTCTGTCCTTTGAACTTGGCCAGTCATTGGGCATTTGTTCACAAACGAATGAACTCAAGTGGAACGCAGCAGGAAAGGGCCAGTGGCATGAGTGCCAGATACCTGAGTAACAGCGTGTGTCTATTCCAGGCGTCACCAGCCGCTGGCACACCAAGAAGCTGCCCCGCAAGACCCACCGGGGGCTGCGCAAGGTTGCCTGTATTGGGGCGTGGCATCCTGCCCGAGTGGCCTTCTCTGTGGCCCGGGCTGGGCAGAAAGGCTACCATCACCGCACCGAGATCAACAAGAAGGTGAGGTGCGGGGGGCCATGTGGAGAGTTCGATCTGGAAGGGGAAAGGTGGCTGAGAGTGAGTTCCAGTTCCTGTCACTGCTCCCTTAGTGGAGCTTCTGGACATCACATGGACTTAAGTGCTCATATGATGGGCACAGTTCTGACTCGGGTGTCAGCCTCAAGGGGGTTCTGGTGCAGCTCTTGGTGTGACCGGGGAGAAGAGCCTTTCTGTCCTCTCCCCGCGAAATGGCGGGGCGGTCTCGTCCGCTGTCGCAGTTGGACAGCAGTGTCTTTAGAGCCAGCCCGCTTTCCTTTCTGCTCTGAGCTGAGGACACCTCATCGCTAGGACTGAGGTCCGAGCTGCTTTTCCAGAGCCCGTTGCTGGGTGGGGGTGACTTGTCCCTAGTGGCAGTCCTTCCAACCCAGCCAGCCTGTCTAGGGGATGAGAGCATGAAGGTCTCCTGCCCCGTTTCCTCTGCCAAGTGTTCACGCGTGTTCCCGTGTCGTTCAGATCTATAAGATCGGCCAGGGCTACCTCATCAAGGATGGCAAGCTGATCAAGAACAACGCCTCCACTGATTACGACCTGTCTGACAAGAGCATCAATCCTCTGGTGAGTAGCAGGAGCTGTCCTCTCTGGGCTCCTGCAGTCCTGGGCCTGGCCGACTTCTTTCAGTCTGTCCCCGGCCTTGCCTGTCGCATGGGGCCCTGGTGTGTTGGGGCCTGGCTGATTCATGGGGAAATGTTTGCAGAGTCAGTTA
>NW_006440626.1:4850845-4880901 GCF_000325575.1 Pteropus alecto
GGTGAGAAGTGGGGGCTCTGGCCCGGCTATTCAGTGATGAGGCTGTGGAATGAGCGCTGGGCACAGCGCCCGAGTCAGACTGCGGAAACGTTCCTTGCTGCCTTCCTTCTGAGAATAGCCGGGGACTGCCTGGACCTGAAGGGGTCCTGCGTGTCTGAACTTACCTCCGGCCTCATGCTTGACCTGTGCTGACTCAGTGACCTCTTTCCAGGGTGGCTTTGTCCATTACGGTGAAGTGACCAACGATTTCGTCATGCTGAAAGGCTGTGTGGTGGGAACCAAAAAGCGAGTGCTCACTCTCCGCAAGGTGAGGCAGGTCTTTTGGAGGAGGGGAAGAAGGTCGTGAACATGAGCGACCCAGACACAGGCTGAGCTTCGTTAGCGGAGGGGTGTTCAAAGGAAAAGGGGGCTGCTGCTCCTTTAACTTCGTCTTTGAAGTCCTGGGAGGAGGAAATTCCAGTCTGGCCCAGTTAGTTGCTGCTGTACATACTCACATGGGGTGGGGGGCAGCTCCTGGCATGCAGTCTGCCAGACAATGAGCTGCGGGTGCAGGGAGGCAGCCTGGTTTCCACAACAGGCCGATTCGGGTTTTGATCCTGTCCTCGGGCCTGTGAGATAAGTTGGTGCAGGGAAAGGCCTGCCCTTCCTAACCAACCCCCTGCTCTTGGCCCACAGTCCTTGCTGGTACAGACCAAACGGCGGGCCCTTGAAAAGATTGACCTGAAGTTCATCGACACCACCTCCAAGTTTGGCCACGGCCGCTTCCAGACAGTGGAGGAGAAGAAAGCATTCATGGCGAGTACCTCCCTGCCTGCTCTCACGCTGGGGTCGGGGTGGCTCCCGGCTACTGTCACTTGTCCTGTCAATTGCCCATCTAGGGCTGGAGAGGATGGTCCAGAATCTGATCTCATTAGGGTATGGCTTACTCTTACTGATCACTTGTTTTCCTCCATCTCTTACCTTGTTTTCTGTACCTTCCTCCACAGGGACCACTTAAGAAAGACCGAATTGCAAAGGAAGAAGGAGCTTAATGTCAGGAGCAGATTGTGCAGCTGGTGGGGTCTCAATAAAAATTATTTTCTAGTGACATCTGCCTCTGACTTACTTTTCCCAGTCCTGGCTTCTTCCACATGGGCCTGGCACTCCCAGAGGCATGCTGCCCTCAGCCTCACTTGATCTCCTTTGCCCCCGCCACTTGGCTGGCCCCAGTGCCTGGAGCAGACTGGGGGTGGGGGTGGGGCAAAAGCCGAGCCTGGGTCAGCCCCTGAACTTTTGAAGCCACCCTGCAGCTGTGAGCTGTGCAAGATGTTCGTCACCGGGGTGAGGCGGCTGGGGCTCGGCTGTGGAAGTGTTTGCACAGCTTGGGTGGCAGCTGTGGGGATGGGAAGGAGGCAGTGAGGACTTGCTGTTCCCTGATGCTTTTGGTTGCTAATGGGCGTGGCAGGGCAGACCCTGGGTCTGCTCAGTGTACACATAAGTAGGTACTAATCCACGCAGGAGCGGGATCCAGTTAAGGCTTGTTTTGGTTCTTTCGTAAACTGCAGCCCAGTTCTGGCGCTGGGAGAGGACAGATGGAGAGGGGCTGTCATGCAGAAGGGTAGCACTGCACCTGAACTGGGAGGGAAACGCTTGAGTGTTCACCTGCAGGAAGGTGGCTTGTCTCACCCAGCTTCCCTGCATGTGGAGGTTAAATGCCTTATCCAGGCCCACCCAGCTGGGTCAAGGCCTTGGACCCTTTCTGGCTTGCGTCTGCCTGCAGGAGGTGCTTACCCTGTTCTGTGCTGACCAGCATGTTCAGTGGACACTAATGTGTCCAGGATCAGGGACACCAGAATCTATGTTTTTTTTGGTTGCTCCAAGCTCAAAACAGCTAGGCCTCTGATCTCTGACCCTTTGGGGATTGGCGTGGCCTCAGCCCCAGTGCACTTCCTGGCATTCCAGTTATGCAAGATGGCCCTGTTGATTCCCCATTTATTCCCAACCAAGGCTGTTATCCACGTCTGGCCGTGTGGCATGTTATGCCTCAGCAGCCCTACCCAGCTGAGGGCAGAGACCACAGCTGGAGAAGCTCGGACTGCCCTCTGCAGCAGTCTGGCAGCTGGTAAGACCGATCACCTGGCCTCTGGTCCCTCTGATCCTTTAACGAAAAAGTGATAGCCAGGGGCGGACTGAGGTCCCATTATGTGGTGCTGTCTCAAGGATGATTAGAGGTGGCCCAAGTTGTCCCCATTAAGGCTTTAAAATGTAGGTCAAGGTTCAGCGGAGAATGCAGATGTGGGTGCTGAGGAGGAGGTAGGGTGAAGCTTGAAACTTGGAGTGCACTGAGCAGGAATCCTTAGCCTGCCCCCTATTGTCCTTCCAACATCTTTGGAGCTCCTAAACTCTGGGATCGGGGGAGTGGGCCGAAACAGCTGCTTCCGCCCTAATGCAGGGAAGACTACAGTGCCTCCCATAGCGCCATCCAGGCCCCAGAGTCGCTGGAGCTGCACTTTAGGATGCAGCCACCAGGGGGTGGGAGTGGGTGGCACCTGCTGGGCCAGCCCCTCAGCCCTGTAGGAGAGTTGCTGTACAAGTGGCAGAGTCTTCCCCAACCAAGGTCTCAGGTCCCCCACTGCTGCGTGAAACCCACAGCCAGAGCGGGTCGGGGCTTGTCCATGGCAGAGCCAAGCGTGGGGCCTGGGCTCTGCTGCGAGAGTCTGTGTCCAGTCAGGTCCTGAGGAGGACCCTGAGTTGGGCAGGGGGTCCATCTCATTCTCTTGCTCATGCCAGTGGAATCAGCTCCATTCAAGAACTGCGAGCCGCTCTGGACCAGCACGCCTCCGGGTGCTGGGAGCAGCGGCAAACTCAAAGGCCCTAGTTGGGGGTGGGTGGCAGTATAAACACAGGTAATCGAGACAGTTTTAGAAGGGATGAATGCTGTGAAGAAATAAAACAGGCCATGGATAAAGTGATGGGTGGGTGGGGAAGCCTCTTTGAGACCCAAGAGTGTGACGGACCCAATCTGTTGGAGCTCTACAGGGAGAACAATGTAAGCAGAGGGAGCAGCGGGTGCAAAGGCCCGGAGGTAGGAATGAGGCTCTGGGCTCAGATTCTGGGGAGGCAGCTCCCCAGGGGAAGGTCTGTGAGGCAGGACTGGATCACCCCTGCCTCCCTGGCCAAGGCCTGGCATACAGTAGGTGCTCAGTAGATGTTACTCCCCGTGTCTCTGGGACTTGCCAATGCTTGCGCATGTGTCTGGGTGTCCAGATGAGGGTGCTCAGGCTTCTCTGAGGGCCTGCGGTCGGTGGGGCAGCTGTCTCCTGCAGTCTGTGCCTGTGCGTGTCACTGAGCGTGCATCTCAGTGCCTGTTGGTGTGTGCTTCCTGTCACCAGAACCCCCAGACAGGCTTCACTGGAATCCTGTGGTGACAGAACAAGGAGTCTCATTCCATTCCTCCTGATTTAAAAAAAAAAAAAAAACAACAAACCTGCTGGGAATTTCTGAGCAAGTGGAAACAAGGAGGTGGCGGGAGCCGCCATCGCCTTAAAAGGTAGTGACAGCTAGTGACCTCGATGAGCTCACCTGGGGATGGCCTTGGGGGGTTGGGAGTGGGCAGCTGGCTGCCGCCTCATGGGCTCACCCCAAAATGCTCTCTCCTGGATCCTCACTGGCAGCCTTGCCAGCGGGGCCTGAGCGGCTGGGCCTCTGTTCTCCCACCCCCACCCCACGAACCCTCCAGATGCCCGGTCCTGTGCTTCCTTCCCGCAGCCTCACCCTCCTCCCATCATCGGCTCTCTGCGCGCAGCTACTTGTCTGAATCTTTCACGGGTCCCCCGCCCTCCATGTGATGTCTCGCCGTTCATGCTGGCATTCAAGGTCTCCAGCACCATGTCCCCCATTCCCCCACCCCAGGCCCAGACTCCTGGCCTGCTCCCAGGAGCCCAAATACCTTCCCCCGCCCTATCAGCAGCAGGATCAGAAGCTGGGCTGGACCACTGAGAGAAGAGGGGCCTGGCTGAACCCCACTCGAGGCAGAAGAGGAATGCCCATGGGCCTAGGAATTAGGGAAGAGGCACGAAGGAACCTTCCAGGGCCTATTAACGTATCAGAACTCCTAAACTATCAACATCATTACCATGTCCTTGGCATCCATCAGCCCCCTGGATCCGCCTGTGCAATGCTGCCCAGGGCCCAACCTCCCCAGCCCCTGGCCCACAGTGCCCAGCACTCACACTGACTTTGGATGCCTACAGAGGGCAGTGCCCAAGCCGGCAGGTGGTAGTAATTGTGAATATCTTACTCCTATCAGGCACCATGCTAAGTACTTTCTATATATAAACACCTTCGGGATTACTCCTTGAGGCAGTTGCTATTATTAGCCCATTTCACAGGGGAGAAACTGAGGCTTGTAGAGGATGAGCGACTTGCCTGGAGGCACGCAGTGTATAACTGAGCTGGGGTTTCAGCCCGCCTCCCTTCACCCCGACCCTCCCTGTGCTACTAGAGGCCTGTAAAGCACATTTTGGCTCAAGACAGGAGTAGGGTACTCATTTGTTGAGCACCCACTGCGTACCAAGCCTTGTGCTAGACCCTTTCAGAGTTCCTTTATCTAATCCTTACGAACACTATTCCCATTTCTCAGATGAGGAAAGGGGCAGCCCGGAGTCAGAGAATCCTCCCAGGCCCCAGAGCCAGAACCCCCAGACAGGCTTCACTGGAATCTCAGAGGATGCTCTGCCAGGTGTCTTACATGTCGCCTCTCACCGAGTGGTCATAGCAGCCCCGTAAGTCGTGGGTCGTTGCTCCTTTTACCACTCCCGCTTTCACAGGGAGGAAACTGAGGCACAGAGAGGCTCAGCGATGGCTCCTCGGGTCAGACTTTCAGGAGCAGTGAAGCAGGCGTTGCAATCCTGGCTCCTGCGAGGAGGAGGGCCCCCCACTTCCCAGCAGCCACTGCAGATTGCAATCCTGGCTCCAGCGAGGAGGCTCCTGCGGGGAGGAGGGCCCCCCACTTCCCAGCAGCCACTGCAGCCCCCCTCACAGGCTCGCATGGCCCCACCCCGCTTGCTTCATAGGTGGGGCGGCAGGGGACTCCGCCTCAGGGCTGCCAGCAGACAGGTGGGAGTGGGGGAGCCAACCCGAAGCTAACCCCACCCTCCTCGGGCCCTGGCCCCACAGCTGGCTTCCAGGTCACCGGCTTCATGTGACTTTGGAGAAGTGGCGCCTCCGTGCCCCAGCCCCATGCAGCCAGGCAGAGGAAAAGCGCTGTGAGAGAATGCGCTAAAGATAGCCGGCCGCCAACTTCCCCATCCCCGCTGTCCACCGCCTCGTCTCCATGGCTCCTTCCGCAGGCTCCCGCTCCACATCGGGCCACTCCTCGGAGCCTGGTCACCCAGCCCAGCGAGCAACACAGGGACTGAGGCAATGGTCAGGATGTGAAGACCCACCACTCTCCTGGTACCCGGCAGACACAGAAATGTGCCTCTTCTCGCTCATGCAGTCCCCTTGATGGGAGGCAGGAGCATCATCATCACCTCCACTTTATAGACAGTGAGCCCGAGCAGAGGGGACACTGGCTCTCACAGACACACCAGCCCATTCACACACCAAGGCCAGTGGACACACCTCGGCACAACCACACCGTTTTCCATGGTGGCCAAGGCCCTGAACGTGCCAGCATGGCAACACTAAGGCCCATTAAGACATCACGCCGTCACCCAATCGTCGGTGAGTTCATCTCCACCCACGTGGAAGCGTTCACATCCTGAAAGTTGGGGACACTACATCTGGGCCTTTCTTCCAGAGTGGTGGTTGTTAAACCAGCACGCCACCAGCCTTAACCTTTGGGTCTTCTGTTGGTGACTCCCAGTGGCTGAACCCAACTGGAAGCCAAAGATGTTGGGCTGATGCGGTCCCTATAGGTCAGCGGCCTGGGGCACGGAGCAGGGGACGGAAGGGGAGATCGAGGTTCTGGAGGGATAAGCACAGTGATTCAGCACCGTGCCTAACACCTTGCTCTGCCTTCCTGGAGCCTAAGCCCCTTACATAAATAACCAAGGGCAGGCCCTCCCTGCTCCAAAGCTTTCCATGGCTCCTCATTGCACGTTCATTCATTCACATACACAAAACATTTTTAGTTATTTTTATATAATCTTTTTTAGGCGAGGCAACCCTTGGTTTGACCTCACAGATGGCAAGGACCTTGTCAGCTTACAATCCCTTATTTTTTTATTTTTTACTCCTACAGCACCTGGTCTTCCTAGGTGGTCTCCCATCCAAGTACTAACCAGGCCCGACCCTGCTTAGCTTCCGAGATCAGACGGGATCGGGCTTGTTCCGGGTGGCATGGCCATAGACCATATTCACAAAACGTTAATTAAGCTCTGACTAAGCATCAGGCACCTTGGTGCGGCATTCAAGGCTCCTCATTTACAAAACATTTATTAAGCTCTGACTATGCATCAGGCACCTTGGTGCGGCATTCAAGGGGTTTGGCCCCAGTCTACCTAACAGCTCATCTCAGGCTGCTGTGCCTCTGCCATGTGGGGCCACCAGCATCATCTTGCCCAGGCCTCCTGGTTGTGCCAAGGTAGCTCCATGTAGTGGAGGAAGAGCCAGCCAGGGCTGAATCCTGGCTTGGTCTTCTCCCAGGGCTGTGACAGCACTCAGGGCCATAGGGAGGATTCAGTGGGACTCCGCCTGGGATGTGTCCAGCCCGGCCTCCGGCCTGAGGCCCACCCTCTCCATCAGTAGATCCTGAGTGTGCGGCAGCCTTATGAGAAGGCAAAATTGCTTCCATTTCACAGATGGCAAAACCAGGGCTGAGATTGGGCAGCTGACTCGCCCAGGTTCGCACAGCGAGCACGTGGCCCTGCCTGGTCCGGCACCCATGGCCCACTAAGCCAGAGGCGGCAGTCAGCAGCCTAAGGTCCAAATCAGCCCCCAGCTATTGGTTTGGCCCTCAGAGTGAGCTCGTTTCACACGCAGGCTTTGAATTTGGGAATTCGAAGCTTTGCTTTTATCTTTAAAAACCTGATCAATAGCACAAACCTGGACACGATGTAGAGGTCCAGTGACCTGAGCATCATTAAAGGAAAGAGAGGTCTCCTTGGCCTGGGGTTCCATTCAGCAGGTGGACGAAGGACCCCCAGCTGCACAGGAACCTCCCAGCAAATGAGAAATTTCCAGAGAAATCCTGGGGCACGACGGATGCCTGTGCCTTTCCTTTGTATGTGTGAAGGCCAGTGGCGATCTGATCTGCCCTCACTGGGTGGCGTACTGGACAGTGACTGGGCTTGGCCTCGGGGTGGCCTGGCCCCCATCCCAGCTGCCCTGAGCACTCAGTGAGTGGGCCTCAGTTTTCTCATCTGAAGCATGGGGACTCAGGGAGGGCTGAATTGGAAAATTTCTAGGGACCTTTCAGCTCTGAGGTTAGGACTCTGAAAGCCAAAGGCCAGTGCAAAGTCAGGAGGTAGGGGAGACACAGAGATAGAGAGACTCTATGTGCTGCAGCAATCAGGGAAGGCTTCCTGAAAGAGGAAGGCTTGAGCCGAGCCGTGAAAGCTGAGCAATGCCCTGCCCGACGCTAACCTGATTAGGAATGGTGGTTCTGGAAGGGTGGGAAAGCACAATTCAGAAGCATGAGTTTGTAGTAGAGAGATTTCAGGTACAGAGGGGAGCAAGCTGAGAGGATTGGGGGGTAGGTTGTGAGAGGTCTTCCCTGAGACCCTCCATTGCACCCCTTCATAAAGGGCCTTACTTCTCCAGACCAGGATGTGGTGGGTGGGGGTGGCGAAGTTGACCTCATGCATCATGCGCCAGGCACCACACCCGGCGTTTGCCCTGCATTGGCTCATTTACTCCTCATCCAGGGGAGGCAGGCACTAAGAGGACCCCCATTTTACAGGATGAATCTGGGCTTGACTCGCAAGCTCCTCTGAGCCCCTTTACCTGGGGGAGTGAAGGAGAGGAAGCCTTTCACAGAAGCGGGAAGCTAAGCATTTCTGCATAGGCTGTTCCTCTGCCTGGAACGCTTTTCCTTTTTTTCTGTGTTGGGAAACCCCACCTTGCTTTTGGCCTTGGCTCCAATGTCATCTCCTCCTGGAAGCCTCCCTGGATCCCACCGGCATCAGAGTCCTCAGATATTCACTCTTCCTGCTCTGTCTGCTTCTCCCTCACCACCCACACCAAGACTGTCACTGCATTATCATTTGTGCTGCTTTTGGCTCTGTGTCTCTTTCCAGCCGGGGGCTGTGTCTGTTCTGGTATTCTTGTGCCCCCTGCACCCAGCACAGTGCCAAGCACATAGTAGGTGTTCAATAACTTTCGGTCGAAAGACCAGTTGACCGAAGGCATGAATAAACAAATAAACGTAAGAATGAATGAAGTGATTTTCCCCAACGCCACGCGCAGATCGTCAGGGTGGAACCTGGGGGGTCCTGCCTTTGGGGCAGTGTCCCCCACTCCCTGGCCTTCTGCACACTCATGTCTAGTCTTCACCCAGCAGCCAGAGCGATCTTGTTAAAACTTAAGTCAGATTGCATTCCTCCAAACGGAGTTTTCCCGTTTTACAAGAGGAAAAGAGTTGTAAGGATGGGTATGTATTTAATACCACTAAAAGGTACACTTAACAGTGATCAAGACGGTGAATTTTATATTATGTGTGTTTTACCACAATGATAAAAAAAATGCATTCTTCCTCTACTCCGAAGCCTGCAGGGCCCCCACCGGAGGCAGAGTTAAAGGCTGGAGTCAGCACACCACAGCGGGCCGGGCACCGCCCCTCACTTCCCTCGCTCGTCCATGGCCACACTGGCCTCCTCTTCTCTCTGTTCCTCTCACAGGGCAGGCTCACCCCCGCCTCGGGGCCTTTGCGCTGGCTCTCCCCTTTCCTGGGATGTCCCTCCTCTGGAAATTGGCCGAGATGCCGCTTTCTCAGCGAGGCCTGTCCTCGCTGCCCTGGTTAGAAGCGCACCCCGCTCCCCCAGCCCTCCCGACGCCCCGCTGGGCTCACCTGCCTCTTTCTCACGGCACCATCAACTATTACAAGTGTAGAATGACCTTATTCCTCACGTGTACCGTCCCTTTCCCACTCTGTTTTGGGTCACCTTTCTTCAGGCTTCCAGAGAAGTTGGGGTGGGAAGGGATGTGGTCTGGAGCGCGTGAGAGACGAGGAGAACACCAAGGCGACAGCGACTTCCTCAAAGCAAATTTAGGAAAAGTTGAAGTGAAAAAGGCTTGGGCAGCGGAGTGCTTCCGGCAGCCGGCCGCCCCGAGGCCGAGGGCGAGCGTCTGCGTCTCTGCGTCTGTGTCTCTCTCTGTGGGGAAGGGCTCTCTCGGGGCCTCAGGGGCTTGAGCTATGGGGTCTCTCACTTCCGGGAGCCCCCAGACTCCCCAAGGCTGTGAGGGTTCCGTGCTTCTGTCTTCCTTTCGCTGGACAGTATGACCTAACGTGGGTCAGGATGTGGGCTCTGGAGCTAGACTTTTAGGGACTCGATCCCAGCTCTGCCATTGACCGACAGTGTAACTCTGAGGAAGCAATTTAGTCACAATGTACCTCAGTCTCATAATCTGAAAAATGGGGACGATCAGACGAGAACCCACTTTCTGTCGTGTTGCCAGGATTTGAAGAGTGAAGGCATGTGAGAGGGGCTGGGACCAGCAGCGGGTCCTCTGGTCCAAGGTCCAGTGTGAGTGAGACGCAGCCCAGCCTCAGGGAGTGGGCACCCAGGCAGAGGCCACCACCTGCGGGGGTTGCAGAGGAGAAGCCCAGTGTGGTCCAGAGGAGGCACGGGCATTGGGCAGGTAACTGCAGCTGAGGCCTCAGGAATGAGGATGCTCTGGCCAGAGGGGAGGGTGGAGGGAAAGGGGCTGCAGGGAGTAAGGCTGTGAAGAAGAGAGGTGGCCTGGCAGGGGCTGCAAGAGGCTGGGTGAGACCCGTGCCCTGTGGGACCCAGGGGTGAGGCTGGAGTGCAGGGTCATCCCCACGGCGTTCCAGACCATGTTGGACTTTGTCCTGGGCAGTGGGGAGCCATGCGAGGTGTGTGAGCAGGGGTGTGGAGGCTTCGGCCCAAGGCTTCTAGTTCCAGGCTGATGGGGAGACACCATAATAATGTGGGCCTGGGAAGATGAGACATTTTGCATAAAATACTTAGAGAACAAGGTCTGAGCCTCAGGGTCATCCCCACGGAGTTCCAGACCATGTTGGACTTTGTCCTGGGCAGTGGGGAGCCATGCGAGGTGTGTGAGCAGGGGTGTGGAGGCTTCGGCCCAAGGCTTCTAGTTCCAGGCTGATGGGGAGACACCATAATAATGTGGGCCTGGGAAGATGAGACATTTTGCATAAAATACTTAGAGAACAAGGTCTGAGTAGTTAGAGCACACTGCATGGTGGAGTAGTAAAGTCTTCAGGGGCTAAGGGGCCCAGGGATGAGGCAGTAATCCATGAAGACTTCCTGGAAGAGGAGGCCCTGGAAATGAATGTTAGCGGAGGTAAAAAGTATGGTATGTTGAAATATGCTGTGTGACTTTGGGCAAACCGCTGCCCTCTCTGGTCTTCGCTGACCCAGGCAGACCCCTCCCCTGTGGCTCTCTCAGCTCTGACATTCTGTGGTCAGGGCTGGGAATCACAGGAATTTGCCAGGGGCAGAATCGGGTTCTTGGTTTAGACAGAGACCCCTCCTGCCTCGGTTTCCCCTCTGCACTGGGCTGAGGGTGAGGCAGGGAGGACAATAATGCTTGATTGTCAAAGACCTTGCACACCTCAGGGGTCAGATGCCAAGGATTATTTCCATTCATAGGAGGGTGGGCCCTTCCTGCCAGGAGAAAATTCCAAGCTCCTGCAGCAGGGGGGTGGGGGGGGATGGTGGGGACCCTGCCAACCTCCGTGACCACATGCCAGCCGCCCAAACCTGTGGCATCAACGGCTTTCTTTCTCTTCTCCTTTCTTGGCAAAGGTAGCCGCCCAGGGCCTGGAAGAGAGGCCCTCACCTCAGAAGTGCCCCCTTCCTTCCCCTCTGCCACCCCACTTTGCTGTTCCAGGCACAGAGAAACTGCCTCGAGGCAGGGGCCACATTGAAGGACCCCCACCAGGCCTGTCTTGTTCTGCTCCTGGACGGCTACAGTCCCGGAAGTATGCAGGGCTCCTGTCCTCTGGGACAAAGGGATTGTTGTCTAAGAATTCTCTGCTTCTAAGAGCCCTTGCTCCCAGAATTCCCCAAATCCATTTCCCTGGTTTTGATCTTTGGTTGCAAGATGCCGCATTTCTGAAAATATTTGGTTCTAAGAGTTCTTGGGCCCGAAATAGGAAATGTTCTAATATTTGATGGTCCTGGCATTGTCTGATTCTAAGAACCCAAGGTTCTAGAATTGTCTAGTTTAAAGGCACTGTGGTTCTGGAAGTTTGGCACTGTGGTTCTGGAAGTTTGGATCCAGTTGTCTGTAATTCCGAGGCCGCACCTTGGGGGCTGGGGGAGGGAGGAGGAGCTGGGGACGGGGTGGTGGCGGGGTGGCTCAGCGGCAGGCCAGGTGCGCTGGCGTGGGCGTTGGCGGCAGCCCCAGCGCTGACAGCTAGGCAGGGGCCGCTGCCTGAGCTCATGGCACCTGGCCCTGACCCAGGACCGGGAGGGGACAGGCCGGGAGGGGAGCCCAGCAGAGGCCAGGCCGAGAGCCTTCCACAAGCTCTGCCACCTTCTTCTCTCCCTGGGACACGCCTCTCCCCTTTTGTCCCCCACTGAACTCACAGTGGCTGAGACTGTTGGCCACACCTAGAGCAACCCCACACTGAACAGGTGGGGACTCCGGACACAGTCAGCGAGGGAGGGGCTTTCCCAGTCTGCCGAGGACAGGGAAAGCCCCTCCCCCAAGACCCTCTCCCCGATCTGCTGCCAGACCAGGCCTCTGTCCGGGGGGTCTCATGTTAACCAGGCCCTCGGACGTCCCTCTTCTTTTCCCCAGACATTCGGTCTCTGGGCGCAGGTCGACCCCGCTTTCCTACTTCTCTCACCCACGACACCCCCCCATCCCAGACCCTTGGCTGGGGAAGAACCAGGAGCTCGGAGTTTGACACCAGGGGGCCTCAGCCTTCCCGTCTGGGCACTGGAAGCAGTGACTTAGCTGCCTTCAGGGCCCTGACTGTGGCCGCTCTGACTGACCGCTTCTTCTGCCCCTCTGGCCCTTCCCCAGGCTCCTCTTGCCCTCCTGGCTTCCGTGAGGAGGGGCTCCTTGCCCCTCCCCGGCCCTGCTTGGCATGCTCCCAGCAAGCTCGTGGGAGCTGGAATTCGGAGCGGTCCCTGGCGTGTGTGTGCGCTGCCTCCCGCCTGCCAGGGCACCTCCCCTGACTTCGGGCCAGGAATTCTTCCCGCTTGCTCCCAACAAGCCCCCAGGGAAGGAGGAGCTGTGGGAAGGGGCAGGGAACATGCTGGATGTCAGGACTGAGTGGGGGGTTGGGAGGGAGCCATAGTCTGCGGACACCCAAGGCAAGACAGGCTGGTGGGGGCAGAGGAGGGGTGGAGGGTGAGTTCTGACCACATCCCCCAGCCCTTGTCTTCGATCCCATCATGCGTGCAGACTATGACAGTTTTAGAGTCCTTTGCTGCCCTTCTATGGATTCATTCATTGATTCAAGTACTTATTGA
Organism: Pteropus alecto; assembly: GCF_000325575.1. Classification (NCBI taxonomy): domain Eukaryota; kingdom Metazoa; phylum Chordata; class Mammalia; order Chiroptera; family Pteropodidae; genus Pteropus; species Pteropus alecto. Next base: position 4,863,460 of record NW_006440626.1, read on the forward strand.
GCACCTACTATGTGCTGGGCATTGCATAAGGTGTTGATGATACAGCCAGGAGTGGAGCAGAGAGAAACCCTGAACACGTGGGGCTTACGTTCTGTGTGAGGACAGATGATAAACACAGACACGGTCTGGGAGATCAATACAGAGAGAGATTTGTGCTAGGACATCGATCGAACAGGTGCCGGGGGCAGAGAGTGGCTGGGGGTGGCTTCCGCAGGTCAGGAAGGGCCTCTTGGAGGAAACGCCTGAGGAGGAGACATAAATGATGAGAAAGAGGTGACATATGATGGTGGGGCAAGTTGTGCGGGCCAGGGAGTATGGTAGAGGCTGAAAAGGGCCTGGAGGGTCCTTGGGAGAGGGTAAACCGGGAAGGGCAGGGAGGAGAGGGGGGAAGGGCAGGGAGTCGGGGGAGGTGGCTCAGAGGTGGTGCAGGGGGAGGGGGACTTTGTCTCATTCTGTTTGACATCATTGGTCCTTTAAGTCGAGAAAGGATTTTCTGGCTGCTGGGTGGAGAATGGACTGTGAGGGTGGCAGGGCAGAAGCTGGGAGGGGGTGAGGGGGCAGCTGCAATGGTCCAGGCGAGACAGGATGGACGCTAGAACCAGGTGGTGGCCATGGAGGGGGTGCAAGTGGTCAGATTCTGGTACTGCTTTAGAGGGAGAACTTTGCCGATGAATTAGATGTGGGCAGAGCTGGTTAACAACTGGTTCTTTGGGGGGCAGATCTCTGATTTGTAGCAACTGCCAATTTTCGTGTAAAGATACCGACCATGGTCAGTTTCAAGCTACTAATGTGAAGTTCCTGAGCGATGGACACAGGTCATCATATAGCATCTCCACGCCGGGGGGCAGATCTCTGATTTGCAGCAACTGCCAATTTCCGTGTAAAGATACCGACCATGGTCAGTTTCAAGCTCCTAATGTGATGTTCCTGAGCTCGGAGTGGGCGATGGACACAGGTCATCATATAGCATCTCCACGCTACAGAGACAATGGACGTCAGTGACCTTGTGAGCATCGATAACAGAAAATGTCGTAAAAAGTTAGGAAGTGATGAGTTTTGAATATTTATTTACTTGCAAATTTAAATGTTTAATTTTAAATGATAACTGTTTAAACGCCGGCTTGCAAAATTCGGGAACGTTTAATAACGTAACGGCTGAGGGGTCCAGCTCCCGCACGCCACTGGCTGCGGGAGCTCAGGGTCAGGGATGTGGGCAGCGGGTGGACAGTGCAAGGAGATGGGGTTGTGTGAGGGGGACTGAGTCGCCCTCGCCCACTACGAGTCCTGGGGGCGTGGACCACCTGGCCTCTGGGCTCCTCTTCAGCGCAGACCCTTTTCTCTTCCATTCTTCATGCCTCTCCTACTACCCCAAAGGGGTGGTGGGGAGGGTGGCCCTCGGCCGGGCACGATGTCCCAGGGAACACGCTGGAGTGCAGAGCACTGTGCTCGGAGACGGGAGGGTGGGGTCTCTTTCTGGATCTGCCCCTCACTTGCTAGGCACTTTGGGGAGAGGCACTGTCCTCTCCAGGCCTCTGTTTTCCTGTCTGTAAAGTGGGGCACTTGGACCAGAGGGGATAGGAGCCCGGATGGCTTCACCTCTGGTTTCCAAAACACCTGAGAGCCGGTCATCTCCCAGGGCCTTTGGCTACTGATGGGTGATGTAGTTCCAGCCGTCCACCCGCCCCCGCTCCAGCTGGTCCTCCAGCTGTGCTGTCTAGAGCAGTCTGGCTTGCCAGTGACGGAGCTACTGGGGAGACAGTGACTTCAGGTGGGGTTACCCTGCCCCAGGCTCCTCAGGCCCAGCACCAACCCTGCTTCCTACGGGGAGCCTTCACGGGTTATTCTGCTACTGCGAACACCTCCCAGCTCACCCAGACCCTCGCTGTGGGCGATATCCTCATTTGGGTGTGCGTTGAGTCTCCCCAAGCTGCCCTGGTGCACCCAGAAGGCAGGGCAGGGATCTCAGGCCGGAGCAAGAGGACCTGGCTCAACCTTAACCAGCTGCGTGACCTTGGGCAAGTCACCCTCCCTTGCTGTGCCTCAACTCCTCTCCTGAAATAGGGGTCAGTTTCCAAAGCCATCCTTTAGGTGTCTCCCAGCAGAAAGCGGGCAGGAGACCTGACCCGGAGCAGGTGACCCTGAATCTGTGGCCACGAGAGATGGTGCCCTGATAGTTTAGATAATTCGCATACCCCGCTTCCCTCGTGGCTTCAACGTCATCAACGAGCTGAGTTGTCCGACGTCCATCTTCAGCCCGAGTCCCGTGCCCGGCCGCCTGCTTCACCACCCACGGCCCGAAACAGAACCCTGGATCCCCGCAACCTGCTCCAGCCTGGCTGTCCGCAGCTCGATAAATGGCACCACTGCCCACCTAGTTGCTTAAGCTGTAACCCCTCCGTCACCAAGAACAAAAAGCCAGGGCATGAAAGGAGCACACATGTGGCTCCGTGTCTGTGAAGGTCAAGAACAGACAGAACGGGAAGATGGTTCCTCGGGGGCAGGGGCTGGGGACTGACCACAGGGCGCACGAGGGAGCTTCTGGGAGGGGGAAATGATCTGTGTCTTGATCTTGGAGCTGGTTTTATGGGTGTGTTGAGCTAAAAAAAATTGAATCAGTCTAGATTCTTCTCTTTCTTCTCTCCCCTCATCTACTTCATACAGCAGGAGGTAAAAATCCCAACTCTCACACAACTTCTGTCCTGGCAGGGGTGGGGCGGGGGTGGGTGGGCAAGAAAAACAAGTAAATATGTCATAAATCAGAGGTCAGGACAAACAGGGTCAGGGAGGCGAGCCCCAAAGGACTTGAGGGAACAGGCCATGAGGCTCTCAGGTGTCCTAGGGAGGGACAGCACACCAAGGAGGGAAATGAGGAAACATGGCCTGATAAATACTGTAGTGGGTCAGAAGAGGTCACCGTGAGTGCCAAGGAAAAACAGAAACCAGGGAAGGGCAATTGGAAGGGCACTTGTCATTTCAGTGGTTGATATTGGGAATTGATATATTTGGGCATTGATACTTTAGTCCCTGGTTTTATTGCCTATCGAGCACTTCTCTGACCCAATTTGAGTCTATCATTTTCTCTCAAACAGGGTCCTCCCTCACACCCCAGCCCCAAGCTGTGCCTCACCTGGCTTGTGGGCTCCTGGTATGTACCCCTTCTGTGGTACACAAGTGATGGACGAGTGAATCGACTTGGACAGACCGGCCTGCCTTTGTAGACAGGGCGCCCATCTTCCGGCGACGTGTGGTTTGGACGCCACTTGCCCTTGGATGCTCTCAGCACCGCCCACCACGCCTGCTCCACGCCCCGCTGTTCCTGCAGGAGCTGAAGGGCGTGGGCCGGATCTCATCTCAGTTGCTTCCTTGCTGGGTGGCCTTGGCAAGCTCCTTCCCTCGCTGAATTGGCTTCCTGGGCTGTAAAATGGGGATGTTACACATGGGCAGGGGACATCAAGGACCAGCACAGACCTGGCCCTTTGGGTACAGAGGTTGGAAGAGGAGTTCTTAGGGAAGAGTAATTAATTGAAGGGCCCTGGGATTTGGATTTCGGACTGTGTGGCTTGGGACAAGTCACCTCCCCTCTCTGATTCTTGCTTGGTTCCAAGATAAATGGCACAGCTGCCCTTAGGGGCTGGGGACCAGGACAGGGGTGCTTCAGCTTGTGGAGACCCACCTGAGATGGGTGTGGGGCGGTATCAGACGCTGGAGGCATTGGCGGCTCAAAGTGTCTGGGGCAGACAATGCGCGCTGTGTTCAGGGGCACAGGGCGGGGCGACGGGGTGGCACGGTGGCACCCCAGAAGGAATGTGCTGGCCTGTCTGGAAATGCGAGCACGCGGCTCCCCTCATGGCCCACTGCCCCACGGTGGGCTCCCTTGATGGCCGCAGCCATCCTGTCACACGCGGTTGAGAGCCTGGAATGGCCAAAGGGAGCAGAGGCCGAGGGAGGAGCTGGCAGCCTGGGAGTTCCCGGGTCCCTGACCCCGCTAGCTTGAACAACCTCTCTGGGCCTTGGAAAAATGATGAAGCGGGGGGTGGGCATGGGGCTTCCCTATGCCACTGACTTGCTGGGTGACCTTGGGCAAGTCTCTGCCTCCCAGCCTCAGTTTCCCCTTCTGCAGTCTCTGATCACTCTATAGGGGTTTCCTTGGGTTAAAACATCTCTCCTGGCTCAGTCACCTCCCTCACTCAGCCTCATGCTCCCCTCTATGAAGTAGGGACACAGGTTTGTCTTAGTCACCACTTTGTCCCCTGGGCCCAGCACAAAGCCTGGCCATTCGTGGCTGTGCTCAGTAAACATTTGCTGAATAAAGGCATTTTTATTATTATTCAGATTATTTTCTGCTTGCCACCCTCAGGTCCTTTCTTGGTCCTTTTTATCCTGTGGCTGCTGCGAGGCTCTGGCAGATGCGAGGGCAGGAGGAGGGGCGGGTTATTCCTCTCTGCTTTCTCCTTGGTCCCGGCTGCAGCAATCAGGTCCTGTCCTCGTCTGCAGCTCCTCTGCGTGCGGCCTTCTCCCCGCCTCCCCTCTCGCTGGCTTTCAGGACCCTCAGCCCCTCTGTGCCACTTAGCTCAGGGGATGGTCATCGGCACCCCCCACTCCCCACCTCGATGCCTCTCTCCAGGTTCTTCACACCCCACCTGCCCACAGCTCAGAGCCGTCCCTAACCCAAGATTTCTTCTTCCATGGCCCCTGGTGCCTGTTTCCTGCCGGGCGCTGACACGTGCCCCTGGCCAGGTAGCTTTCATGACCCCCATTTCACAGATAAGAAAACTGAGGCCCAGAGAGGTGCTCTGAAGGGTGCCAGGCCTGGCAGCGGGAGTCCCCAGATTTGAACCCATGTCTCTGTTACCCCCGTGTCTGGGGCCTTTGGTCCTGGGCAACCCTTGCGTTTTAGCTTTCCCGATGGTCACAGCACTAAGAGCTTAGAATGCTCAGGTGGAATGCCCAGCAAGTAATAACAATAATCACAGTCACGTTCCCACTCTCTCCCGCTCCGGCAAAGCCCCGGGCCCTGGGCCAACAGCTCGTTCCAGGCTTCCTTCCACTCCCCTCTGTGGCAGGGGCTGTGAGGAAGGGAGAGGCTGGGTGGGCAGGCGAGGGGCCTGCAGTCCCCGGCAGGCGAGCGGAGGGCTGGGAGCTACCAGGGCTGTTCTCCATCCATCGGGAGGGCTGTCTCCATCCCGCAGCCAGGGGAGCAGACAGCCCCTTCCTGGGGAACTCCCTGGCCAGGGAGCCCAGGGACCAGACAGGCTCCCAAACTCTCGAGGTGACCTGGGCCTCTGGATGACTTCACGGGCCTTTCCCACTCATGAGTCACCTGCACCTCACTCACTGACCCCTTGGGCACCTTTGGAGGGTGGGAAGGCGGCCTGCAGGGCTGGCAGGCAGGGTTGGGCTTTGTTACCTAACGGTGCAGGGAGAGGTGGGGAAGGGAGGCCGGGGTGCCGCTGCTGGTGTGCTGGGCGAGGGGGCACCCCGGCCCCTCTCCAAGCCTTAGGGACCACATCGCCTCCTCTGGGGGCTTCATCTAGAATGTTCCCCCTTTATTCCAGCTGGGGACTGTGGATGTGATTGCACCCCGGTGAAGGACTACGTCCCTGTCTGTCTCTCCCCCACCCTGCCTCAGCACAGGTGTGAATCAGCCCAGGTAAGGAAGCTGACTCACCCTCCCCACCTGGCCCTGGAGAAAGGGCTGCTTTCCCTTCCCTGCACATTGGAATCAAACTTGAATTTGACGGTTACTCTCAGAAGAGAGTGATTCTGCCATGGGGGGGACACAATGCCAGGACTTAGGGTGTCAGGTCTCTCTAGGAGGAAGTCATGAGCACCTCCTCAGCTCCAGGCCCATGGCCTCCACTTGGCAGACATTATCTCAGAGAATCTCAAACCAGCCTGTCAGTGCCCTTGATTGCAGATGAGGGAATAGAGGCTAAGAGGGGGCATGACCCGCCCAGAGCCACATTGCCTGGGTATGTGCCTATGGACGGAGGTCTGACCAAGCCCTTGGTCCTTGGAAAGTCCTTGGTCCTTGTCCTTGGAAGGACTTTCTTGCCCCGTCTTATACCCCAGCCTCCCAACCCCCCACTGTGAGTTCGGCCCCCTTTCCTTAGAGACCAGGGGAGGCTGGATGGGGCAGAGGCAGCCCTCTTCACAATCCCACCGGGTCACCAGGGAAGGGGCGAGCTCCTCCTCCGTGCCCCCATCATGGGTAAGCCTGTCCCCCACCAACCTGCTGTCGTTAATCTTTAAACAGCCTGATGATTAATTAATTACCAAGAGCTGGGGGCCTCGGTTGAGTGCTCCAGGTGTCTGTGGCTAGGGCACCCTCTGTGCCCAGCCTCTGTTACTTGGGGTCTGTTTGAACCCACAGGGCATTCTGGGAGCTTTGTGTCCTTGGTCAGCACCACTGACTGGACAGGATGGGCCCGGTCTGAGCCTCAGTTTCCCTTACCCATTCACTTTTCTGCTTGCCTCCTGGGGTAAACGAGGAAGAATAAATCTTGAGTGGAAACTGGGGGCTGTAGCCAGCGGAGGTGGGGAAGGTCCGGGGACAGGGTTCTTGCTGAGAAGGAATAGGACAGGGCAAGCGGCTCCTAATGCAGGAGGTGACCTTGGCCAAGTCCTTTCTTCACTTTCGGCCTTGGTTTCCCCATCTGTGAACTGAGGGGTTGGAATCAGTGAGTGCTCAGGACGCTGGGAGGCCTCTAATGGGTGAGTGGGTCATTGGTGCCACACAGACCCTCCCTTTGGTCCCCACCATGCCTCAGGGTGCTCAGCTCACAACCCCAGAGAGGCGCTGGGCTGTGAATGTCAGCTGGTCATCTCCAGTCAAAGGGAAGACTTGTAACCTGGAGGTCAGAGGACCCCAGGCGACTTCTAGGGCAGGCGTGGGAGAAACGTCGGCCTTGCCCATGATGCCCATTCTCACCTTACCAGCGAGGGGACTGGGCTCCCAGAAAACCCGAGATACTGATCCTGGGAGACGAAGAGTCTTTGAAGACGTCTAGTCTTCTGTGACTTTAGAATTTTTAAAAGTCGAAATGAAATGACACCAGGAAAACCTAACTCCATAAGCACCCTGTCATTGTTAGAAGGCGTGTTTGCCTTCTTACTTTGTAAGGGTTGAATAGTGTCCCCTCAAAATTCAGGTCTGCCCAGAACCTCAGAATGTGACTTTGTTTGGCATAAAAGTTTCGCAGATGTAGTTAGAGTGAGGATCTCAAAACACGATCAAACTGGAATCGGGTGGGTCCGAAATCCAGCGTGAGTGTCCTCATGAAGGAAAAGGGAGATATGGAAACAGAGACACAGGAAAAGCGATGAGAGACAGAGGCAGCGACGAGCCGACCAGCCGACCACAAGCCAAGGACGCCAGGACTCAGCAGGAGCCAAAGGAGGCAGGACGGCTCCTCCCCCAGAGCCTTCAGCGGGAGTGCGGCCCTGCTGGCCACCCGATTTCAGACTTCGGCCTCCAGAATGGTGACAATAAATGTCAAGTCCCCCAGTTTGTGGTCGTTTGTTACAGCCGCCACGGGAAACCGCACACCCTGATCCCAGGGCCCTGCGCAATCTGTTGTCTGCTCTCCGTCCACGTGTGACCACACTTAAACGGGCGCACAGCCCACGCAACGTTCTGGAGATGGCTTTCGCCCCCGCACTTGCGTATCTAGGAAAAGGCTCTGGGTTGTCGCTCCTACAGCCGACCTCGTCCTTTCCAGTGGCAGCAGAGTCAGTGGTGTCACCACCATCCCATCCCTTGTTTAATGAGCCTGTGTTGACGGACAGGTGGAAGTGTCTGTCGATAGACAGGCGGAAGTTTCCGACTTTTCTCGATGATGCACAGTGCCCCAGAGAACGCCTCGGCACCTCTCTTTTGTACACGTTTATTGATCTCTGGAGCCTGGGAGACTCCTTAGAGTGAGCATGACTGGGTCAAAGGGTCAGCTCCTTCACAGTTCAATTGGTTTGGTCAAATTGAGTCAGAAGGAATTGGAAACTTAGATCCTTGAGAAGAGGGAAGCATGGAAATGGATGTTTGGATTGGTTAGTGTTGGATACTTCCAACCCCAGAATCATGAAAATTTAGGACACGGGGAGAGGGGCCTTGGAAAGAACATCTATGCTGTGGTCTCACTGGGGGGACCCAAGGGGGACCACTTGCAAACACTGCCTGAGTCTCTGCCTCCCTGGGGTGGGCAAGGAGGAAGCAGAGGAGATAGGACTTGGGGGCTGGGGCCCTAGGGGTTTGAGGGAGCTCTGGCAAAGGGCGAGGCACCTCCCCAGCCTGGGCATCCAGCTCCTCTGCCCCACGAGGCTGCCCCTTCCCAGCCGAGGTGCCAGGCTAGCTGGGCCTCTGTAGCCACACACCCAGTGGCCCCCTTGTGTGTGGCACGGAAGAAGATGGGGATGTGCACTCACCCACTCATTCGCAGGTGCCCCCTGGTCCAGCCCGGCTGTGGAGTCCTGTGACATATCGCCGACCCGCCTATGGTCATTGACAACAGATCAGGGGTGATCAAGACTGGCTTCCCAGGGGACCAGATTCCCAAATACTGTTTCCCAAACTTCATTGGGCCCCGAGCACGTGTGCGTGAAGCTTGGAGCCCTGGAGGGGGACCTCTTCATCAGACTGGGGGCTGCTGGCCCCGTGCCACCCCATGGAGCACAACGTGGTGTGGAATTGGAATGACATGTGGCAGTACGTCTACTCCAAGGACCAGCCGCAGACCTTCTCCGAGGAGGATCCTGTGCTTCTAAGGGAAGCCCCGCTCAACCTGAGTAAGACCCGGGAGAAGGGAGCAGGGGGTTCTTTGAGACCCTCAACGTGCCAGCCCTGTTTATCCCCATGAAGTCCATGCTCAGCCCGTATGCAAAGGAACGCACAACAGGAGTGGTTTGAGACTCGGCAGATGGGGTCATCCGTGCTGTCCCCACCTACGAGGGCTTTGCCATGCCACGGTCCATCACATAGGTGGACGTTGCCAGCCGTGATGTCTCCTGCTGACTCTGCTGCTGCTGTACCAGGAAGACTTGACATTCACAGCTCAGCTGAGTTTGAGGTTGTCCAAACCATCAGAGAGAGAGCCCGCTGCCCCGTCCATCAACCTGCAGAAGGATGAGGCTCTGGAGACGGAGAAGATGCGGTATGCCCTGGCCGGATGACAGTACACTCCACGTGGGGCCAGCGCGAGTCAGGGCCCCAGGCTGCTGTTCCGGCAGGACCTGGTAAGGGACGGGAGCAAGGGGTTCCACGAGGTGCTGGCCTTTGCCACCCACAAGTCCAACCTGGACCTCTGTGGCCGCTGTTCCCCAACATCGTGCTTTCGAGCGGCTCGTTGCTGCTCAGGCTCCGTGACCGATCACTCCGTGAAGTGCAGAGGCTTGCCCCAAAGGACCCCGACCTCCCCCTCCAAGATATGTTCAATAATTTAACATAGGTGCCCGAAGAAAACTTTTTTATAAATCATTATAGTAACAATTCTGGCCAAGCCCCGCACCACCACCAAAAAATGGGAATGGAAGCGGCAGGGTAGAGTTACTCGCTCTAGGACTGATCTGCTACCCCCGCTGGAGGTCTGGAATCGGGCAAGGCGGGGGTCTCTGGGCTAGACAGTGGTTGCCTGCCTTGGGGCTTTTTTAGAACACATTGCACCCCCTAATTAATCGACACTCCTCTTACTGAAGGTGGGGCGGGTCTATGTCCCCTACTCTTGAATCTGGCTCTGTGGATGCTTGAGTAACATGGACGTGATGGAGGGTCAGAGCTTAGACCCGGGCCGGGAAAGCCGCAGCCTCCATGTCCATCTCTGAGGATGTTTGCTCTTGGAACTCAGCCACGACGCTGTGAGGAAGCCCCACAGCCCCCTGGAAAGGCCACGTAGAGAAGGACAGAGGCCCCAGCTCTCACCCCGACAAGCTTATGGGTCATCTACTCCCCAGGTGAGTTGCCCTAGCTGATGCCACCTAGAGCAACGAAGTGCCTTCCCGCCTCAGCTCTGCTAAACTTGCAGACCTGTGAGCGAAACAAAAGCCCACTCTTGTTTCAAGCCACTACATTTTGGGATCCTTTGTTATAGAACAATAGAACACTGGACACCCCCATGACCAACAAAGTCACTACCAGTGCCTGAACATGGGCTTTGGGGTCAGTCCCACCAGCTGTGTGCTAAGACCTCTCTCAGCCTCAGTTTCTTCGTCTGCAAATCGTGATGGTACTTGCCCCATAAGGTGCTGAGAGGATGAAATGAAATGATGCATGGAGGGGGCAGGGCGTAGTGTGAGTGCTTGGTAAATGCTGTTTATAACTGTTGACTGTTACTGTTGTTGTTTTCATAGGCATTAGAAAATTCAGGAGCCTCCTCCTCCAGGAAGCCTTCCCTGAGCACCCCAGGCTGAGCTGCCACCTCCTCTGTGCACCTACAGCCCTCTGTTCTGCCCACTGCCAGGACATGGGTCCCACTGTGTGATGGTCTTGGTCTGTTTCTAGCCACTGGGCTGGGAGCTCCATAAAGTCATCATCAAAGGGCAACAAGTGGTCGGAATGCCCAGAGTGAGAACAAGATATGTGTGCACGCAGGTGCCCTGGGAGTGCTTGCGCAGCTAAGCGACCCTCAGCTAGCCTGAGCACCCCAAGTGTGCACTTGGGCGGGCCTGGGGTGCAGACCTCTGTGTGTTTTGGTGGGGAAGGGCAACAATTGGTCAGAATGCCCAAAGTGAGATATGTGTGCACGCAGGTGCCCTGGGAGTGCTTACGCAGCTAAGCGACCCTCAGCCAGCCTGAGCACCCCAAGTGTGCACTTGGGTGGGCCTGGGGTGCAGACCTCTGTGTGTTTTGGTGGGCCCTTACGAGGTGCGTGTGCGCATGTCTGTGTACACGTGAGTGAGTACCTGTACGCATGTCTGTGGATACGTGTGGGAGTGTCTCTGCCTGTGCTTGTGTGTGGGTGCACAGCTGTGTATACGCCTCCATGTGTGGATATGTTCACACATGGGTGCTCACGTATTTGCATGAGTGCTGTGTGCATGGTATGTTCATGCATGTGCAGGCTCTTGCCCAGGCTCTTGCCCAGGGGCAGGCTGCAGCAGAGAAGAGGCTCCTTGGAGCAGCTGCTACATCCAGGTCCCACTAGTTTTCATTTGGAAACTAAAAATAGCCATGCCCAGCCCTGTCTCAGAGGGCAGGGGGCTGATGGGCAGGCCCGCAGGGCATCCTAGCCAAGCTGGTGACCTCCCTCTTGGGCCACTGCCCTGCTTGCCCATCCCTGCCTTGGGCTCCCATGAGCTCATGCAAGCTCTGCTCAGCCAGAACAGGGAGTGGGTGGGGAGTGCTGAGGCCTTGCCCACGTCCAGGCAGCTGGGCACAAGCAAGGCCTGATAAGGTCAAGCATGGAGTGGGGTCTGGCCCCGCCCTCCAGCCAGGGCCAGCCATGCGGACATGAGTCAGCCCCTGGGGGCATCGGGCAGCCCAGGCCTGACCACTGGTTGGTGGCAGGGAAGGCCTGGGGCTGGGGTGGGTGTGCCTTTCTGGGCAGAGCAGGAACCGGCCAGGAGGAATCACCTGCTGGCAATGGCCAAGACCTGACCTCATTCTCCACCTTGAGGATCCCCACCTCCACTTCTGCCCAGAAAGCCCCTCTTGAAGCCCCCTGAGGGCTTCCTGCCCTGGTCTGGCCATACCTTTGGCCTCTGGAGGGCTGATGCCCACCCCGCAGAAGGCATTCCCCAGTTTAGCTGTACGGTCCCCGGGGTTCCCTAAGCCCCTCACTCAGGAAGTCTTCGATGACCCCTTGACTGGCCTGGGTACCCTCTGACCCCCTCAATCCCTGTCTTGGTGCCCCTCACTTTGGAAGTCAAGGCCCCTGTTCCTTGTCTCTGGAGCCCGAGCTTCTGAGGGCGAGGAAGTGTGTCTTTTATACTTCTGCGCTCACGTTGTGGTCCCTCACTTCTTCCTTCCCCATCACAGTCCAAATGTCATTCTGTCCTCTCCAGGGGAGGAAGCTGAGGCCTTGCGTAGATGTGCCTGGCCAAAAGTCCCAATTTTCTGTGTAGCTTTAGGCTAATGGCATAACCTCTCTCGTCTCCTCATCAGAGGAATCAATGTGGCAGTAATCACCTCCTGGCGATGCTGTGTGTTGACTAAGGGGACACCAAAAATTCTTGAGGTATCTACTTACAAATCCCACCTTGGGCAGAATGCACTGGGGAATCCCCAGACACAGGTTGCATTGGGGCTGTGCAGCCTCGAGCTTGACTAGAGGTTCAGGGTTGGGAATGTTTCTGGCTGGAACCCAGATGGTCTTTGGACCTGGGGTCGAGCCATTCCTGGAAGGAATCCAGCTGCTCTGAGCCCAGCTGGATGGGCAGGAGTTCGAGGGTGTGACTGGTGGGGGTGGGCGGCGGGGTGGGGGGCAGGAGCCTGTGGCCTGGGGCCTGGGTGGGGCCTTGACAGATGTCAGGCTGTGAATCCTCAGCTGAGAGCAGGGAGGACCTAGGGGAGGAGCAGGGACACCCTGAGAACCTGGCCCCTGAGCTCTGAGCCAGCTTCCATAACATCTGGTTGTGTGATTCAGTTTCTTCATCTGTAAAACCGCCTCACCTCACAGGCTCATTGTGAGAGGCAAACGGCTCGTGCAGGGGCTTGGCACACAGCAGGCCTCATCCGGGGTAGCTTCCCTCTCCCACCCTCTCTGGCTCCCAGAGGGCTGGCCTCAGACCCCCCAGGACACCAGCGAATTCCTCTTTGTGTCCCAGGCTCAGAGAATGACACGAAGGGGAGAAGAGTGGACAATCCAGACAAACAGACAAAAACTATATATTTGCTGAAGAGTTCACATACTCCCATGTCCGACGATCAAAAGACGTCAAAGGTTTGGAGCGAGAGTTCACGGGAGGCAGGAGAGGAAGGCCCACGTCCCGTCGGGTTCTGTACCGTCCTCTCCCAGAGGCACGGGAGGATACGGGCCTGGGCAGATAACGTGCACGGATAGATTTATATTCTTTTCTTGCTTTAAACACACCCTGCGAATGGCAGGCTCTTGCATCTTGAAGAACGCCTGCATCGGCACCTACAGCGCTTCCTCATTCTGCTCCAGGGCTGCGGCCTATGGGTGTTCCAGAGCTTGTTTACCTGAACTGCAGTGGGATTGGTCTTTCTTTTTCTTTGTTTGTTTGTTGGTTTCTTTGTTTTTTGTTTGTTTCTTTGTTTCTTTGTTTTTTGTTTGTTTGTTTGTTTGTTTGTTTCTTTGTTTCTTTCTTTTCAATTCAGTTACTAAAATGTTTAAAACTTGAGAGACTTCACATTAACATTCTGGCTTCCTTTGAACAACTCTGCTTCTTTGGCATTTTCCCTGGGGAGGAAGCCAGAGAGAAGATAAGTGAGGGAGAAAAGATTTTCTTCAACGATCCATCATTTTAATTTTGGTACATTTGTGGAGGAAGGGCGCTTACCCGATTGTGTATCTTGGGGCTCCCTCCCTCCCTCCCTCCTTCCTTCCTTCCTCTCTGTCTCTCTGTCTCTCTGTCTCTCTCTCTCTCTCTCTCTCTCTCTCTCCCCCTCTCTCTTTCTTTCTTTCTTTCATCAAGGGAACGGCTTCAAGGAAACGTCCTTCCTTGAGTCTGGAGTGGGAGACGTGGCTTTGAGTCTGGTCTCCGCCGCAGGCCACACGCCTTGCAAGGCTTGCTTCTCTTCTCTTAGCCTGTTTTTCTCACCTGCAAGATGGTGGCTGTATCTGTCAATGAGATAATGTTGCTGCCTGGTGGCCCGTGAGGCTGTATCCTGCTCATGAATGTATTTTGCTCCTGGGTTTTTTTCAAAATCTGGAGATTTCACGTTAAAATCCGGATTTGTGGTTTCTCTTGGAAAATCCAAAGTCTGGCCACAGCTGGCAAGAACCCGCTGGATGGAGCAGGGCGCTGCCCTTGGCCGCAGGCCCCCCAACTCCACATCGCCCACTTACACGCATTCCCACCTGATCTTGTCGCCTCCGCAGGAGGGTCTTTGATACTGGGGTTCGAGTTATGCAAACGTAATGGGGGCTTTGCAAACTCCCCAAGGACGGAGTCCCCAGCACAGCACAGCACGGGCCTAGTTTTACCCTCTGAAGTGTCTGGGACTCGGTAGCCAGAGCCACAGCTGATCCAGGCCTGGGGACCCAGAGCCTGAGCAAGAGGCTCCAGAGTGTCTCTCCCACCCCGCAGGAGGGAAGCGGAAGTGCCGGCATCATTTCCGAGACACACTCTGGGCTCTGAGCCAGGTGGCTGCATCCTGGGAGGCAGGGGCTGAGGCGTCTTCTCTGGGCTGGAGCCGGAAGATGGGCTACAGACACCTGGAGTTCCCATCTCCTGGTCCCCAGGATGCAGATTCCTGCACACATCCCCTACGCCTTCCTCTTCCCCACCTACGTTTGGCACTCACATCCTGCCTTCAGGGGCGGGCCAGGCCTGAAGCGGGGCAGGAATGTGGGTGGAGTCTCTGGGGACTTTAAGGAGATCTCTCTCAGGGACAGCTGAAACCTCTTCTTGGCCCAGGGTGCCTTGGAACAGTTTGAAAACCACTGCTAGAGCCCTTTTGACAGACTGGAAAACAGAGTCCTGGAGTTGGTAAGGATAGGAAGGTCAGGCCCTGGGGGACCCTGTAGCACCCTCACCCCAGTCTACTAGGCTTCACGAGCCTAGCACATGAAAATGTAGCTCACGGTGCCCTCAGCCCACTTCCCTTGGAAATGTTGCCCTGTCAGCCCTCCACCCCAATCTCCTTTGTCCAGAAAGCCAGGGAGGCATTGGGGCTCCATCACTTTTTGTGTCAGACACCCCACTTCTCCAAGCCTCACTTTGCCATACCTGCCAAATGCCCACTTCAGAGGGTTTTGGAGAAGAACAAAGACGATGATGGAACTAACGAGAGCTCCAGACCCAGCAGCTCCAGACCCTGAGCGCTAGCCGGACTCCCAGCAGGAGGGCTGGGAGCATCTCATTTGTGAAAATAGATTTACCAACAATTTACATACCATAGAGCTCACCCCTTTAAAGCATATGATCCAATGGTTTTCGGTATATTTACAGAGTTATACAACCATCCTCACAATCTAATTTTGATTGTCCTCAAAAGAAACCCAGTGCCCATCGGCAGTCACTTCTGTTCCCCCTCTCCCAGGCCTTGGAACCAACCGATCCACTCACTATGGATGCGCCTATCCTGGACATTTTATATAAATGGAATCATTCAGTAGGTGGTCTTTTGTGACTGGCTTCTTTTACTTAGCAGAATGTCGTAGCATGTATTGGCACTTCGTTCTTTTCATGGCTGAATAATATTCCACCGTATGGATATACCACCTTTGGTTTATCCATTCATCCATGAAGAGACATTTGGGTTGTTTCCACACTTTTTAGCAATTATAAAGAATAGTGCTCTGAACATTCCTGTACAAGTCTTTGTGTAGGCAAACGTTTTTGTTTTTCTCGGGTCAATACTGAGGTAGGGAATTACTGGCTCATCTGGAAACTCTTTAGTTAACATGTTGAAGAACTATTCAACTCTTTCCAACATGGCTGAATCATTTACGCGCCCACCAGCGATGTATGAGGATCTCGATTCCTCCTCATCGTCACCAACACATATTATCGTCCGTCTTTGATAACAGCCGTCCTAGTGGGTGTAACTCATCGTGCTTTTTATTTTGATTTCTCCACCCACTAAAAATGTTGATCATCTTTTCATGTGTTTATTAGCCATTCCTTTTTTTTTTTTTTGAGAAATGTCTATTCTAATGGCAGCATCTCACTTAATCCTCACATCATGAGATTTATACTATCATAAGTTCCACCAATGATGATGAAATATGGAGGTGCAGAGATGCTCGTGAGAGATGGTGGGGACAGGGCCGGTGAGCTCTGGGCTTCCATGCTGGAGCACTGAATCTGGGGAGGATGGGCCCCATGCATTACAAAGTCGTGGGAGTGGAGGGTGTGAGTGATGGGGGGGGCATGAATATGAGGAGCCCACACTGGAACTACAGGCTGAAGGGACTGAGCTCCAAGACCTGCTTCTGTCGGCCTCTGTCTCATTCTGTGACCTTGGACAAGATACCTCCTGCTGTGGGCCTCAGTTTCCCCGCCTTTCCCCCTTTCCTTTATTCTGCCGTGACAATCAGATTTGGTGCTACAAGAGAATTCGCTGGAGGCAAGGTGAGGGCTTGGTAGTTCCAGCCCCCTTGTCTTTCACCCTCCGGTCATTGGCCTGCTGAGACTGGCCGTGAGCAGGGGTCTCCGTCTGGGTCTCAGGCCAGCCTGCACTCTTGGGCACCAAACACTGGGAGGTTCTGGGCCTGCAGGGAGACCGTGCTCAGGCTGGTGGACAGCAGGTGCGCAGCAGGCGGCCAGTGCCTGGGCTGCTAGTCTGTGGGAAGCAGCGCATTTGTCCCTGGGCGAGCGCCTCCTCCCCCACTGGCCACCTGCTGCTTCTACCTGGGGGTGGAGGTGAGGCAGGAAATTAAAAAGGGGGCACGGGTGGGGTCAGGCTGGGGAGGAAGGTGGGCTGAGAGCCCTTCCTCTGGTAAGAAACTGAGCAGATTGACTCACTGACTCATTCACTCATTCATTCAGTCATCCATCCAGCCCTTCCATGGCCCCGTGCCTTCTCCACGGAAGCACTGACCACAGCATGGTCACTGTCTTGGAACTTGCTGAAGATATAGACACCCTGAGCCCGAAACCTGTGCCGAGAGCTGAATACACCCAGCCCCGCCCTCGCGGACAGAAAGAACCAGCCGAGGCAATCAGAGCCACTCCTCAGAGTATTTGCGAGGGACCTTAGGCACTGTCCTTTGGTCATTAATTCACTAGGCAATACTCATGGTAAAATCATTGCTATCTCCATTATAGATGGGGAAACTGAGGCTCAGGGACTGGGTCAAGGCACCCCAGTGAGTTCGTTGCAGAAGGAGGGGCAGAAACCTGGTGTCCTGCTCCCAGCTCTGGGTCCCTTCTCGCACTATGCGCCTCTTCCTCTTTGTTCTGCACCTCACCCTCTGAAGCTCAGACCTGGTGCTCTGCAGCCCCCCGGCCCTCTTTCCTCAGTATTTCGCTAGTATTCGAGGATGGATGTCTTGTGTGCTGAAGAGGAACTTGCAGCAGCTGGGGAATCTGGGTTCAAGCCCTCACTCTGCTATCAAGATGCTGTGTGACTTGGGCAAGGCCCAGCGACCTCTCTGGTTCCAGCTTCCTCATTGGTCAGCTAGATGGCTGGAGCCAGAGCCTTCGAAGGGCCTTGGGCAGGGATTGTGTCTTAGGGTGGGTCGGTGTGGGTTCTCTGGGGAGGCATGGGTGGAACCAGGCTTAGGGAAGGATGGCTACAGCCTACAGGTCATTTTCCAGGGGACACTGGAGACTTGTCCCCCTCTCCACCTGCTCTGGCCCTGTTTATCATCTCCCTGTCTCTGG
>NW_006440626.1:4880934-4906032 GCF_000325575.1 Pteropus alecto
CCTCAGGTTTCAGCTTGGAGTCTGTGCTAGTGGGGTCAGGGGAGACCTGGAGGGCAGGTGGGTGGCCCCGCTGCTAGTAGGGCTCCCTGTCTCCCCGGAGTTATCTCTGGTCTGGGACAAGTTGGGGAAAGTGAGAAGCTGTGTTATCTCTTCCATTTCCTTCCTGAGATAGAGCCGCCTCAAAGCTCTCTTGTTCTGCCCTCCTCATGCCCACTGGCTCCCCAGGGAAATGGGGGGGGGGGCGCTAGTGCAGCACCGAGGCCGCAGGGGGAGACAAGAGTGCATGGACCAAACATCGGGCAGGGAGTAAGGGGTCCTGGAGGGTTTTCAAGCCCCCCTCTTAACTTACTCACCACATACTCATTGAGTACCTACTATGTGCCAGAGTGAGGGAGGGATTTAAAATAGTTCCCACCCTGTGTGTGTGGCCCAGGCACTGGTCAATCAGATGACCCGAAAGCCGGTCCAGGGATCTCCTACTGTGTAGTTACTGGCTCATGAGGGGGTCTGGGGGAGGCGCTCTAAGAGAGGTCTGGGTAGGTGGGGCATATTTGAAGGCCTGGAGCAGAGGCTGGTGACTCCCAGCTGTCATGGTGAGAAGCCTGGGGGCAGAGACACCTGAGTTTGATCTGCCACCTGTGTGGGTGTGGCCTCTGTTTCTTATCTGTAAAATGGGTCTGGGAGTGGCTGGCTTATTCTGTTCAGGCAGTTGAGGTGGATTCACACTCTTCTGTGCCTGTGGCTGCATGCCGTGTGGGCACAAATGAGGGTAACCTGATGACGTTGCTGCAATTTGACCATTTTCACTAAAGCGGCCATTTCCTGTGCTCAGGTTGGAGTGGGGGCTGATGAACACAGGAATTCAGGATTCTCAGGCCTCAATCACTGGGGACAGAGCGGCAAGCGAGGTTAGCTGTGCCCTGCTCTCGGGAACCCAAGCCCAGCAGGGAGACGTGTAATCATGGGTGTGAGGTGGCTAGTGGCTCCAAGAAAGGCGTGGCAGACAGAATAACAACCCCCTCACCACCCCCCCAAGGACGGCCATGTCCTGATTCCTGGGATTTGTGACTATGTCATCTTACTGAGCAAAAGGGACTTTGCGGATATGATTAAGTTAATGACCTTGAGTTGGGAGATTAGTCTGGATTATCCAGGTGGGCCCAGTATAAGCGCAAGGGGCTTTATAAGAGAGAGACAAACTGAACTGTACATTTAAAAAGGGTTAAAATGATAAACGTTATGTTAGATACATTTTACTATAATTTTAGAAAATTCGTAATGTAATAAACCCCAAATCATTGACTTGTACACTTTCAATGGGCGAATCGTACACTTTAAATTGTAAACTGTAAATGTATGGGATGTGAATTATATTTCAATAAAGCTGTTTAAAAAACAGCAAATGGAAGGACATTCTACAAAATATCCAAGCAGCGTCCTCGAGAGTGTCAAGGTCAGGAAAGACTGGGGAACATCCCAGATGGAGGGACTAAAGTGACGCGGCCACCAAATGCCACGTGGGATTTTGTGTGGATTCTGGAACAAGGCAAAAGAACCTCGGTGGCCAAACATCCGAATAAAATCTGTAGTTTACAGGGTCGTGTGAAAGTTAACGTCTTCATTTTGATAAATTGTCCCCGTTACATTAGCTATTAACACGAGAGGAAGCTGGGTGACGAATATATGGGAACTCTCTGAATTATAACTTCTATAAAGCTAAAGTGAGTTCTAAATAAGAAATTAAAAAAATAAATAGATAAAGGGAGAGAAGAGAGTCAGAGTCAGAGAGGAGATGTGACGACAGGAGCAGAGATCAGAATTAGAGATCGGACGATGCTACGTCCCTGGCTTTGAACATGGAACAAGCCACGGAATGCAGGGGCCTCTGGAAGCCGGAAGAGGCCAGGAAACCGATTCTCCCCCGGAACCTCCAGAAGGAACCCCGCCCTGCCGACATCTGGATCTTCAAAACTGGAAGATAAAATATTTGTGTCGTTTTTAGTCACCATGTTTGTGGTCTTTTGTTATAGCAGCCACCGGAAACTCATACAGAAGGCGAGGAGGTAGTAATGGCGCTAGCCACCGTGACGCATTCTTAGAAAGGCCCCGCGGTGTTCTGTAAGCACTTTATGTTTGTTAGCTCAGTTAACCTCCAGGCACCCTCTGCAGAGCGACTATTCTTAGTCCTATTTTACGGATGAGGAGACTAAAGCACAGAGAGGTTAAGTAACCTGCCCAAGGCCACACAGCTGGAGGCAGCAGAGTGGGATTCTCACCCAGGCGGGCTGCGGCTGAGTGTGTGCGTGTGGCTTCTGCCCTCACTGACTGGCTTCACCTTGTGTGTGAATTCTGACCCTACCCGGTCACTGTGAGGCCCTCTACAGAAAAGATTGAGTTAAATTTCAACAACTAGCCTGTGGGGTAGATGTTCTCATCATCCTCCATTTTACAGGTGGGGAAACTGAAGCATATTGCCACGGAGCCCTTTGCCCAAGGTCGCAAGGACAAGGCTGGGGAGCGTTCCCCAATGATGCTGCTGCTTCTGGCTGGGGCCTGGGGCCCCCGGCTGCCTCGTGTCCATATTCCCTGTGCTCCCTGAATGGGAATCAGATGTCCCCACACCCCTGCATGCCAGAGGCTGAGGGACATCCCGGCCCCATTGTTCAGGCCAGGAAACCACCCCCTCAGTAGATTGCCAGGGGAGGCGGTCTCTGGGGGGAACATTCCTTCCCAGAGAGGTGACCACTCAGGGAGCAGGCCCTGGCTGGGCCCAGGACAGAGACACATGCGGGCTCTTTAAGGGCAGGGCCGGGGCGGAGGCCGTTCACGTGAGTCAGTGCGTCTCTTCTTATCAGAAACTCTTTCTGGGGGATGCACCCAGGACCCAGGACCAAGGGCAGCTGGTGACAGTGACTGGGATGGGGGTGAAGGGCTCTTGTTTGGGCATGGCCTCCTTCCTCTCTGGGCTATGAAGTGAAGAGCGTGGTTGGGGCTCCCTAAACCCCCAGCATTCTGTGAGCCTATGACCCCGTGGGTGCGCCCCCCCGCCCCGTCCATTCATGATGACAGAATGAACATCTACGGGGGCGTCCACGCCAGGCCCATTCTAGCTAAGTCTCACAGTGACAGGGAGCGAAGCACGCCATTACGGTCTGTGTTACAGGTGGGGAAACTGAGGCACAGAGAGGTTAAGGAATGTGGTGAACTAATAGTGAAGCTGGGATATGCACCTGGGGTTGGAGGCCACCAGCCACACCCATTGTCCCGTGGTCACTGTTCACTCTCTCTTTCTCTCCTAACCCACACAGAGCCGCATCAGGGATTTGGGGCTGGGGAGCGAGGCTCTCCTACGGGGGTGGGTTGTGGGAACCGATGATGGAGGTAGGTGATGGAGAATGTGGATGTTGCTGGTGCTCTGGCCTCTCTCCTTCAGCCAGGCCCCATACTCTCTCTGGGCTGGACCAGGACTCGGGAGCTAGATGTAAACCTTCCCCTAGAGGGAGGGCTTCCCGGAGGAGGCGGCATCTCGGTTGAGTAAGAGTAAGCATTAAGCAGGCAAAGGAAGAGGGAGAGGGCATTCTGAGCAGGGGGAACCCTGAGTTTAAAGAAGTAAGAGATCTCCAACCTGACTTTTCACTTCCAACTTCCAGGCCCATTTTCTCAGTGCTGCTTCTTGGACCCATACAGTCCTGGGGATCCTTCTGAGCTTCCTTTGGCCAAGGCAGGGCTGTCTGTCCACCTGTGGAGATTTCTGGTACCTGACAGCTTCTGTGCTGGACTCTCGGCCAGATGCATTTAAGAGCCTGGACTCAGGAGCTAGAAGGCCCAGTTCAAATCCTGCCTCCATCGCTTGCAGCTCCAGCATCTGGCCTGAGTGGCTTCACCTTCTTGTTATTTGTCACAGGGTTACTATTGTTATTATTCTTATTGCGGAGTCAAGAAAGGCCCACGGACTGATGTGTGTGGGAAGAACGGCCATCTGGGCAGTGGGAGTGCCTCAGCTGAGCAGTGATCCCCAGGGACCATCTGGGAATCGGGCCCAGCATGACCACTTCTTCAGTGCTCAGAAGATGCCAGAAATCCAGAGGTTTGTGAAATCTCTCAATTTTTAAGGGAAAGCCAAATTTTAGAAAATGATTTGGAGTCAAGGAAAACCGGACTGGACTCTGTTCATGGGGCTGCCAGATGTCACCCTCTGCCTTCTCACCTCCACCCAGGACTCTGACATGCAAATGAGCACCTCCATCTGCATATAGCCAAATGCAAAGGCTTATGAGAGTGCACCTGCCCTCAGCTTTGCTCCTTCCCTCTTTGCCTCTGGGATGGAAACAGCTTACAACAAGGAGTTTGTCTATTTTGTTCTATGCAGTATCTCCAGGGCCTAGACCTGCTCCCCGCACACAGTAGGTGCACCTTACCCTTTGAATGAATGAATGAATGAATGGGTACATGATTAGAGGTACAGAGGAAGGATCTCAGGTATTGCTGACTGGCTGAGTGACGCTGGCCAGTTCATGGCACCTCTCGGAGCCTCTCTGCTCATCCGTGGAATGGGCGTGGCTCAGGCCTTCAGAAGACAATCGGGCGGAGTGTGCCAGAAACGTATATGACTCACTGACCCACTAATTCCATTTCAGCCACGGCGATATCCCTAAATATGGAAAAAGGAAAGCTTTCTGTACAGAGATCTACCAAAATATATTATTTATAATGTCGAAAAACTGGAAATAACTGAGATGTCCAACGGTAAGGAAACGGCTAAGTAAACTATGGAACTTCCACTCAGCAAAATACTGGGCGGCCAATAAAAACGAGGCTCAGGGAAGAGGAAAAGAAACCGAGTTATACAGAGAGGGAAATAACTCGAAAAGTGCCCGTGATTTAATGGCAAGTCAAAGAGGCAGGATACCACCGCTTTGTTTTTTTTTTCTTTTAATACGCAGTATGATCTCAGCCACGTTTAAAAAAAAAAGCTCCCGAACAAAAAACTATGGAAGGAAATACATCAAACCTTAACAATGATGGTCTCTGGGTGGTGGGGCTGTGGGTGGTGATTTTTCTTCCTTATTTTGACTTTTCTGCATTTTTCAGATTTTCCTAAGTGAACATGTATTGTTGCTTTGATAGTAAAACCATGAAAAATGAAAACAGAATCAGAAGCAGGGGGTGGGAATGGAAACCTGAGATCTGCCCAGGTTTCTGAGAGGGAAGGTCAAACTTAGCTCCGGGTATCGGGGAAGTTTCTGGGCTTGGGGTCGGATGCCCGAGAATCAGAAGAGGGGCTACCTGTGTGACCCTGGGAAAATCACTCCACCCCTTTGGGTGTCAGTGGCATCACCAGTCAAATGGGGCCTGGTCCCCTATTTCACAGGGGTGTAGCAAGAAAGTGACTTTATAAGGCCTTCGGGAACTCTGACCGAATGAGGTAAATGGTGTCATCATCATCAGTTCCTGGGAAGGCCGGTTTTGCTGTCAGACCCCTTGGGAAGATGTCAGTATCCTTGTCAGGGAGCCCCAAGAGTATTTTTGGCCACTGGAGGTACAGATGTTCCTGACTCATTTTGGAAAGTAGATCTGGGGTGATTTCCAGAAATGCATCACTGTGCTGGGGAGGAGCATGGCCAGGAATTAGAGTCCTAGGTCCCAGCTCTTTCCCCACTGCTGTGCGACCTTGGACGAGTCACTCAGCCTTCTGGCCTCAGCTTCCCCAATGCCACAAGCTCTGGACAGAGATCACTAAGATTCTTCAACTCTCTCTGTTTAAACAAGGCCATCTCACCTAGACCCTTAAGGGCAAGGACCCAGGAGTCTGAGAGGAAGCCCCCAACCTGCTGGGGTCCCCAAAACCTTCCATATGTGGCCTGTGGCCTCATTTCCAGTCCACCATTCTTCTGAGGGTGTGGGGGGTTGGGGGGACATTTCTCAGTGGGTCTCGGAAAGTTCAGTCTGCCACGATGGGATTATCTTCAGTTCTCCTCAGCACTCTCTGTCACCTTTGAACCTTCCAAGGGTCCAGCACCTGGGAAAAGGGTGGAGGATGCTTCAGGGCAGGCAGCGTGTACATGCAGCTTACACACTCCCAACCTGGGGGTGACAGTTGGCCTTGTTCTTGATGCCACGAGCAACCTCAGTCCAAGACACTCCCAGCCTCCCACTCTGATACGCAGAGATGTGTCCGTACAAACCTGTCTCGTCCCTGTAGACAAAGATCAAGGACCTCAGATTTAATTATGGTCTAATTAACCATGTGGTTAATGCTTGTCCAGTGCTTCCCATAGGCTGGGCTTTCTGCAGGAGCCATCGCGGTGAATCTTCAGAACCATTCTGTCGGCAGACCCTGAGGCTCTCTGGCACTTATGGACAGGGACGTGGAGGCTCAGAGAGGTTAAGACACTTGCCTAAGTTCATAGAGCTAGCAAAGGGGCAGGACCAGGATTTGAACCCGGGCCAGCTGGCTCGAGGCAACACTTGTGACTGTGATGCTTTGAGATCATTTAGCCTCTTTCAGCTGTGGCTTTGGCAAATGAGGAGAAGCTCAGCACAGGTCAGTGCTTCCCAAGGTCACACAGCAAATTAGTGCAGAGCCCAGACCTGCTCCAGATCCCTGGGTTTGGGGAATGGGCTCTGTGAACATGAATGAGAGGGGGTCTGTCTGTCGGGGTCATCCCTGGCTTCTGTGCCCAGCACAGCTCTCGACACACAAGTCAGCGAATAATGGGCTGATTGGACTCAAATAACTACCCCATTTGTTGGTTTATTCATTCATTCATTCATTCATTCACACATCCATCTATCTTTCTACTAAGATTCTTCTTGGTGCCAAGCCCTACGCTTGGCCCTGGGGGTATAGAGACCCATCTTCTGCTCATAACCCAGGGACTTCCAGGAGGAAGTGACAGCTGAGATTTATTTGGTCAAAGGGAGGAGGGAAGACAGGGCGTCCTGGGCCTAGGGAATGGCTGATGCATTTGGGGAACCCCCATGGTTTCTGGGAGGGTCGGCAAAAGGGAGGGAGAGGAGGCTGCGGGGTCTGACACAGCTGCTGCCAGTGGGTGGCGAGGGGTGGAAGGGAGTCAGCCACAGGCTGAGGGTCAGCTGCCCTGTCCCCTGCCCTCTACTCTGGAGGTCTGAGGCCCGCCCCCCAGGAAGAGAGGCAGGAGGGGAGACTCCACTGAAGAAAGGATGCAGTTGCTGCCTTTCCAGGTCACTGCTGGAAAGGGAAGTGGGGGCTGGGGCTGGGTGGGGCTGAAGTCACAGGGTAGGAGAGGAGGTGGCAGAGCAGCGCCCCAGCTCTGGCTGGGTTGGGGGGGTTTAGTTCCACAAGTGTAGTCCCTCAGAGGCAGGAAAGGGTGAGGGAAGAGGACCCAGCACCCTGCGGCAGTGACCTCATCTCCCCCCCGCTTACTTCCTCACTCACTTCCCGCTGCCCTTGTTGTTGGTTCCCAAGCATCCTGCTCATTCCCACCTCAGGGCCTTTGCACCTGCTGCTTCGCCTGCCTGAAATGGCTTTCCTCTTTTAATCATGCGCCTCTTTAAATGTCACTCCTCAGAGAAGTCTCCTGCCCCCTCGAAACTGCGCCGCCCCTCCGCGTCCATCTCCCCTGCCCTGCAACACCGTGGCCCTCATCCCTGCCTGTCATTCGATGTCCGTTCGTTCACTCATTCATTGTCGTTCCCCTTCTCAGGACATAAACTCCACGAAGACAGGAGTTCGGTCTACCTTGTCCACCGCTGAATCCCAAGTCCAAGCACATTGCCTCGTACACTGTGGACCCTCCTCAACATAGCACATTGCCATGAGCCGGGCACCGTCCTATGCGCAACGACTCATTTAATTCTGAAAATGCTGTGGGCAGAAGCCATCCCAAAGCGGTGGGGCTTGAGGCTGAATCAATCTCAGGCTCTTTAAGAACAATATACATGGTCAGGAATATTAAATAGGAATGGTGTCTTAGAAGGGGCCATGCAGGGGAAGGGTGCTGGGGCTTCAAGTTCATTAGCCACAGGACAAATCCGCCTGGGCCTCTGGGCTGGGGGATCACCCTGTTACATGTGAGGACACGGAGGCACAAAGAAGTTAAGTAACTTGCCTTCTTGGCTTACAAGTGGCAGCTCAGATATTTGAACTCAAGAAGTCTGGATTCAAAGATGGTGGAAGGTTTGGATGCTATAACATCCTTTCACATTTGTTGAACATGTGAATGGCCTGTTAGCCTTCGGCCAATGATTCACCTTTCCCGGGCCTCAGTTTCCTCATTTGGAGCCTAAGAATGAACGCTGAACGGGCAGGAGGGCAGCCTGTCAGGGGTTTCACTAGCGTGGAAGTGTTCTGGAATCATTCATTCATTCACCCATCTACCCATCCATTCATTCAACAGACATCTGAAGCTCTCCTACGGGCCAGGCCCTGTGCTAGGCACTGAGGATAAGGCAGGAAAGATGAAAACAAAAAGTCACAGCCGACAGGGAGCTCACAAGATAATGGGAGAGGGCAGACGGCAAAACACTGAGATGCGACTCATCGTTCTTGTTGGGATAGGACATAGGGAGAGAATGGGGACTCTGGGGGGTAGGGTGGTCAGAGAGGTCTCACTGAATAGGTGACATTGGAGCTGGGAGCTGAAGGGTTGAGGAGTGAGACATCCTTAGGCAGAGGGAATGGCATGGCCGATGCCGCCGAGGGAGGGAGGCGCTTAATGAGTTTGGGGAAGCGGCTGGAGCGGACCGAGTGAGGGAAGGGCGGGGTTGGGGGGGAGCTGAGGGCAGCGAGGTCTAGGGGCAGAGCTTGCGGGGCCTGTGGGAGCCACGGGAGGAGGGCTTTGAGCAGAGCTGTCTCTGCTCACTGTCTCACTCTGGCTGCTGTGTGGCGAACAGGCTGTAGGGTCAAGGGCAGGAGGAGGGAGGCCAGCCAGGGGGCTACTGCAGTTGACCAGGCAAGAGATGAGGGAGGCCCAGGTTAGGGAGGTGGGTGGAGATGTGAGAAGTGGTTGGTTCTGGATTATTTTTGAACATTGGCCCAACGGGATTTACAATAGGTCGGGTTGCAATTAACTACTGCTGTGTAACAAACCAGCTCTAAATGTAGTAGCTTAAAACAATAAGAATCATTTTATTGTTTCTCGTAGTTTCTGTGAGTTAGGAACTTGGGATGCGCTCGGTGGGGGGTCTGGCTTGGGGTCTGCCGTCAGTGGCTGGAGCTAAAATAGCAGGGCAGGTCAGCGGGTGCTGGCTGGGCATCTTTCCCGTGCTCTCGGGGCCTCCCTATTCAATCTCTCTGTGTGAGTTGGTTGGACTTCCTCACAGCATGGCGGCTCAGAGCTCCAAAGGTGGATGTCCTGGGAGGAATCATGCAGAAGCTGCATTGCATTTTGTGACCTGGCTCAGAAGCCAGGGCATTGCTTTTGCAGGTTCACGTTTACCCAGACGTGGGGAGAGGGAACACGGGGAGGGCCCGCGTCGCGCTATAAGAATGTGCGGAATGACAGACAGTGCTGTGGTCCTCTCTGGGAAATGCAACCTGTCGCAGATCGAAAGAGCCGAATCTGAGTGCTGTCACTGTGCGACGTGACCAAATTGCCCAGGCTCCTCACCCCTCCAGTTCCTCATTTGTAAGAGGGAGCGGATACCAGCAACATCCTAAGGTTGGGATTCCACGTGAGCCTGCCTCTCACAGGGACAGGCTCAGTGACCTTGAGCTTCCCCTCCCCACTTCCCGCCAACCACATGTCTCCACGCTGTGCAGCTGGGAGGTTCTCCACGGAGAAGATGGAAACAGGTGTCGAGTGGCTGTGCCTCGAGGGGTCTGCTAACTCTGTGCCACCTGTCTGGAGCTGGACTGCCCTCCTCCTTGTGTGTGTGTGTGTGCGTGCGCCTGTGCACATGCGTGTGTGTGTGCACACCATGTACTCATGTGCCTGTGAACACATCTCCCTCCCAACCAAGTCGTGAGGGGCGTCTCAGCCACCAGCCAGCTGCTCTGCAGGAAACCTGGCACATCCTCCAGGACACGTGCCCCTGGTCCTGAGGAGCCCTCTGAAACCCAGCTCTCAGGGCGGCCCCCTTTCGCCTTTCCTGGGCCAGGCCTGGTCATGGTCACCTCCATCTTGCGGGGGGGGCCCTCCGTCCCCCTCGGCCCTCCTCCAGGGCCCACGCAGCTGCCTGAGTGGTCTCCTCGGATACAGGCATGGAATTCTAGAAAGGGCAACACTACAGTACTAGGAGCCAGGCCAGTGGCTGTCAGGGCCAAGGGGGAAGAGGCGTGAAGGGACTTTTAGGGTGATGGAAACGTTCTATGTCCTGATCCAGATAGAGGTTACATCACTGTATGCATCAAGGTTTGACAACTGGTGGCTTTTATTGTGTGTATATGACATCTTGATAAAGCTGACAATAACAAAACCTTCCCAGGCTCCCCATCCATCCATCCAAGTGCTTGTCAAGCACCTACTGTGCGCCTGGCACTGTTCTAGGCACAGCAGAGGATAAAACGGGGGAGATGGCCGCCGAAAATTACCACAGAGACTATAACAGGCCGTAATGCAACGGGGAGCATCGAAGCGGCCCAGAGACAGGAGAGACCAAGCTCATTCTGAGGCTTTTGGCGACCCGTCTCCTTCTCCCAGAGGTCTCCCTCGAGGCCATTCCCCAGTAGACTGGGGTGGGGACTGGCTAGCGGGGGCCCTAATGCTTCCTGTCCTGGAGGAGGAGATGACAGCGGCAGGAGACACACGGACACACCTGTGCTCTCACCTCAGTGGCGGGGTGAGGGGACGTGAGCTGTTTCAGGTCCTTGTGAGCATGGCTGGGGCACACACGTTCTCCTCAGATACGTGTGCACACACACTAACGCTGGACTCTAGTCCGTGTGCAAATCCACCCCCGATTTGGGTGCCCATTCTCTTTCGCACACATCTAGTGGCTTCCACATTCTCTGGGAGCACAACCCGTGGGCACTAACACATACAGGCTGGTGCACATGCACGCGTGCGCACACACACACACACACACACACACACACACACTGCACGCATCTCGGCCCTGCTGACACACGGGAAGAGCTAACGCTTACCGTGTGTCTACTTCTCTATGCATTCTACCTCAGTCATCCCAACAGCTCCAGGAGGCAGGTAGTCTCACGGTTCCGTTTTACAGATGGGTCATGGAGGTGCTGGGGGAGGTGCCCAAGTCAGAATCTGACAGTAGAGAGCAGGGATCTGAAGCCGGGCCGTCTGGCTCTGGGGTCAGATGTTTGTGGCTCTCCACAGATGCTACCAGGTGTTGGGGACTCAAGTTTCCAGTGTTGCATGCCCATCCAGAGGCTGTGCCCCACCTCCCTGAGATGGGAGCAGAGCGGGTCGAGCATTCCCGGTTTACAGAAGAGGAAATGGAGGGAGAAAGGAAGGTGTGGGTCTTGCTCAAGGTCATGCCAGGGGTTGACGGCAGAACCAGGACTAGACCCGCGTCCTCGACTCCTGGTTCACCCGTCCTGGGAAATGTTGAGCCACTGGTCACCTCCTGCTGCACAGAGTGGGCAATAGCCCGCCGTGGGGGCTGGGTGGGACAGGATGCCTCTCTGAGGAGGCGCGATGTCTGGTCTGGTCTTGGGGGGCTGTGGAAGTGGGGAGAGTCTGAGGGGCCAGGTGTCCTGGGTCCTGAAGACACTTTTAGGACTGGCCCCTGTGGGGGCTTGAGTACAGCAGGTATGCCTCATCCGTGCCTGTCTGGTGCGAGTGGCTTGTCCCAGCAGTGGGGGGACAGGGACTAGGGAGGGCTCTAGAATCCTGATCCTCTGCGTCCCTGACGGTGGGTGAACAGAGTCCCCTTGACACCTGTCTGGGAGTAAGCAATGCCGGCCCAGGAAGTGTGGCTCCCGGCCGATCCTCGTTCTCTCTGTCCTCTTTGGGAGCTGTGCTGGCCAGGCATTGTTCTCAGGTTTAAAAATAAAGGCATCTTGGCCTGGGCCCCGCTGGCAGAGGGCAGGAGGGGGCGGCCCTGCCCCAGGCCTGAAGGGCATCTGGCTGGAAAAGGAGGCCTCGCCCAGCTCCACCACCAGCATAGCTGGGAGCGTGGGGGGTCCCTGGAGAATCACTGGCACCTTAACTTCTGCCATGAGAGGCACAGGTGGAGGGCATCTGGGTGCCAGCCGCCTTCTCCTCACACTGGCTACTCAAGGCTGCCCCTCACCCTCACCAGAAGCTTCCAACAAACTGGAGTCACTGGGGGGACACAAGCTCCCCGCCTCCCCTCCTTCCCTCACCAGCTGATAATGCTAACAATAATAGCTAAGTCCCAACAACCCCAGTGGGGAAGCTACTGTTATTATTACCATGAGACAAATGAGGAAATCGAGGTTCAGAGAGGTTTAGTAACTTGGTCAAGGCCACATAGCTGGTCAGCGGAGGAGCCAGGGGTCAGACTCAGGTCTGTCTTACCCCTGAGTCAGGATCCTAACCTCACCACTCCTGTGTTCCACTCCCCCCTGCTCCAGTCCCGGGCGCCCCCGGGGGCCGGTGGAGGGAAGAAGCTTTCTGCTTCCCCTAAGTGGCCAGGGATGGGGAATCCTAGTGGGAGTGGGGAGAGGGGGAGAGAACCAGCCAGGGCCCGGCATGTGACAGGGTGTCACCTTATTAAAATCTCACACCAAGCCCCAGCACAGGGGGACTGTCTCCATGTTTTAGGTGCAGAGACAAGTTCAGAGAGGCAGTCACTGTGGAGATGGGATTTGAACCCAGATCAGCCCAAAGCTCTTTTCCTCACACCCAGGCTCTGAAGAGTTAAAAGGAGTCTCCAACATAGAGCACTATCTCCCTCCACCCCCAACAGGGTTCAAGTGTAAGCCTAGAGGCACTATGGGTGGTGTGGGCAGCTAGAGGGAAGAGTGCGATGGGGTGCATTGTTGCTAGGGAACCAGCTCCCCGACTTCTGGAGGGATGGTAAGCAGAGAGAGCAGGCCGGCAGTTCAGGGCGGCCCTAGTGCAGGATGTCCCCAAACTGAGATGAGGCAGGCAGGCCGGCCCTCCCCCGCGGCTCATGGCTGCCCGCCCCCCAACTCCAGACAAGATCCGGTGATCCCCCATCCACCCCCGAGGCCTCTGCCGAGGTTGGCACACTGGTGCTGGCATCGAAAAGCGGCATTCCAGAGGCCCCCTGCAACTCCCTGCCAACCCCGATTCCTGGCAGAGCAGGAGAGCGGGGGCTTCTGGGAGAGTAGGGGCTGGGGTAGCAGTTGGGGAAGATTGTGGGAGGGGCCAGAGTCAGGACACCTGTCTATAGGAAGAGGGAGTAGCCTGCGGGAGACAGGGTAGACCCTCACCCATTTCCCAGGGACTGTGCATCTCTGACCTGCTAATCCCCATCCCAACAGGAACCTGGGCAGGGGCGACAGTGCAGCCTGCAGGCTGGGGGAGCAGGTGAGGGCAGTGTCTTCGACATCGTGCTCTTGAAAAGACACATCCTGTTCAGGCGGCAAAGTTCTTCTTACTACCTACGATAAAAGGCTTTCCAGGCAAGGCTCCGACTCACTGCGTGACCTTGGCCAAGACGCAGGCCCTCTCTGGGCCTCAGACACTCTGGAGAGGACTGAAGCGGGTCAGTCTTGAAGGTGTCCTCCGGCAGTTTTTATTACCCCAAGGTGTTATGACTTTGGCCTCTTCCCTGGTCTCCCTGTAGCTCCATTGCTACACAGCAGCCAACAGATCCTTTTAAATCTGTGGGTCAGGCACAGGCTCCCCTGTTTGTCGCCCTGGGGTAGGGAACCACCTCTCATACAGGGAATGCTGCCTCCAGACCCCCTGCCCTCCTGGGAGTGGCGCCCCCATCTCCCGACTGCCCCAAGCCAGACAAGTTTCTTCCCTCCTGGGCGTCTGTCCTTGACCCTCCTCTGGCCTGGATGGGCTTGGCCCCACCCAGATCTTCGAATAGTTCTTTCTGGTCATCCAAGACTCAGCTCAAATGTCACCTCTCGGAGAGGCCTTCCCTGACCCCTTCTCTAAATCAGGGCCCTCCGCCCCACCCAGGGTTCACGCCCGCCTCTCATCTGTTTCCTTCATAACGTTTGTCATGACTGAAGCGATCTCGGTCAGGGAAGATCACTATTTTCTTGCTGATTGTCCTTCTTCCTCTGGCCTGAATGCCCGGGGAGGGCAGGGTCGGACTCTGCCCAGCACTGGGCCAGCACGCGGCCGGCCCTCAGTGTCTTTTTCCAAAGGATGACTACGAGGTTTGCGTTTCTTTCAACTTGCCAAGGCCCTGCTTCTCCAATGTGTGCTTCTCCCCCTCGCTCCCTGACCCACTCCGTGGCCTCCCCACCCCAGGCTGCTGGTACAGTTCTTGGGGACTCAGCTCTGGGCCCAGCAGCCAGCGGGCTGGCAGGGCTGGTTAGGGAGGGAAGACTCATGACCCCTGATCCCTCGTAGATGGTGCCCCAAGAACAGAAGAGCAGCCCTGGACCTGGAAACCCCCTGGGTCTGGCTGCTGGGCGGTGATTCTAGGGTGACCTCATCGCCTTGAAAGGAGGGCAGCAGGGGCAGGAAGTGGAGGACGCATCACATGGGCTAAATTTAGAGCGTTTGATTCAGCTCGGCTGGACAATATTCCTGGAGTCCCCATTGTTGTGAGGGGCCAGAGGGCAGAATGTCCATTGAATGGCTGGGTCTGAGCCATGCCAAGCTGTCTGGGCATGCAGGGCTTGGGGGTGGTGGGAGGGGGGCCCCCTCCCAGGCAGGGGAGAACCCAGGCCAAGAGTCATCAGGGCAGAGCCAGGGGATGGAGGCTCTGGGGGTGCTGCCCTGGGGATCAAGGCTGAAGGTGGGAGGAGGGTGTCCACAGATGAGGAGGGGCTCTGGGTGGCCTTCATAACAACTGCTCAGCTCCAGGACCCTTGCGACAGCCGCAGCAGCTGTCAGTCCTCTCCCCGACTCTGCTGTTTTATGGGCTGGGGGCCCGAGGCTCGGACGCAGGGAAGGAGTTGCTGAAGGCCACATGGATGCCGTGTCCTGATTGCCAGCCTACGACTGCAGCAATCAGCTGTGCGCCTGGCCCATTGCCCTCCCACCAGGACCAGTGCTGG
Organism: Pteropus alecto; assembly: GCF_000325575.1. Lineage (NCBI taxonomy): Eukaryota > Metazoa > Chordata > Mammalia > Chiroptera > Pteropodidae > Pteropus > Pteropus alecto. Next base: position 4,896,002 of record NW_006440626.1, read on the forward strand.
GGGCCCTCGCCCCACCGGGCCAGGCAGCCTCGGGGTGACAGGAGAGGACGGCTCTGCCTGAGAAGGCTCCAGAACCTGTTGCCATGGCAACCCGGGGTCCAGGCCTGCCCTGCTCTGGAGATGAGGCTGAAGCTGAGGATTTCCTTGGGGGAGCATGCCGGAGTGGGGGCTGCCTTCTGACCCCGGCCTGCCAGAGCCCGGGACTGGGCCAGCAGCCCGGCCTAGCTGCCTGGGCTCATCACGTGGGCTGGGCCAGTGATCCTTGAGGGTGTCCTGTTTCTGCACCCACGCCTCATGCCCACACTTTGGCCAGGCAGTTAAAGAAAGCTGTCCTCAATTCAGGGCCACCCTGGTGGGGAAAGGCTCAGCAGACCAAGTGCCCAGGAACCTTGCGCTCCTGTCCAAGCTCACCCCACCCACCACTGTCACCACCGCTTCCATCCTAAAAGTCCCATTCGAGGCCCAGGGAACTCCTTGGGCCACCTGCCTAGGAAATGGGGGGAGGGGACCAGAAGTGCCAACAGACCTGCTCTTCTCACTGACCTGTGGCAGGCGTAGGGAGAGGACCATCGATGCTCAGAGCACAGCCCCTGCCCTCTTCCCTCTTCTAAGCTCAGGGAGGGCCTTGGGAATGAAGCCAGCACCCCTCCCCCACTCCCTAGCTCATTACAGGTGAATAACCTGAGGGTCTGAGCTAGGAGGAGGCTTGTCTGAGACGGTTCATGGGACAGCCGCTTCCTTCGCCTGTCCTCCTAGGCCCTGCCTGCTGTGGGTCCCCAGGCACCAGATCTCCTCTCTGGGCAGCCCCACTGCCCTGCCCGGGGCGGCGGCCCAAGGCTGTTCACTGCTCCTCTTGATTTCACATCATGACTCATGTTATCATGTTTTCAAGAGCTGAGTAACCACCTGAGTTATTTATACCCTGGCTTAGCAGGCTTCCTTCCCTCCTCCCAGAAGTCAGGCAGAGAGGATGGGATGGGGGTGGGGAGGAACCTGGGAGGGGGGATGTAGACTGGGAGAAGGCAGCTGAGTACCCCCCATATGCCCTCCCCTGGGGTACCACCCCCATAAAGCACCCAAAAATAACCACGACTCTCAGCACAACAGGATGGGCCTGGAACCACGGCATTGATATATAGGTGCTATGATGGTTTGGGGAGGGGGGAATTCCTTTCCCGAGCGAGTCACCCGTCTGGAAAAATAAAGAAGGAAAAAGCTGAAATTTTTTCCTTCCATCAAAACAGGAAGGAGCTGGGGGAGGTGGGAGGGTGGACGGAGAGATGAGGGGTGGAGGCCGAGATGCATCCTCCACCCTGTGGTGGTCTTCAGGGAGGGGAAGACCCCAGGCGCCTGCACCTCAGGGGCCCACTGGCCGGGAGCTGGCCCTGGGTGTCCCCTGTGTGGGCCATCCCTGGCTGCCCAGAGGCATTTTTGCCCTCCCTTCCTCCCAGGCCTGTGTGCGTTTGTGGACACACACAGATGCCCGCATGCGCACAGACCCATTACCCCCCAGCTGCCACACCACACAGACGTATTGCCCATCCTCACAACCCCCAGCAGAACCCACATGAGGAAAGATTCACTCTGGTGAAAGGGACTTGAGGGCGGTGTCTGATTTCCTGACTTACTTGTCCACCCCCCACAACCCACCCTTGAGCACTGTCCTGGGAATCTGTCCCGACTTAAGTTCAATTTGATTTTGCTCCAACTCTAACCAGCAGGTGATCTCGGGGAAGCCACCGTCCTACCCTGAGCCTCAGTTTTCTCCTCTGTAATAACGGTGGGGTGTCATTTCCTCTGGGGCGCATTGTGAGGACTGCCTGGCCCAAGTGAGGGGAGCCGCAAGCATAGCTCCTGTTGACTGAGCGCTCTCTATGTGCTAAGCACCTACATTCAGTCACCAGAGTAACCCCATCGCCAAATGTGGTAGGTTCCAGAATTATCACGTATGGCCCAGAAGGCAGAAATTCACCTGGGGTCACAGAGCTGGGGTGCAGTAAGGGCTGGTCCTGAACTCTGGCCTCCGCAGCACTGTCCGCATCCTCCGTCAGAGCCCCGAGGCGGAGAGGGGGAGGGGAAGGGGGAAGAGGGCGGTCCAGCGTCCCTGGGCCTTGTGCTCCCACCTGAGACCATCTGTAACAACTCTATGGCTTCAGCAGGGATGTGTCCTGGTGGCCAGGGAGTGCGGCTTCACCCAAGAAGTGTCGTGCCCACCGCTGTGGTAATTACGGTTAAGAAGGTTAGTCACTCCTGCTGGGCTGCCCTCTGTTTGCTTACTGCCTTACATAAGTGCTGCCTGCGGGTGTTTGTACAGTTGTCTGGTCTTTCTGTCTGTCTTCCACCTGCCTGCCTCGGCCTGTAAGCTCTCCAAGGGCAGGGGGCTCTGGAGAGGTGAGCCGGCGATGGAACACCCAAATTTGTGCGAGGACAACCCTGGGGTACCACGCAGGGCACACCTGCACATGCTCCCCGAAGTCAGATTGTGTTGGGACCCCATTCTACAGATGAGGACATTGAGATTCTGGACTTGGCTCCTCTGAGCCCGGCATTGGTCAGGCCTAGGACAGCCGCTGCAAAAGGTGTAGTTCTCAAGCCCTCGGCACTGGCTCGGCCACCTCCTGATCGTATGAATTAGGAAAGTAATGTGATTGCTCCAGGACTCAATTTTCTGGCCCATAAAATGGGAATAATATACTTTGCTCTCCCTGGATTGTCAGGTGGTTCAGAGGGCAGATGTATGTTATTTGAGCCATATGAAATCATGACTTTTGAATATTTGTGACCTACCCTTTAGATCAGTGCTTTTCTACTGACCACATAAGTCACTGGGTAGGATGGGGGGGGGCGGTCCTCTTAAAATGCAGATTTTGACTCAGCAGGTCTGAGGTTGGCGGGGCACTGTGCATTCCTAACAAGCCCCCAGGTGAAGTGGCTGCTGGTCAGTGGACCACCCCCTCGGGAGCAACAGTGTAGATCTAGACTGTGCTGAAAAGGTAACAAGTGGGCTGTGTGCTGAGCACCGGGCTGTGCCGGGCCCTGGGCTGGTGCCTTTACTCCTATTCCCACATAGGATCCTCACAGCATCCCTGCGAGGCCAATGTGGCCATCCTCAGTCTACGGATGAGGAAGCTGAGGCCCAGAGAGGTCAACGCCTCACCCAAGGACACACAGCCAGAAACTGGCATGGCAGGGTCTCAAAGACAGGCCTGTGGGGCTTTTAGGGCCCTTGTCCGTTAATCTAAACCTTTGCATAGGTTCCCAGTCCCTGTGCTTGAGAAGCTCACAGTCCTGATGGGGCCCTAAGATATACCCAGGAAATGGGAACATCCTCAGGTGGTCTCCAGGCAGTGGTGGGTAGGGACAACTGGCTACTCCGGGAAGCCACCCTACGGACAGTTCCAGGGGACAGGCATGAGGAGTGAGGAAGTAAGACTTGGGTCAGAGAGGGCCATGAAGGGCTCTCTGAGAACAGCATGTGTAAAGGCCGATGGTGGTGGGAGATGGGGAGTTGGGGTGGTCGGAGGAGGTAGGGGAGAGGAGGACGAGGGCAGGATGATCTGTAAGTGCTCGGGCCACTGCGCCTTCCATCTGCGTTTCCTTTCTAGCAGCCTCTATTGTCCCCAGTCCAGCATCAGCCCAACATTATTCACTACGGCGAAAGGAAGCTCCTTCAGCCAGGGGTCTAGCCTAATACCCACCCAAGGGCCTTTCCCAGACGGGGTGGAGCTCAGCCAAAATAGGTGGGTGAATGAGACTGGGGCCCAGGTGAACCAGGAAACTGTGTTTTCATCTTTACCTGGCCTGGCAGATGGGCATAGATGTCCAGAGAGTGATGCTGGCATCAGGCTGCCCAGGTTCAAATCCCAGCTCTGCCCTCACTCATCCTTGACCTTACAAAGCTGCTCCAGACCTTGGTTTCTCCATCTGTAAAATGGGGGTGATCATAGCTCCTCTCCCGTAGGCTTGTTGTGAGGCTTAACTGAGTTAGTACACCTGAAGGGCTTAGAGCAAGCTGCTGACACAGCGAGTGCCATGTGAACATTTGCTCTTATGAATACTGATGAAAAATTGGTGACTTCTACACTGTGGCTGGCTTCCCATTCTTTTGACAGGCACATCATGTTTCTTGCAGTTATAAATGTCTTCCGCTAGAAAGCTGGTGAGGGGTCTGTGTGCTGTCTTAGCCATACCCCCCACCAACAGGGGCTGCTACCACCTGCCTGCCCCTCTCTCCCTCCTGTCCCATCCCTTCCAGAATCCCCAGTCAAATCCTCAGAACACAGCAGCAAAGATAGCCTTGTTTGGAAAGGGCTGGCCAACCCAGATCAACTACACAGCTTCTCATCTGGGGGGCTGCAGATGGCTTCTTGTCCTGGGGTTGGGGGCAAGTCCTGGGGACCCACTGCCTCTGGCCCTGCATAGCCTCCTCCATGTAGCTCATTTAATTTTCTATGTGCGAAGTAACATGAAAAGCTGGGCTTCTCCGATCCAGGCCACATGGGAAGGTATCATGTAACACAGCGGCCCCCAACCTTTTTGGCACCACGGACCGGTGCTCCTATGAGAATCTAAGGCCTGATGATGTGAGGTGGAGCTGAGGTGGTGATGCTGGCGCTGGGGAGTGGCTGCAGATACAGAGGAATCTTCGAAGCTTCGCTAGCTTGCCTCCTGCTGTGTGGCACGGTTTCTAAGAGGTACGGTCTGCAGCTGGGGGTTGGGGACTCCTGAGGTAACAGAAAGGTGGCAAAAGTGTAGGCTTTGACATCACAGCCCTCGATTCAAATCCTGGCACTGCCAAGTCCTTGCTGGGTGATGCTGGGCAAGCCTGTACCCCTTTCTGAGCGGCAGTGCCCCCTCCCTAGGTATGAACATCATAAGAGCACCAGCCCTCCAGGAAGCGGGTAAGGATTCAGCCAGCCTCATTCCTTTGCTGATAAAATGGAACAATTACTTTATTTCCCTCATTGCTGTCAGTTCAGGTAAAGCGCTTGGCCCAGGGCCTGGCCCAGAGCGATTGCTCCGAATGCTCTTCCATAAGCAGGGTTGTCCTGACTCTCAGAGTGCCCGAGGCCCAGCACTCACAGCAAAGGGTGCAGCGAGGATGAGTCTTCTCACCAGATCCCCGTGGGGTCATCTCCCAGGCTGCACGGCCCAGCTCCCCTCACCCTGGGGGGCTTCGCTCTGCTTCCAGCCAGCTTCCAGGACAGGTAGATCTGAGCTGCCCCGTCCAAACATCCTCTTCCTCGTCTGGAGACTGAAGGAGCTAAAAATGCATCGCTCAGCCCAGGAAAACAAACACTGCGCTTCCCTTGCCTTTGTATACAGGACACAAGGCCAAGGTCACAGAGGCAGTGAGGTGGGCACCGCGGGCTGTCTGTCTGCCTTCCTGGGGTCTCTCTGGTACTCGCAGCCACAGTGGCCAGACCCTCACCAGGGTAGGGGGTCTCTAACAGAAGGAGTGTCGGTTCTATGTGAGGACACCCCCCCAGGTGATGTGCCCTGGCTTCCTCAGCCTTGCTTGGGCTCATCTGCTAGCCCTGTCTCTGCAGTTCACTCTGTGTGTGTGTGTGTGTGTGTGTGTGTTTGCTTGGGCTCGTCTGCTAGCCCTGTCTCTGCAGTTCACTGTGTGTGTGTGTGTGTGTGTGTGTGTGTGTGTGCGCGCGCGTGTGTAGCTTGGAGTCATGATAGCGATAATCCTGATAGCCAGCATTTGTAGAGCCCTCCTGCTTTTAGCACTCAGGATTCATTGACTCTTTTGACTCTTTGCGGGAATTACCCCTGTTATCCACATCTTACAGATGAGCAAACTGAGGCTCAGCAAGGTGGAGTAACTCGTTCGAGGTCACGCGTGAGGAAATGGTAGAGCTGGGCTTTGAACCCGGGCTGTCTTTGATGGGAAGCCTATTCCCTTGCCCTCTCTAGGCCTCAGTTTCCCCATCTGTAAAATGAACACATATGACGTAAATGCCTCCCTTGCTGGTGACTGTGAGGCTGAAGCAGGGCCGATGGGGAGGCAGGGACGGAGCAGGCAGAGGCCTGGGGGAGCGACTGCAGCTCTGTGGTGTGGGGCAGTGTGTGCCCTTTGCTGTCACACAGCCTGGGGCTGGGGTCTCAGGTCCTTTGTGGCATGGCCTTGGACTGACCCCAGTTTGGAGCCCTATGTCCAAGCTGGAAAAAGCACACTTGCCTGGCACGGGTGCTGTCAGGACCCTCACAGCCGAGCGAGGGTACCTGGGACACAGCATTCCCACCCTCTGGACTTGAGTTTGCCCCTGGGATTGAAGCTAAGTCCTTCCTCGACCCTGGGTTCCCACTCCTAGAGTGTGAGATGATTTTAATGGACAGGAGTGTGGGTGGATTGTTCTAAACACCCAGTCCATAAAGGCCCCTGACCTTGGGCAGCCCCCCAATCCCCACCCCAGCACTTGGCTGACGGCTGTGGCTACTTGGTTTTCCACTTGGCTCACACCAGTCAAGGGTTTGGGGGTGAGCATTACGGGGGTGTATCTCCTACACTCCATAAACCTGTTCTCAGCCCTACTGGAAAGCCTGATTCCTCAGTGGCCCCAAAGCCAGAGATGAGCTGGGGCCTTTCTGGGTCTGTGAGGGTGGTGCCCCCTCCCCACCTCTCTCCACCTCTCAGGCAGAGTCTGACATCTTCGCACCGATAGGCCAGAACTCAGAAACAGGTAAGATGTTTACTCATTTATTCATTCCTTCAGCAGACATTTATTGAGCAGCTACTGTATGGTGGAAACTGGAACCAGGCCCTTGCTCACCCAGACCTCAGTCTAGTGCTAGACGATAAATGGGCAATGACAATACCATGGGGTACCTGCTGTGGGAACCCAGAGCAAGCAACAAGCCGGGAGTGGGGGGGTGGGGGTGGGGGTGGCTTTCTGGAGGGCATGCCAACTAAGCCAAGACTGATAGGAGGAGAGCAGGTGTCCTGTAGAGAACCGCCTCTGTGGAAAGACCCATTCATTCACATGGTGCCTGCAAGGAGACGGGACAGGCAAAAGGTTCACATGGCATTCAGGCCCAGTGCCATGTGCTCCTTGCGGCCTCTGTGGTTCCTGTCCTGCCACTTCTAACCAGTGAACAAGGACATCTAGATTTAATGATTTGTGTCTATCTCATTCAAGAGCCCGGGAGGTCCCAAATGCCAGGACTGTGTCTCCTTCCTCATTCCGTTCCCTGGTGCTTCACACAGGGCCCCGCACACAGTAGGTGTTTATCGATGCTGGGTCCAGCAGCCTTTCCCCCTTTGCAGCCCTCCTTTGCACTCCTATAGCACCTTGCACACAAGTGCCAGCTCAACTTGGTACAGCACTTTTCAGTTGGCAAAGTACTTTTACGTATACTGTGTTTGATGCTTACACAAGTGAGTCTCGTGTGAAAAGTGTCATCATCGTCATCATCATCACCTGCCAGGAGACAGCACAGCGTGAAGGTTTAAGGGTGTGGGCTCTGCAGCTGGACTGCTTGGGTTCAAGTTCTGGCCCTACCACTTCCTGGCTGTATGACGCCGAACAAGGTGCTTAACCTTTCTGTGCTTCCTTTTCTCCATTTGTAAGACAGGAGTGACATATCTCACAGGAGCACTGAGAAGCTGCTTGCAGAGTGAGAGCGCTACCTATCACCTCAATAATAATGGTAGCTACTATCATCTCATTTACAGGTTAAGGATATAGAAGGTCAAGGTCAAGATCACCTAGCTCTCCAGTGAAGCAGGTTTTAGCTCGAAATCTTTAGACTTCAAATCCTGTGTTTTGGGATTATCTTCCCACACCCCACTTCCCTTGTCACCCTGTCTCCTAATTTGTATGTTTATGCATCTGTCTGTCCTCTGGATGGGGGCTCCTCCAAGGGCAGGAGCCTGCATTGGCATGATGCTGTCTCCCCAGTGCCTGGACAGTACCTGGCCACACTCGAAAACTGTGATGGAACATTGCCCTCTACGTGCCAAGCATCCTGCTGTGTGCTTCCATGTGGATTATCTTGTCTGAGCTTCAGGAACACTTTACGGGGTAAGCAAAATTTTTTCTACAACCATACTGAAAGACGATAAACTGTGCTTATCAGTTTTGACAATGTATATACCTATAAACCAGCAACGATGACATTTTCATCACTCATGTTGATGGAACATTGCCCTCTACGTGCCAAGCATCCTGCTGTGTGCTTCCATGTGGATTATCTTGTCTGAGCTTCAGGAACACTTTACGGGGTAAGCAAAATTTTTTCTACAACCATACTGAAAGACGATAAACTGTGCTTATCAGTTTTGACAATGTATATACCTATAAACCAGCAACGATGACATTTTCATCACTCCTAAAATCCCTCCCTCCCTTCCTCTCTCCAACCATAGGTTTATTCCCCAGTTTACAGGGGAGGAAATCAAGGTACTGAGAGATTAACCTTCCCAGAGACACTCAGCCAGCAAGAAGTCACTCCAGGATTTGAACCAAGGCGACCTGCCCATGGCCTCTCAGCCACTGCTCCTTGCTGCCCAGGTGGTCATGGGCAGAGGGTGGGTGTGTGTGACTGTAAAGAGTCCTCCCTCCTCTGCACCATCCCTGCTCAGGTCCAAGAAGATGATTTATGAAGAGATGTTGGTGTGTCTGTCTCAGTGACTGAGGGTGTGTGCATGTGTGAGGAACAGGCTGTCGCCCCAGAGGGATGTTTGGGTACAAAGGGCAGATGAGAGAGACACCGCAAAGAGACCAGACAAAGTGTCCTAAAGCCAGGAGCCAGGTGATGCAGTGAGCCTGCGGGTCCCATGGTGGGTGCTGGGCTCAGCGGGTGTGCGTGTGACTCTGTGACTGTGACCATGTGACTGCTGAAGACAGGGACATAGCAGCTCCCAGAGCTAGGGGCGGATGGTGTTAACTGTGTGAATGCTGGTGTGGGTGGGCGGCCTTGGGCCTGGAACCTGGGGGCTGAGGGAAGTAGTAAACATCAGGGTGACTGGCGGATCATGACGGTAGTCCTGCAAGGATGCTGCAGGATTGTGGGGGTTCGTGTGACTTTGCAGTTCAACAAATTCAAATTCAGTCAATGCTGGCAGTGCCTGTTGTATGCCAGGCAACCAGCTAGGAGGAGGAGACAAGGACCCAGCTTTCGGCTGAACGGTACTGGCTGTGGGTTTCGTGCGATCATCTTGCGGATGGCTTGGGGCTGGGTGCTTTCCGTCCTTTCTGGCATTAGGTCCTCACGGTAACCGTAGCCCACTTTGAGGCTAGCCAGAGGAGCGCAGAAAGAAAGTGACTTGCCCAAGGTGACCCAGCTACTCAGCACCAGGGCATGACATTGCAGAGCCCGAGTCCTTCTCCACCATGCCTGTGCCCAGGGTGCAAATGTCTGGTCCTGGATGCCAACTTGGATGGCCATGGCCCTGGAGACATCTCCTCAAACACATGGAACCAGGCCACACGGTCACTCTGTTGAGGGGCTCAGAGGTTGGTTGCCCCTAGCCTTCCTTTTCCAAGGGCCAGACTCCGGGACAGAGGTGCTGCTGGGCTCTCAGAGACCCCTAAGCGCCCCATCCTTGCCTCAGGCCTTCCCAAGCTCCTGCCCCCGCCCCCCCTTTCCCTCCCGGTGCTGACTCTCGGCCAGAAGAGGAAAGGCTGTCTCCACCCACCTCTCGCACTCTCCCTTCTCCTTTATAAAGGCCGGAACAGCTGAAAGGGTGGCAACTTCTCCTCCAGCCGCCGGGAGCAGCCCGCCTGCCTCCCTGAGCGCCCGCAACCTCCCCCGCTGCCTCTGTGAGGGCTCTCCTCTGGCCGCCAGCGCCCATCTTTCATTCCCGAGATAGAGATATTTTGCACACACGCACACACACGCACACACGCGCGCAAAAAGAAAAAAAAAAAAAAGCCCACCCTCCAGCCTCGTTGCAAAGAGAAAGCCGGAGCAGACGCAGCTCAAAGCCCGCAGAGGACGCCCAGAGTGGCGAGCGGGCGGACAGACGGACCTACCGACTCGCGCCGCGTCCACCTGTCTGCCGCGCACGGCCCAGGGCTCAG
>NW_006440626.1:4906112-4908095 GCF_000325575.1 Pteropus alecto
CACGCTCCGGCCCCCCCACCCGGCCCGGGCGGGAGTTTGCACCTCTCCCTGCCCGGGTACTCGGGCCGCCGCTGCAAAGCCAACTTTGGGAAAAGTTTTAGGGGGGAGACTTTGGCTTTGAAGTGCCCAGCTCTGCGCTTTCCGACTTCGGGGGCCTTTCCAGAAAATGTTGCAAAAAAGCTAAGCCGGTGGGCAGAGGAGAACGCCTGTAGCCGGCGAGTGAAGACGAACCATCGGCTGCCGTGTTCTTTTTCCTCTTGGAGGTTGGAGTCCCCTGGGCGCCCCCACACGGCTAGACGCCTCGGCGGGTTCGCGACGCAGCCCCCCGGCAGTGGATGCTCGCTCCGGCTCGGGATCCGCCCAGGTAGCGGCCTCGGACCCTGGTCCCGCGCCCAGGCCCTTCCCAACCCACCAACGACGGAGCCGGGGTCGAAGGCGGCGGCGCCCAGGGGCCATGCGGGTGAGCCGCGGCAGCGGCTGCAGCGGCCTGAGCGCCTGATCGCCGCAGACCCCAGCCTAGCCCATCTCCTTCTCCAGCCCCCGCCCTCCACCCTGGCCGCGGGGGCGGCGCGCTCCGTCCACGCGTCCGGGGCCCCGCGGGGCCGGGCCCGGAGTCGGCATGAATCGCTGCTGGGCGCTCTTCCTGTCTCTCTGCTGCTACCTGCGTCTGGTCAGCGCCGAGGTGAGTTGCGACCGTGGTGGGGCTGGTTCGTTTCATTCATTACCTCCGCCCCCACCTTTGGCCGCCCCCTCCCCTCCCTGCAGTGAACTTTGGACCCTTGCAGCCCGTGGGCTTGGCGCTGGGCGCTAGGTGACCTCCGAGGGCTGAAACGCGAGGTCCGGGGGGTGCCAGGCTCTCAAGGGAGCAGGCAGCGGTGGTTTTCTTTCCCAGGGGCGATCCTAGATCTCCGCGCCTTTAGGCTTCGGGAGAGGGTGTGTGTGGACCTGTCTCCCACCCCTCAGGAACCCGAGAATAAGCCTCTTCCCAGCTGAAGGGAGAGGGGGTGGGGTGGTGCCGAGGGTGCAGAAGACAGCGCGTCCTCCCAAGCCCACTTGGGTTCCAGCTTAGGTTCTATCCGGGACCCGGCTTGCACGGAAGGTGCGAGCTCGCGCAAATGGTTGCAGCCACGCCAGACGTTTTTGTATCCAGAGGTTTGCGTCCCACCCTGGCTCCGGCTCCCGGTCGGGATGGGCTCCCTCGGGCCCGCACAGGGCATGCCCAGCCCCAGAGCGCGGTCCTGGAGCAGCCTGTGTATTGGGCGCGGCGGGGGTGCCGAGAGACCGGCTTCGGGCACTCGGGATTAGGGAGGAGTGGGGGCTCTTAAGGAATCCAGCCCTAAGGCGGTGTGTGCCTGAGGCCCCGCCATACCTGCGCCCGCACCCTGCAAGAGGAATCGCTCTCCCTGGCTTGCAGGGTGCGGAGCGCGCCGCCTGGAAAAGCCTAGCTGCAGGGAGGTGGGATATAAAAACGTCCGCAGGCGCTATCGGGTCGGATCAGTCCCCCACCCCGCCTAGCCTCACGTAGCAGTGAGTTGGCAAGTCTACCCGGAATCCAGGTGGGAAAGGGGGCGGGGCAGGTAGGAGGCGCGCGGTGGAGGGGATCGGAGGGCAGCGGGGAGCGCGTCCCGCCTCGGCCGGGTCGCCTGCCCCCCGCCCGCTCCCGGGAGGGCTGGCCCCTCTCGGTCTCCTGCGAGGCACAGGAAGAAGGCGGCGGCGGCGAAGGGGTTAAGGTGAAGGGCTTCCAGGCCGCGGCCCGGCCTTGGGCCGCCGCCAGTGCAGGTTGTTTTGACCACGCAGGAGCCGTCGCCGTCTCCTTTTGTTCTCGGGGCTCCTCGAGGGCCGCCGGCCGCCCGCCCTGGGGCCCCGCCCTTCCGCGGCCGCCCCCCGCGGCCCGCACCCGGGAGGGAGGACGCGGAGCTTGGCCTGGCCGCCTGCAGGCTCCTCCCGACCCCCCCCCCTCTCCTCCTGCAGCCCCCCGAGCCG
>NW_006440626.1:4908314-4909367 GCF_000325575.1 Pteropus alecto
AGAGCGACGGGCACGCACTACCGCGGCCGGGTCGCGCGCCCGCCGCCGCCACGCCCGAACACACGCGGGGCACACGCGCGCGCACCACACACACACACGCACGGTGCCCGCACACGCGGCCTGAGCACACGTGCGCACACACCCACGCACGCACGCACAGCCCAGAACCAACTGTCCACCGCCGCGCCACAGGTGGGCCCCCATGGGCCCTGGAACCTCCTCACCTCTGTAGCGACTCCATTTCCTTCCTGGGTGCCATAAGGGAGAGGAAACAGGGACCCTCCCATTAGGTCCTGGCTCCACAACACCCACGGTTTTTTTTTTGGTCAAGCATTAATTACCCTCCCGTGATTACTTTTTTCAACCACTCCCATGTGGTTGAATATGGTGTTGATGTACTTGGCGGGCACTGTCATGGCCAGGGCCCTTCTCTGAATCTTCAAGACTGGAGGACTCTGAGCAGCTGAGGGGGTTCCCACCCCCCACTGTTCTGTCCTCTTTGCTGATCCCAGCATGCCCTGGAGAGGCTGGGTGACAGCTGGATAAGGCTTTCCCAGGCCTGCCCTTGCCATTCCCAGCTTCATCCAGCACCTCCTCCTTCTTTCCCACAACTCCTTGGGTATGTATTTTAGGGGGGGAGGTATGGCACAGAAGTCGGTGCCCTTCTTCTCACTTTAATCGCAGCATCCTTGAACAAATACATGACTCTCAGGACCCCACAGTTGTGTGGTGCTTTGCAGTTTACAAAGCACTTTCCTACTAAGCCTGAGTAAGCCTCAGGCAGCTCTGGAGGAAGAAACCTAAACCTATGGACATGGGGGGCAGTCTAGGCAAGGGCACTCCAGGAGGGCTTGCTGGCAGAGGTGGCCTTGGGGCTGGCCATGTCCCAGGCATGTGTGGACTGAGCTCAGGTGGAGTCCTCAGCAGCTGGGAAAGAGGGTTGGGAGGTCTGAGGCAGGGCCCGGTAGGGGATTGGCGTAGGCCTGCGAGGTCCCATCTCCATCAGCTGAGCTTGCTTCTGGGGAGGGTGACTCCCACTGTCATGTGATGCCT
>NW_006440626.1:4909422-4932443 GCF_000325575.1 Pteropus alecto
CGCAGCTGCCTTCTGGTTTGCTAATGCCTTAGGTGGTGGGAAATCAACTCACGAGTCTCCAAGCTCTAGAATTGTCTGCAAGGTTAGAATTTGGAGTTCTGGTGCAAGACCTAGGAACAATGTGTGTGTGTGTGTGTGTGTGTGTGTGCGCGCGCATATGTACACACACACACACTGTTTAATTGTCACCTGCAAAGTATTGAATTTGAAATAGTCTGGCCTAAAGAGGTGGTTGCAGTAAGCCTCAAATGTCCCTCTCAAAGTCCTCCCTCACCCCCCGTTGAAAGGCCCCTTCTAGGACAGCTATTTTCATTTTGGGGTTTATTTAGTTGTTTATTATCTGTTTTTCCTCACTGGAGTGAGGAAAGAATTTTTGTCTTAGTCACCACATCTCTCATGCTTAGAACAGGTGCCTGGACTGTGGCGGGTGATCTGTAAATGTTTGTGGAAAGGACAGCTAATACTGGGGGCAGCGGAGGGACCAGATACGTGTCCGGCGCTTGCTAAGTGCTTTATAAACACGACCTCATTTAGTTCACAGCCCAGGGCAGCCCAGCACGGCCATACTGCCCTCCAGCAGGCATCCTCCTCTGAGCTCCACCCCCATCTTGAGAGACAAACCCATCTTTCTTTTCCATGTCTTAGGACTTGGGCCACGAAGATTGGACAGGACAGAGGGGAAGAAACAAGGAAAATCAGATTGCAAAGGTTCTGTGCATCTCGAACTGGGCCTCGTTTTCTGCTTCCTAAAAATATGAGAAGGTTGGATTAGCTCAGACTTCTCCAAGAGCAGCAGAGTTACCGGGTCTCTTGAAAATGCAGAGTCCTGGGCCCCGCCTGGTGCTGGGAGTTGGGACAGAGGCGCGGGGGGAGCAGTGGCTGCCAGGACTGGATTGCTGCGCTGGCCCGCTCTCTTTTTGCTTTGACAGTTTTTCTGCTCGAGGGAGAGCTGGGGGGCCAGGGAGAGGCTGGGTGCAGGTTAAGGTGGGGTGGGGGAGTGGGAGGGTCCCAGGAGCAAGAGGGAAGGGCCATGGTAGGTGGGAAGTGCTGCTTCTAAATGGCTTCCGTGGTCTGCCCGGAGGAGGCTCCTTCAAAGGGCTTGGCTTTGGCACTGAATCTAAATTAGGCCCGAGACTCTCAGGCAGGCAGGCGCTGGAGGCTGGTCGGCTTCTCCGGCTTCTCCCTCTGCCAGCCACAGACAACGCCCCTGGTCGCATGGGCTGACCCTGTTGTCTCTCTCAGCTGAACAGAAGGCCGGCAGGCGGGCAGGGGAGTGTGTGTGTCTGCGTGTGAGCTGGGGCCCAGATAGAGGGTGGGGTCCAAGCCCATTTGATCTTCCAGCCTGCTTGGGAGCAGGTAATTCACCTGGCCTCACACTAGCTGGTGCCCTTCCTACCTTCTGCAGCTGGCGTTGGGGGTGGGGCGGGGTGGGGAGGAGGCTGTTTGCCTTGGCTCCCTCCGCTGGCTGTGCCCCAAGCTGCCTTCTTGCCACGCCCTCGCCCTGCTAGGAACCCCAGGCCTGAGATCTGGGGCAGCTTCTTCAGAGTGCCAGGCCTCTTTTTCCAGCTCTGAGGGGAGCTGCCCACCTGAGGAGACTTCTAGAACCTGCACCCAGGAAAACCCTCACTCTGCGCTCACTCTCCCACACCAAGAGGAGCCTTTGTCCCCAAGCAGGTGCCCAGGCAAGTCTCCACTCAGGGCACTGCGTCCCGGGGCTGGCCATAGGCTGAATTTCCTCACCCTTCACCCACCCCCAGCCCTGGAAGGGACCCATCAGCCCACACGGCCCCAGGCAGTGCCAGCGTGAGACTAGGGTACCATTTCCTGTGACCCAGCCCAGGGGATAATGCAAAGCCACACACTCCGCCAAGGGCAGGCAGCTCTCCACCCACCCATTGTCATCCTCAAAAATGTCCTGCACTGCTTTCCCCTGGGTATGCGTGCTGCTCCGTGCTGCCACACTGAAGGCATGGTGATGACCACAGCTACAGCTCATTAAGTACCCATTATTTGCTGGCTGCTCTGCTGGGTGCAATTACACCTCCCAGTAACCCCAGTGAGGTATTATTAGCCCCATTGAAAAGATAAAGAACCTGAGGTTTTAGGTCGTTAAAGACCTATTTCAACAATCCAGGTTTCCTTGGCAGCTGAGGCCTTTGCTCTTTTGACTATACATACAGTTTCTCGGCCTCTGCACTGTTGACATTTGGGGCCAGACAAGTCTTTATTGTAGATGGCCGCCCTGTGCTTAGTAGGCTATTTAGCAGCATCCCTGGCCCCCACTTACTAGATGCCAGTAGCAAGCTTCTAGTCATGATGACCAAAAAGTGCCTCCAGACATGGCCAGTATCCCCTGGGGGCCACTGCCCTGGTTGAGAACCTCTGCTCTGTGACCTGCACTGAGTGAAGAGCAGACAGGAACTGAAAACAGTCCCGAGAAGCTCCTTGGTGGGCTGAGAGAGAGAGAGAGGCTCAGCTCTACTTGTACTAGCGGTATTGACCTGTAGCCATTTACTTAATTTTTCTAAGCCTCAGCTTCCTCATCTGGAAACGAGGGATAAAAATAGTGCCGACCTCTGGGGATTGGTAGTTAGTACAGCATTTAGCTCAGTGCCTGGCTCATAGTCAGCACTTAATGAGTTAGCTGTGGTATTATCAAATCCAGGGGCTCTTAGTGAGTCCTGGGCACCCAGTGACCCAATTACTAGAAGCATGTGCAGGAATGGACTTTCTGCTTAGAATACAGTGGACTCTGTAGGAGGCTGTTTGTGCAGGGGGTGGGGGAGGACTATCTCAGGTGGTCCTCTTGGTGGAGGAGGTGGGAAAAGCATGCAGGAGAGAACTTCAGGGAGAAGGGGATAGTCCTTCAGGCATTTTACCAGTATTTATTGAGCACCTACTGTGTGCTTCTCCCCAGTCTCTATCCTGGGCTCTCCCCAAGGGAGCCTTCGGTGGAGAGGCCTGGGTTTGTTTCCATAAGTTGTCTCTTTTGCATTGTAGGCTGAGTCCAGGGCATCCGCTGGGCCCGATTGGGGTCTGCCTACTCCACCATGGCTGGCAGCTGCAGCCACCTCTCCAGTGAGCAAGGAAGTCTTGGCACGAATGCAACATGCCATTTGGTACTGGGCCTTTGGTCCCCTCTCCTGGGGAGGTTAATTGCATCATTACTCCTTACACAGCCTGGGAGACCCCCACCTTGGCTTTCCTCTGCTGCCTCTCCTGCCAGCCCCTGGACAGAGTTAGAATCAAATGTCATAAACCCCCTCAATTTACAGGTGAGAGCCAGGACCAGAGATGGGCAGTGACCAGCCTGAGGTCACAGGTGGTTATCAGCAGTAGAGGGTGGACTTTAGCTCTCTGGATCACTAGTTCTGGGGGTGACAGAACCCTCTAGGGAAGTGGCTTGTCTTGATCTTAGCTGTTCTGTTCTTGGGTTGGGTCCTGTGTCCACATTTGGAGCCCACACAAGGTGTGGTCTCTCGCCTCGGGTTGGAAGAAGCAGCATAGGGTGGAGAGGGGGGAGGACAGCGAGGGGCGGTTAAGCCAACTCCCCTACGCCTCTCACACATGCAGCCCCTGGCTCTCTGGCTGCACAGCTGTGGACCCTGAAGGAAAGACCCCCAACTCCCAGCCAAGCTTATTGCTAGGCCCCCAACCTTCCCTCCCTCGAATCTCTCGATAGCCCTAGACACCCAGCCAGGATGATAAGCTCCATGTTCAAGTGAAGAAACTGAGCTCGGGGGTTTCAAGGAATTCATTTTAAAAGCAGTTATGCCCCTGCTTCACCCTGGGTTCACTGGCTCCGAGGTTGACTCGGGTGGCCAGAGCTGGAACCCTTGGAGGAGGTGTTCCCTGATGCCACTAGAGGTGTCAAGGAAATGAAGTTTTGGGGGAAGCTAGAAACTGATCCATCACCAGGCTCCTAGCAGAGCTTTTAGGGAGAGCCCAATGGGGCTGAGCTTGAGGTGAGATGACCTTCAGATGGCCTCCCTCCCTGGGAGGCACCTGCGCTAAGCCTCCTGGAACTCCAGTCCTCGGAGTGCTCACTGAGCCAACTAGAGCGGGAGCTCCTCCCTTCTTAATCCAGGGAAACTGAGGCACACAGTTATTAATCCCAAGGTTAAACGGTAATTAGCCAGGTCATCCGATGCGCTCCCCAGGGCTCCTTCCACGAGACCGTGCCGTCCTGTGTGTGTTTGTACAGGTGTGCGTGTTCGCATGCGCGTGAGTTCAGGTGTGCAGCAGCATCTCACACGTTTTCTTGCCCCGAGAAGCTGGGTGTCCGGATCATGCTTCTCAGCTTCTCATCTGTCCTCACCTCTTTCTCCAGACCTCTGGCATCAGTCCCTCAGGTCTCCCTGGACTGTGAGGGATGTGGCCGCGTCCTTCCTACTGGGCTGCGCTCATGTCATTGTGGGACCTGTGGTTTCCCCGGAGGAAGCCCGGCTCCAAGTGGGGCCTGTTAAAGTGCTTATTAAGTTTCAAGTGTTTCTGGTAACAAGCCAGAGGAGCTCTAAAAATAGGGTTCGGTAGGGCATGGGGCATGGGTACGCTTTCAGGTTTCCCGCTGCATCTGAGGATTCCCTTCTCCCGTCTTTGAGTGAGAGACTAAATAAACATCGTTAGTACTTGCGGCCTCCTGAGACCATCCAACTCTGCGAGGAGGATTTATTAGACACCTCTCGTACCCATGAGATTGGGAGTACAGGCTCTGGCACCCAAAAGTTGGGTTTTCATGCAGATTCTGCTGATAATTGGCTGTAGGGCTCCAAGAAAGGGAGTCGCCCCTTTGAGCTTCCGTTTTCTCATCTCTGATAATTAGATTCCCCATGACAAATGCTGGCTGTCATTAGCTGTCAGGTATGGAGCCTGTCAGGTTGTGGAGCCTCCCAGAACCTGTTGTATGATGGGGGAAATGGATGTACACAGTCAAATCTCAGAGCAAGCTGGGGTTCCTACTGGGAGGCAGAGACGCAGCATCTGAGCTGGGTCATCGGCAAGTTTTGGCCCTCAGGCCTTTGTGCTCCTGGAGTCTGCCTCCTGCCCACCCCCAGCCTGGCCGTTCATCTGTCTGTGGCCGGAGGAGGCCCTGCAGGAATTTTCCATCGGAGGGAGTGTCTGTGTCGGGGGGAAGAGGGCCAGGGCTGGGAAGCTCTTCCTCCAAGTTCACTTGGTTCCACGGTGTCTACCTGGCAGGGAGACCCCATCCCCGAGGAGCTCTACGAGATGCTGAGTGACCACTCTATCCGCTCCTTCGATGACCTCCAGCGCCTGCTGCACGGAGACTCCGTAGGTAAATTGAATCCTTGTCCGGTGCTCTGGGTCCCCGGGAGCTGTAGGCCAGGGCAGGCCCCGCTTCCTTGACAGCCAGAGAATCAGAGGCCTGTGGCAGCCCTGGGAGGACTGGGCCACGCCTGTCTGGAGCAGGGCTGAGTGGGCGGACAGGTTGGTACCTAGGATGTGGGGTGTGGCAGGAGAAGCACCCACATGTGGCTCTGGCTCGGTGCAGAGGGTGGGGCGCTGGGAGGAGGTACCCAGGACATCTGCCCAATGAGGATCCAGGTGTGGACTCAGCCAGGGGGCTGGTGCTAGAGGAGGCGCCTCCCTGCCCCTCTGGCCGAGGGCCTGCTCTACAAGGTCTCTTGGGGACACCTGGCCTGGACCAGCGGGCAGCCCTGCCCGTGCCCGAGAGCAGACTCAGTGAATGGGCACGTGCTTGGTGGCACACACGTGGCAGGGCTGGCGGGCTGGGTCGGGAATGTATTTATAAATGCTGTCTTCAGAGCAAATTCCGTTCTATTCTAACCTCTAGCCTATTCCCTGGAGCTCTGGTCAGCACCCCCCCTGCACCCCCAGCTCCCCTTCCCTCTGGGGTTTTGTCTCTTTGTCACTTTGTAATCCTTGCCCAGACTGCTATCTACGGGGGACAGCATTTCCTGCCTTTGTTTCCTCTCCCCGTTGGGCCCCTGGCTCCCTCTCAAAAGCATTCCCGGGCCCTTTCAAACTCTCCTGTGCCTGGGGCTGGTGAGGCAGGCCGGAGGGGGCCCCAGCTGGGCCCACCTATTGTTCACCAGGCCCCCCACCCGACGTCTCCCACACCCCCACCCCATGCCAGACTGGCCAGCCCTGGCCAACACAATGGGGCAACTTCCAAATTTAGCTTTTCTGCTGTTTCTTTCCAAGGTCCTTCGCCCCCGCCCTCGGACAGCCCCTCCACACCCCGGGTGGGGGTCGGGATCAGAGACAGGTTTTCAATAGCGGCCTGTTTCGAGGCAACCATGTGGCTATTTTTTCCTAATCGACTTAACCTTTCCACAAAACACATCTTTTCCCCATCTCCTCCCCACCAGGGACATTCCAGAGATGGCAGAGAGAAAGGAAGGGAGCGAGAGGGACAGACAGACAGTGCTGACGTGGGACAGGAGGCTAGACGGAAACGTCCCACTTAGAGGAAAGTCTGCTCCAAACAGGACCCCTTGAGAGCCCACGGGGTTGAGCTGAAGCTTTGCCATTGGCAGGGCCAGTGGCATGGGGACAAGAGCGGGTCCCAGACAGCCCTCTGTTTGTTTGCTGGCTTGCAGCCATCAGCTAGAAGAGTCTGCCCACCATTCAACGTCAAGCTCAGAGTCCTCCTGTCCATCCCTTGGCTCTGGCGGCCGGCTTCCAGCCACCTCTCTAGAGACAAGGATGTCTCCCAGGAGTGCTGATGGTGCTGAGATCAGGGCCTCCCAGGCTGGGCAAGGGAGCTGTAGTTGTGACCTTAGGAATAAATGGACAGCTTAGGGCGGCCATGGGGCTAAAGGTTAGAGGGAGAGAGACAGAAGCACAATGAGAGGCTGGGAGATGGAGAGAGACCAAGACCTAGAAGCGCCCCTCCCCACTCCAGCAAGGGCTCCCCCATCCCAGTAGCCCTGGCTCCTCACCCCTCTCAGCCTTCGGCCCCCACTCCCGCTCCTCTCCCTCCTGCCCTCTCTCCCGCCCAACTGGGCCATTGTCAGGGGCTCCAGAGGGGCTGGGTCCAGGGCATGCCGGTCCCCCCCTGGGGATTCTGGGAATTTCTCCATTCAGCACTTCCTATGGGAACGCTGGGTGGAGGGGCATTGGAAAGTGGCCTCGGAGCTCTGGGTCCTTGCCCTGCCCCGGAGGCCAAGAAGGGTTCGCTTACAGTAGCGAGAGAGAAGGGTTATTTTTAACTCCATTGACATGAGTTCTGTCTAAAAAATGTGACGGAAGAGCCAAGAGTGGGGCTGAAGGCCCCCTAAGAACACAACCGGGAACCCACCACCTCCTGAGCCTTGTGGCCACCCTGGGGGTTGCCTGGAGAGCCCCCTCTTTAGAGCTAGGACTTTGGGTTTACAGGGAGTTGGACTGGACGGGGAGTCTTCTCTGGAGTGGGGTCCCTCCTGGTGAGGGGCAAGAGGCTGTCCCTGCCACCTGCCCCAGGTCCTCCATCAGAGCCCACACCCCAGCAGTTATCAGAGTGTGTCTGACTGTGCCTTCTCTTGCAGATGAAGACGGGGCCGAATTGGACCTGAATTTGACCCGGTCCCATTCTGGAGGCAAGCCAGAGAGCTTATCTCGAGGGAGAAGGAGCCTAGGTAAGAACGAGGGTGAGAATGGGGTCGCCTCAAAGGTGGGGGCCCGGGGAGGAGAACTGGGGCATGCAGCTGCTCGAGGCTGTGAGGGAGGGCCTCGTTTGTCCCACACGCAGGGCTGGGTTGAGCTAAGAGAGAATAGCACCCTTAAATAACCCTATATTGAGTTGAGTCATCTTGCCCCACCCCCAAAACACACTTTTCCCTAAATATAGTGTTTTTAACTTCATTTGTTTATTACTTCAATTCTAGAGATAGCTATTATTAACCCTATTTTATAGAGTTGGAAACTGGAGCCCAGAGAGGGTTAAAGAAGTGGCTGTGGTCACACAGCTAGCAAGTGACAGAGCTGGGGTCCCAACGGCTCTTCTCGGTTGGACCCAGTATCATGCTGGCTGCATGTCCCTGCTGTGGCTAAGGGCTGCGGCCTGGGACAGCCGGCGTGGAACGGAGCCTGGGACCTGCCTCCTGCTCTATTGCAAAGGCCAAAAGAAGAATGTAGATCACTAGGTCCCACGAAGGCTTCCCAGGGGCGGCGAGTGCTCACTCCAGGCTCCTCCTCCTACCCGCCCACCTTCAGTCGCCCCAACACTGTAGACCGTGGCTGCGGGGGCCTCCAGATAACAGTTGGGAGCTTGAGTTCCCATTTTCGCTCTATCAATTTGGGCAGCTAGTTTAGCTCTCAGAGCCCTGGTTTCTCTCTACGTGAATAATGAATGACAAACCCCAGCATTGACTGTACGCTTGCTGTAGGCTAGCATCGTTCCTTCGGTCTGCAAGTGCTGTGTCGTTGCTGTTATTACGTCATTTCATAGATGAGGAAACTGTGGCTTCGAGAGAAGCCATGGTGTCAGGGTAGATTACAGTGTAAAATGGCCAAGTAATGTGGTTACAAGATACTACCTGAGTAGGGGCCGCACCTCGGGCAAAGCCGTAAAGGAGTGAAATCCAGTGCAGTGGGCGGGGCCTGGCGGCAGGGATCTATGCCACACATGCCGGCGCTGTCTGAATGACCTCGCTTGATCCTGACAACGGTTCTTGGCTGTAGATCTCATCATCCCCATTCGCACATGGGGAAACCGAGGCTTAGAACGTATCGGCCACCTGCCCAAGTCCCACGGCTGCTAACAGCCAGGACTCGAAACCTCCCCCAGGGTGGAAGGGAGAGGGACTCGGCCAGCCAGTTTGGAGAGAGAGCCGCCGGAGAGGTGTTCTGCTGGGCCTTCCTGCCAAGCGTGGGCTCTGGGCAGGCCCTCCGTCCTGAGAAAAGTGCCCTCTCCCTTCAGATTCCCCGACGGTCGCCGAGCCAGCCATGATCGCCGAGTGCAAGACGCGCACCGAGGTGTTTGAGATCTCCCGGCGCCTCGTCGACCGCACCAACGCCAACTTCCTGGTGTGGCCGCCCTGCGTGGAGGTGCAGCGCTGCTCCGGCTGCTGCAGCAATCGCAACGTGCAGTGCCGCCCCACCCAGGTGCAGCTGCGCCACGTCCAGGTGCGCAGGCCCCTTGCCCCCCGGGCTGGCCCACCCCGCTGGCGCTCGTGACTCACTGACCGGGCTTCCAAATGGGTCAAAAGGCACTCCTGGCAGGCTGCAGGGCCGTGTCCAGAGAGCCGTCTCAGGAAGCTCTCCAGACAGGTGTGCTGAGGCCGCCCAACAGTCTGAGTATGGGACATGAAGTAAAGGGTGCCGCCTCGTCCTCTACAGGGGTAAAATTCCAAAATGTCTCTTAAAGAGACACGTCTACAAACATATTAGACACTCGAAACGTTCCGGGCGGCTGCTCGGATTCTGCCAGGGCTTCCCCTGCACTGCCCCCCACCCCCCGCCGTCCTGGCCTGTCAATTTTCTTTACTCTGCCGAGAGAAAGGCTCCCCTGCATCTGTGACACCTGCTCTTCTCCCTTTGACAAGCTTTGTCTTCAATAAGGAGGGTGCAGGGACCCTCCAGGCCATAGACACTGCAAGAGCTGGGGCAGCCCTTAGCACAGAGTCAGAATGCTGCATTCGGCCTCTTTTCTGGAAAGATCCGCTCTGACTCAAGGGAAATTTTCGAGTCGAGGCTGTCCTGGGGAGTTCCTGATCTCGTGCCAGGCAGAGCGACGTCAGAGAAGCCTCAGTTGGCTTCTAATTCACGTGGAAATGTTTCTACACCCCCTGGGCTAGGCTCACCCACACGCTGACTCCGGCTGGGCCGAGCTGCTGGGCCACTGGTGAGCCCCACTTTTGCTGAGTGCTCTGGCGGCTTTGCCACGCACCCCTCCCCTGCAGTCAGCCGTGGCCTTTCTTGCCCACCTTCCGTCCCAGGCCTGAGCCCTGTTCCCGAGGTTACGAGTATTATTCTCTACCACACCACACACTGTCTTGGTATCTCCTGTCCCCGACGCTTCCAGCTGTATGGATGGACACCTGACAGCTGACCTCCCCCTTCTTTACTCCCTCCTGGATAAAGCCTCCCCCCACTTCCTTCCAGACAACCATCTCCCCGCCTCTGCCATAGCCCCTGACCTTGGCTGGCGCTCCAGGAATGAGGACATCACAGGCCCCATGCTCCACCCGGAAATGCCTTTCTCCCTCTCTGGGAGTGCCGAAGTGGGGGGTGGGGGGCAGGGGACGGGTTGCAGCCAAGCTGGAGGCCAGGTCGGGAGGGCTTGTTTTGATGGAAAAGCTACCAGAAGGGCAGAGGGCAAGGTCCTGCTATTGTTTGGGCCACAGTGTCTGCCCTGCTGCTTTCCTCGTCCCAGGCTTTCGAGGAAAGATTCTCCACAAGGGACGCTGGGATGGGAAGACCAAGCAGGTGCCTCCCTCAGACCACACACTGCCTGTGTGGTCTTACAGAGGCACTTGGGTGGTTCTGTCCTCCAGGTGAGAAAGATCGAGATTGTGAGGAAGAAGCCGAGCTTTAAGAAGGCCACAGTGACTCTGGAGGACCACCTGGCATGCAAGTGTGAGACGGTGGTGGCCGCAAGACCTGTGACCCGAAGCCCAGGGAGTTCCCAGGAGCAGCGAGGTAATATCAGTTCAGGGTCTGCCTCTGATGGCCCAGCCCAGCAGTCTGCTTCTCCTGTGGCACCTGCTGGGGCGGAGGAGGGGGAGGGTAATTGGGTCAGGCATGCTCACCCCAGGTTAAATTTATCTGAAGGTTTCCATCCATCTCACTGAGGACAATCCAGGTTCCTCCCCCACCGGCGAGGCCCTATGTGAGTCCACAGTCCCTGGTTGGCCCTTTGGCCTTGCTGCCAACCAATCCCCTTCACTGTGCCACTCCAGCCAGCCTGGCCTTTTTGAGTAGCTGAATATGTTTCTGCTTCAGGACCTTTGCACATGCCACTCTTTCTGAAACTCGCTTCTCTCAGCTCTTTACAAGCTTACTTCTATTCATTTGGGTCTCAGCTCAGAAGTCGCCTCCTCCTAGAAGTCTGCCCTGACCACCCACCCCATCCAGAGGAGCCCCCATCCCAGATTTGTTACCACAGTTCCCTACTCTGTTGAAGGAGTGTATGACATGAGGAGGAACCAGGGCCTGAACGAGAGAAGACCTCACGTACATCGTCTTCAGATATTTGACAGCTTATCCTGGGGATGAGAAGTTGAACTAATTCCTGTAGCCTTGAGGGAGGAATTAGGAGCAATGAGGCAAAGCCAGCAGAGAGATTTTAACTCCAAAACCCAGTCAGGGGTCTGTGATGGAATTATCTGCCTCGGGATGTAGTGAGTTCCCTGTCACTGGAGGCGTGTAAGTAAAGGCTGGGCATCCATGCAGCAGGGATGTGACTGACAGGGTTCAAGCATCAGATGGGTAAGTGGAGTCAGAGTTCCGTTCCTATCCTTAGACTTCACAAATTCACATAGTTTGACTTAAAAGGGGCATAGTTTGACTTAACAGACTTGAAAGGGATCAAAAAAAAAAAAAAAAAGATCTGGTCCCATCGCTTCCTCCACATTTTATAGAGGAGTTGCCGGGCGGAGAAGCGGAGGTCTAGGCTGAAGTCACTCAGCCGGTCCCAGGTCTTGCAAAGTCTCCTCCTGCATTCTTTGGACTGCACCCTGCTGCCTTTTCTCCCTTCATTATCTGCAGTACGGATCAAATGAGAACCCTTAAGTTAATGCGATTAGATGAGCATTAAAAAGTCACACAAGTGACTGTTTCGATTTTCAGTGACTTTCTCCTGTTCGGCGACAGCCGTCTCACCGTCATTTCTTATTAACGAACCTTCTGAAGGCAGCGCCGTCTCTCAGCCTCTGTGTCTTGTTCTCAGAGCTGAGCTGAGGCCTGGATGCCCCGGGAAGGCCGATGGTTTGACAGCTTCAGACTGACGTGTTGTAAATTATTTATAGAACGAACCTGGAGAACGACTTTTCTCTTCAGGAAGAATTATATTCTTCTTCATGTTGAGAATGGGGTGGTTTTACATGCATTTGTTTCACACGATTTTCCAAACCACTTTCTTGGGAGGCACGTTCAACCGATTAGTATGTAGATAACGTCTTGCCATTTGGTTTTAGCATTTGGCTCTGTGTGACAGTACTTCTGGCGGCTGTCCACGAGCTGGGCTAAGGCTTAGTGGTGTGCCCCGTGTGATGTGGTGGTGGTCAATGTCAGACCTGTGGGCTCAGATCTCTGCTCTGTCACTTGTGAGCTATGTGACAACCTTGAGCTGGCTTGGGCATTGCCAGCCCAGCGTCCTGCTGGTGGCCCGGTCTCTGGATCAGAAACTCCAGGCCCTCCATGGCTCTCCTGGGTGCAAAGGCCCTGAGTCCCCGAATCACACAGATGGGCCCACTGCCTCACAGGGGTTTGTGTCTGCAAAGTGGGAGGTCAGGTGTTGACCCCAAAGAGTCAGGTGGGCCCGGGAAGCCTCCAGGAAGTGGTATGCCTTGGCCTTGGCAGAGAAAGCTTTCATTTTCTACCTTGGCCCAGGAGGAAGAGTTGCGAGCTAACCTGGACTGATACTCACAGGCACCAGGATTTACAGCGGGGGGGCCGGCAGTCTGGACTCTAGGGACTGACTCCTGGGTACGAATCTCTGGCTCGGTTTCCTCATCTGTCGCATGTAGATGCTTGTACCTGTTGTGAGCTTCGAACGTTGTCAGGTTCGTCAGTGCTAGCTAAGGGTTTCTAGCTATTTCCATGTATTATCTCCTACCCCTAGGAGGCCAGGCCTGCTGGCATCTCAGTTTCGAAGATGGAAATTGAGGCAAAGAGACTTTATATGACATGCCCCAAACCACATGACTCGCACGTGGGAGACCCAGGTTTGAAGGCAGGTGGTCTGGGCCACCGTCCGAGCGCTGGCCTGCCCCACCGTGCTGCTGCTCTAAGTGGAGAGGGCCAGGCAGACGACAGGCACGGCCGATGGAAGGGCCCAGCTCCGTGGTCTGGTTCCGGCCCGAAGCCAGCAGCTCCCTTGTCATATGACTGCAAGGGGCTGAGAGGTTGATGGGAGGAAAACTCGACAGGGGATCGAGCCAAGGAAATAAGCGAAAGTTTCTAACAGCCCCTGCCGTCCGCTGATCATGGCTTTCTCTAAACTCCGCAGCAGAGACGACAGCTGTTTCCTTCTGTCCCGAGTCTGTGGGCTGACAGGGCTCAGCTGGGTGGTTCTACTGCTGTCTCTTCTAGTTGGAATCCATCATCTGGAGGCCACACCAGCACAGCTGGGCCTCTGTCCCTCTCCCTGTGGTCCAGGGCCTCTTCTCCCCAGGCGGCCTCTCCCTGGCAGGGTAACCAGACTTCTTATGTGGTGGCACAGGGCTCCCCAAACTGCAAAGGTGGGAGCTACCAGGGCTTTTAAAGCCTTATGCCTAGAACTGGCCCAGCAGCATTCTACCTGCTTTTATCGATGGACAGATCCAAGTCCAGGCCAGAGGCAAGGGGCCTGGGGGAACAAAGGGCACGTCAGTGGGGTAATGACCAAGAACGTGCAGCTATAATCCACTCCCCTCTGTGTCTGCCAGCACACTGTCATTTATTCCTTCCACCGGTCCTATCCAGCGGGCAGTCTCATCACCCTCATTTCACAAATGGGGAAACTGAGCCACAGGGTGGTTCATTAATCGTTCCCAAGGCACGTACAGCTGGTGAGCGGTGGCCTTGGGATTCGAACCCAGGAGGTCTGGCCCCTTCCCTCAGCCCAGAGGCTCTGGCCCCTTCCCTCAGCCCAGAGGTCAGCGGCAGGCCTTGGTCAAGACGGAGAGAACCGCACCCCGCCCACCCCCCGCTGCCACAGTAGCTGTCCACCTGCTGACAGGTCCTTTCTTTTGCTTGAGCAGCCAAAACGCCCCAAACTCGGATGAGCGTTAGGATGGTGCGAGTCCGCCGGCCCCCCAAGGGGAAGCACAAGAAGTTCAAGCACACGCATGACAAGAAGGCGCTGAAGGAGACCCTTGGAGCCTAGAGGCATCTGCAGGAGAGTGCGGGCAGGTGAGGCCCAGGAGGGGAAACTGAGGCCCAGAACCATGTATTTCCGTGGTCTGCGGCTTGGGCTATGGGAAGGGTAGGGCTGCAAGCTCTGATTCTCTCTGCCCAGTCATCAACTGAGTTTTTCCACAGGGCAGGTGGGTGGGGGGCTTTGGAGACCCCAGCCCAGCTGTGTCCCAGCCTGCCCTCAGAGAATGGGTAATCTAAGCCTCACCTGCCCCAACCCCAAGCGCTGCTGGAAATCAGGAACAGCTGGTCAACCCCAGCTCCCCGCCTCTGGCAAGGCGGGCATGTGAGTGTGGCGTGGAGCTCCTAGGCTGTCTCTGACCCCTGCGTCCCTCTGCTTGCCTTACAGGGTTATTTAATATGGTATTTGCTGTATCGCCCCCATGGGGTCCTTGGAGTGATAATATTGTTCCCCTCGTCCGTCCGTCTCGATGCCTGATGCGGACGGCCAATGGTGCTTCCCCCGGCCCTCCACGCAACCTGCCACCCCCCTGCCAGCGGGTCTTCCCTCAGCGGCCTCCAGCGTCTTGCCCGGAAGCTTGAGAAGGAAACAAAGGACCTGGACTCCATTGCTGTCTTCCTCCCCCGGCCCCAAGAATCTGGGATAAGAGCACGGGAGAAACTGATGGGGGAAGGAGCTCCCTCCCTCAGCGCCTGGCCCAAGCCACACCTGAGCACTGTGCACCGGCCCAAGGAACCCTGCACGTGGGCCTGAGGACGTCGGCACAGCCTGCTTGGTCCCTGGACCCAAAGCGAGCTCTGATGGGAGCACCCGCAGGCAAGCCAGGGTGCCTCGTACTCTTGCGGCTGAGAACAGATCGGGGAGCACAGACTGGAGAACCGCCCCCACCCCCCCAGGCCTAGTCACCTCTCCCCGGTCACCTCTGCTCACAGTGGCTTCCTTTTATTTTACACGTATGAAATCTTCGAAGATGTGGACTCCTCCGGGCACGTGTGGCCTGAGCGCCCGGCAGCCAGGTGCCCTCTCAGATGGGTTGGAGGTGAAGTTTGCTCTGGGGGTGGGCATAGATGGTGACCTGGGCGTCCACTGCCTCCTCCTACTTCCCCTTCCACTTCCTCCTGATTCACCTCTACCTCCGCCCTGCATCTTCCTCGTCCCGGCCCTTCAGTCTGCTCCACCAAAGGGACCACCTTTCCTGAGGCTCCCAGTGGCCCTACACACTGCTCCCTAGGGCAGAGGACCAGGGGCTGGGCAGCAGGCGGCCTGTCCATCACGTCCCCGCCCAGCCCAGACTGCCGGGTGAGTGCCGCACAAGGGCACCGCCTGTGGGGGGGGGGGTGCTGTTCACATCACAGATGTGGCCGATTTGTATATTTATTATGACAGTTTTCCGGCAGCTGGAAGTAAAGTGTCTTGAGGAAAGGGATCCTTTTCCTGATTGACACAAAGGCTCTGAGTGGACTAGCTGTGCCCCCGCCACAGTCCCTGGCTTGGAGTGGTGGGACAGGAGCGAGTTCATGGTGGGGAGTGGGGAGGCAGCACATCGTCCATCTGGCCTCCATTTCCCCAAGTCCTCGGCTCAAGCAGCCACCCTTCCAGGCAGGTGTGAAAAACCCAAGAGAAAGTCTCTAAGGGAGGGGGCAGCCCTGGCACCCCCATGCACACCCCCCCATCTTAGATGCTTTTGAGTTCCACCTCTGGGAGCTCCTCCCA
The DNA here is from genome assembly GCF_000325575.1 of Pteropus alecto. Lineage (NCBI taxonomy): Eukaryota > Metazoa > Chordata > Mammalia > Chiroptera > Pteropodidae > Pteropus > Pteropus alecto. The sequence continues at coordinate 4,925,117 of NW_006440626.1, forward strand.
GGAAACCAGCTCCTGGGCTGGGAGTGGGGAAGACGGGGAAAGGTCCCCAGGGCCCCCTGGGGGCGGGGTCTGAGCTCCCACCTCCCTTCCCACTTTCCACTGCTCTTTCCCCTCCCCCTCTCCAAAATCTGCTTCCTTCAGTTTGTAAAGTCGGTGATTATATTTTTGGGGGCTTTCCTTTTATTTTTTAAATGTAAAATTTATTTATATTCCGTATTTAAAGTTGTAAAAAAAAATAACCACAAAACCAAACCAAACGAATCCTCCAGAGGTCTGTCTGTTGGCATCGTGCGTGGCAATTACCCTTTCCGCATTGGCAGGATTCGCTGACAGCTTGCCGCGTGTTCCTCTCACTCTAGGAGGCTGAGGCGCACACTCAGGCGCACACGCGCGTGTGTGCACACACAAGCGGGCCCACTGCTCTGGGGGGGCCTCTGTCTGGGGGTGGGTAAGAGCCATATATGGCCCACTCTGCAGGTCTTGGTCCTGCAACAGCTCCTGATACCTGAAACCCTGGTCTCAGCCCTGTGCCTCTCACTGGCAGTGGCCAGAGGTGGCTTTCTCCAGCCTGAGGGTCTCCATGAGAGGAGACCCTCAGCATCGTAGCGTGGGACTGGCTGTGGGGAGGGGCTTCCCACTGCGGGGAAGGCTGGAGGAGGTCCTGGAGGGGCTGTGGGATTTAGAAGGAACACAGCTAAAAGTTGGGTCTACAGTCTGATCTTAGCCAGCTGTGTGGCCTTGGGGAAGTCACAGCCCCGCTGGCCAGAACCTCATCTGGAACATGAGAAGATGACCGGGAGACTTGTGGCCTCTAAGGTCCAGCTGTGGGGTTCTGTGCTTTTCCTTGCCTGTGAAGACTTGGGTAACATTCCATAAAAAAGATTTTAAGCGTGTTCTGGTTCCTACCTGCAGACAGACTGGGGCTGATGAGGAAGCCTAAGAGGAGGAGGATCTAAAACTAAAACCATTTTGCCCTTGGAAGTAGCGAGCTCCTTATCACTGGAAGTGTGGAAGTGTGTGGAAGCTGGGTGACAGCATGGCCGAGGTTAGACTGAATAACATTTGGACTCTCCACGACTGATTGGTTGATGATTAATTGACTTATGCATTCACTTGCTCACCTTCTTGAGCCCCTACCACGTGTCTGTCTCTACGAGGCGCTTTCATAACAATGTGGTTTAAATTCATCCTAAGAGTCCCAGCCCTGTGACTGAGGAAGCTGAGTGCCCCCCACCCCCACCCTACGCCCTGCTCCCGTGAAGTGGTGGGCAGTGCAGGTCAGAGGGGTTTTCCTGGAAACTCCTACCCCTGTGTGTAGGACCCTCTCCTTTCCCCCAGCCCCTAGTGTCCTGGGTTCTCAGGGCACCAGAGAAGGCTCTGGATGGGAGGAGGAGGGGAAAGCTCCACTAGGAGATAATTAGAAGGCAGCTGGAGGGCTCAGTGTACATGTGGCATCTTGGCAGCTGCAAACAGCTGTACTGTTTTATGGACGACTACAGAAGTTTCTCTGTAAGAAACAGGCAGAGCTGACTGCATCTCTTCCCTCCCTGGGGGGCTATCCCAGGCAGCAGCAGTGCAGAGCCCATGGGCCCGATGGGCCCTCTCTAAGTCTTAGAACCACTAAGCTAAAATAGCATTCTTCTAGAAACCTCTCTGCTGCGGAGAAGGCATTCTCTTCTTCATCCCTTTCGCTGCCTTGTTGCTCATAACACAGACATGATGTCCGGCACTCAAGCAGCCACTTTGAGCCATGAGGTAAAAGTCAAATGCTGAGATTAGTGGAGCAAGATGGAGGGGGCAGGGTCCCTGACACCCGACCGCTTAGCTCAGGACTTTTTACATAAGAAAGGGAGAACTTTCTTTCTATTTGAGCTACAGTTCTGTCGGTTATTTTGTCTTTCGTAATTGAACCTAATCCTAATAGCCCTCTTCGCTCTGGGATGAAGATAATATAGTATGACCACGAAGCTGGTCTGCTTATCTTTAACAACCTCTGGGTGTTCAGCATCACGTTATGAACAACTACAAACAGGTTTCTCCTCCACTCATGGCCTGCTCCGATTCCGTCTTCCCTGAAGAGAACTCTCCCCCGGCCCCCCAGCCCCCTGCCCTCCCTCCTCTAAAGCAGCACCGTAGCCCCATATGGAGGCTTAGGATTTGCTGTCTCCATAAAATAACGAAATAAAGAATGTTTACAGCTTATAAAGTAAAATACCTGTGAATTCTTAATACTCACAAGATTGTCTTAAGGAATGGTGGAGAAAGAAGGTGAACGAGGAAGTATTGGCTTAGAGAGATGAAGATCATGCAGCTCCCGATGGGCCAAAGCCTGGCAACATCCTCCTCCGCCGACACCCTATCTGGTGTGTTTCCATTATTTTTTAGGGAACCCCAGAACCCCAACCCCTGGATGTAACCTGGGTTATAGTCTCAATTCAGCAGCCTAGTTAGTGTGACCCCAGGAATGTCACTGCTCCTTCTTGGTCTCGGCCTGGCTGGCCTTGCCCTTTCTCCAGATTTTCGTGCAAGTGACAGCCCACCAAGGGGGTCTGCCCTCTCCAACCTTTCGAAGAGCAGCCCCTGCCCCAGAGCCTCTTCTTACCCTGCTTTATTTATCTCCATAGAATTGATACTCATCGGGCTCACCCCGCATGTACATCTTCCCTTTCTCCCCCGTGGAAGCTCCACATGGAGTTATTTTGTTCACGACTTTATCCCCAGAGCCTAGAAGAGTTCCTGGTACAGAGTAGGTGCTCAATAAATGCCTGTTAAATGAACGAACATACAGGTCTGTTATTGGAGAAATTAAGTATGTCTGCCCCAAGTGGCAGCTTGCCTGGCTGATCTCCATCCCACACGCCACTGTGTGGCTGGAAAATTGCAGAGTCTGAGGATGTCACTAATTATAGCTATTTCGGCTTCTTGGCTAGCTCCACCCTTAGTGCCACATCTTTCTTGATTAGAAGATCCTCGAGGGTTGGGGTCACGTTGAATCCATCTTCTAAGTCTATCCAGCTATCATCCCCCTCCATGTCTACACCTCTCCATCCATCCATCCATCCATCCCAACTACTCATCCATTTATCTCTGTCCATCCATCCATCCCTCCATCTGTCCATCTACCCATCCATCCATCCATTCACCCACTCATCCATCCACCTCCTTCATCTCCTATTTATCACTTTCACCACGTCCCGAGCTCTGTACTTGCCACCTCGTGTCGTCAACTTCTATGAAGCTTGGTGCCACAGTGGGGAGAACATGGGTTTAGCAACAGCACACAGCTCGTTCCTCGCCCCGGCATTGCTACCTCCTGCTGCATGACGTGGCAGAGCTGTTGTGTAGAGTCGTGAGGACCAAGCACTACTCTCGGCATGTACTGCACCCTCGGTCAATGGTAGGGGTTATTGTTTTTCATTCTCAGCACCCAGCAAATGGTTGGTCACAGTACGGTGGAGGGAAGATGGAAACAAATGAAAGAATGAACACAAAATCACAGAGGAATGAAAAGTTCAGCTGCAGCCAACGCAGGCATTTGTATTCCAGGCACTGCCCCATTATTCTACTCAATTAACCTGGCAATCCTTTCAGGCAGATATTATTGTCCTCCTGTTACAGATGAGGAAACAAGGGCTCAGCGAGGTTTAACACCGCCCCCCGCCCCACACCCCCACAGCCCCGCCTGCTCCCTGGTGCATGGTTCTGTAAATGGCTACAGTCCCCGAATCCAGAGCTGTCAGTTGGTATGGCCGTGTTGATAAGTTCCGTTCAATCGATCCATTCGCACACTGTCTCCAGATTTTTGGTGATATACAATAACCAAGTCTTGCTCAGATTTTGGTTTTGGGTTGATATTCAATCCTGCCCCATTCCACTGTGGTCTGAAGACATGGACGGCTGGTGGGACATTGGTGGGGGGCGTCCTTCAGGGGCCCTGTTAATCCAGGACCAGCCTCATAGACAGTGAGGAGAGGCTGTTGTAGCCAGCAAGGGGGCTGGCTGGGAATCGGGGGTTGGGCATCCCCTCAAACCTTCTCATGTGGCTCCATACAAACGCTGAGCCCACACTTTCATAATCAACAGTCTCACTTCCATAGAGCAGAGGTAGCGAAGCTGTGGCATCAGCTGATGACATCGCTCGCCATTCTGCAGGCTCAAATTTTGAGTTTCATTTTTGGCTATGTAGGCTGTGTGGCTGCAAGAATTAAGAGGTACTTTAGCCTACAAGTCCTCAGTTTTTGATCCAGGTCTTGAGCCAAGAATTTAGGACTTAGGAGATTGTCTTCTGCTTCTTCCACTGGCCAGCACGGTGAGAACTAGCTGCCCACACCACAGTCTGATTCCTTGGCCCTTTCATTCTCTGTCGAGTCTGGATTCTCCGTCTCGAAGCCACGCCTTCAAAGGGCTCTTCGCCCTTCTAGGTGATTCCAGAATCTGAATTCTCGTTTCTCTCTCTATGCCATAGGATTCCAGGTCCCAGCCCTTACTACATGCCGGACTTTGACTGTCTCCAGCCCAAGCAGTCCAGATAACCCAACCCAGCCTCTCTGAACTTCCTCTGACATCCATTGCCTGCAACCACTCTTGGCACCGATTTCTATATAAGGCAGCATTCTTAGTCATGGGCATCAGAAACCAACTCTGGTTAACTTAAGCAGAAGAGGATGTTCAAAGAATAGACGTTCAAAAGGGTATTCGAAGAATGTTGGGTGACTCATGAATCATGAGTGAGCTGGAGACCTGGGTTTATGGTACGCAAACAGGATCAATACTCTCAGAGGGCCGTGAGGTCAGCACGGCAAACAACTGCAGGATGCTGCAGCCCCGATGACCAGCACGTCCCACACCTAACACCAGCACTGGGCACTGCTAACCTAGGGGCTCAGCAGAGAGGCCCTCTGCTTCTTTGCCATAGGAGTTCTGTTTTCAAATCTTGGGTTGGCGCATCTGACTGGTGAGCCTCGAAGGCCCCAGCGGGAAGGGTGGCTGTTTCGATTTGGGTTTTTTTTGTTTTTGTTTTTGTTTTTCAGTTTCTATAGCGGGGGCTGGTCCATGGGTTAAAGACCTATGATGTGGGGTTCAGAGAGTAGGTGGGCAAAACCATGGAACAAAACAACAGCCACATGTCTGTCTCCTGCACCACACTTCTTTCATTTCCCCTAGGCTAACTCAGGGTGAGATTACCCGCCCCAGTCTCTATTTGATTGTCAACTTGAGGTCGAAGAACCACAACTATTTCACTGAGTGCTGGGCCGTCAGATCCTTGCACAGTTGCAGGCACATCATGGGCAGCCAGTGTCTTTTGATGACAATATGAATCAGTCCAGGAGGAGGGTGTGGGGAGAGAGGCGCTCACCTCAGGTGCAGAGTTTCAGGGGACATCAGAAACGGTGATCACGATACATATTTTAATCTATCTGTATTTTATATTTGATATATTTCCTCCTCCCTCTTATCCTCCTTTTGCCGATGCCCCGCCCTGGGAGACGGTAAGCTCCGCGGAGTAGAAATGGGAGGACAATAAAAGCCTTTGCCTGTGAATAGGAAAAGCATGAGAAAAGGGGTTGGTAGAAGGAAAAGTGGAGGTGCCAGGGATTGAACCAGGGACCTTGTACATGCGAAGCACATGCTCTACCACTGAGCTACACCCCCAACTCCACTATTTCTTCTAATAAAAATTAATATAAAAATTCTGAAATGAATCCAATGTCAAACCTCAATTAAAGACAAGATCCAACTTTGCACTTGCACGATGCCTCGCTTGCCTCTCCCTAATCTTGGCCCTGTCAGGCCCTTTATTTAAATGAAATATAAATATCTTTATTTAAAATTTTGTGTCCGAGGAGAGTGCTTCACTTTCCTCATCCTAGCCCTGGGCCTGCTGTCCTGGCTCCATTGTCCTTTCGTGGCTTCGGTTTCATATCTTCCCTCTCTCTTGCCCCAGTCATCAAGAACTTCCCCCTGGGTTCCCCGCCGCCTCCGCCCCCCGCCCCCCAAATATTCTGCCACAGTCCACCTCATTCTCAGCTGTCCCTGCAGCCTCTGCTGGGGGCAGAGCAGTCAAGTCACTCCTTTGCTCCAAACCTTCTGTGGCTCCTGTCCCCAAACGAGGGTCACACTCACCGTTAAGATGTGCAAAGCCCTCTGCCCTGATGTACGTTCCGGCTTTTCCGTTCCCAGCTGCACGGCATGCAGCCTACCCTCCTCTTTGCTGTTCAGGCTGTGCCTTCTCTCTTTATCCTGTGAAGGGCCTTCCCCACATCTCAGCCCCACGGACCATCTTCAAGGTCAACCTCCAATTCGCTGTCAAAGCGCCCCTGCAGGAATGTAAAATGGTGCAGCCGCTGTGGAAAACAGTATGACGGTTCCTCGAAAAATTAAACCATATGATCCAGCAGTCCCACTTCTGAATACATACACAAAAGAATTGACAGCAGGGTCTCAAAGAGATATTTGCACACCCATGTTCATAGAAGCATCATTCACAATAGTCAAAAGGTGGAAACAACCCAAGTGTCTGTTGACGGCTGAATGAATAAGCAACATGTGGTGTATCCATTCCACACAATGGAATATTATTCAGCCTTAAAAAGGAAGGAAATTCTGACACATCCTATAATGTGGATGAAACTCGAGGACATTATGATCAATGAAATAAGCCAGTCAAAAAAAAAAAAAAAAAAGGCAAAACCTATATGATTTCACTTAAATGAGGTACCTAGTAGAGTCAAATTCATGGAGGCAGAAAGTAGAATGGTGGTTACCAGGAGCTGTGGGAGGGGGAAGTGGGGAGTTAGTTTAATAGATATAGAGTTTCAGTTTTGCAAGAGAAAAAAAATTCTGGAGATGAATGTGGTGATGGTTGCACAACAACACGAGTGAACCTAAAACCACTGAATCGTGCACTTAAAAATGGTTAAGATGGTAAATTTCATGTTAGAGCTGTGGGGGGGAAGTGGGGAGTTAGTTTAATAGATATAGAGTTTCAGTTTTGCAAGAGAAAAAAAATTCTGGAGATGAATGTGGTGATGGTTGCACAACAACACGAGTGAACCTAAAACCACTGAATCGTGCACTTAAAAATGGTTAAGATGGTAAATTTCATGTTACATGTATTTTACCACAATAAAAAAAAATGGGGGGAGTAAAAGACTTGTGGCCAGAAAGGAGCTTTATCTCCTCTGAATCCAGAAATGAGCTTTTTCTCCTCTGGATCCCTTCAAACATTCTACCCAAAATTTCTTTGAATTAGGAGAGACTGAGTGGCAAGGTCTCTCCGTGAGGGCAGGATCTGTGCCTGAGACACCAGTCTGTTCCCCGCATGGTC
>NW_006440626.1:4933414-4943021 GCF_000325575.1 Pteropus alecto
TGGGCCTCGTCCCTGTTTCTGTGGAAGGAGGTTTGATGACTGACAGGTGGCATAATCAGTTGGGTTTAGGGCTCACAGTCTGGAGCCCAGCTGCCTCTTCCTCTCCCCGAGGCAGATCGTAACCTCTCTGTGCCTCAGTTTCCTCATTTGAAAAGTGAGGTAATGATAAATGATGAACCAAATAAGCTTGGTGAATCAATTGAAAAAATGCACGTAGGAGCTCAGTAAACATTAGCTGTTTGGGTCAGTGATGGCCGCGCTAACACCACATAGCAAATCTCAACTCTGGCATAGAGCACTGAGCACGTACTTCTCCCTTAAGGGGTCTGAGGGTCGACTGGGCTTGGTTCTGAGAGGTGGGTTGGGTCCGGATTTGCTCTGCTTGACTCTCGTCCTCTTTGGACACTGATTATCTGGTCTTCTCTCAGGGGAAGGCAGGACCGCAAGAGGACAATTGTCAAACACGTTTCTGACTTTTGCTCACATCCTGTCCACTTACGTCCCTTTGGCAGAGCAAGTCCTATGGCCAAGCCCACAATCCAGGTGCGGGGAAGCGATAGCAAAGGGCAGACATGCAGCCCTAGTACAGGGCGGGAAGAGCTGAGGTCCGCACTCCAGTCTGGTACGTGCGCTGTGTCACACAGACCATGGTGTGCAGTGGGCACTGGGAGAGCAGGAAGCTTCTGCTTACCGTGTCGGGCACTGCAGCAGACAGAAGATGAAGTGAAGACACCATCATCCTGCCCGCCTCTCAGGATCTGGCATCTAACATTAATTTAACTCTGTTACATGTCAGGTCCTGGCTTGGCCTCGCTGGTACTGGGGACATAGAGACCAATAAGACAGGGTCCTGCCCTTGAGAAGCTCACGGGCCACTTGGGCAGATAGGCAGGTAAACCATCTCAAGATGGAGTGACAGGCTGTGGAGCATCGAGGAGGTCGGTCTCTAACTTTGTCAAAGATTGTAGCGGGCAGGAGGAACCCGGAGAGAGAAGATAACTGGACTCGGGCTTTGTGGGACGGGAGGGGGGCACTCAGCATGTGGATGCATGGGCGTGAGCGATGGCATCTGAGAATGAGGGGGAGAGAGCTGGTCAGGAGCTCAGCCGGCATGTCTGGAGGGCAGGGTGCGGGCAAAGCAGGGGGACACGGTGGGAGGTCCAGTGATGCGCGCTGACAGGCGTACCAGGGGCTCAACCGGAGACCCAAAGTAACCCAAGGGAGCCATCTCTTCTGGGCGTCACCTCCTTGAGACCTCCACAACCGCCTGTGTGTCCCGCATCATCTGTATCCTGTGTCGTCATTGCCTGTTTGCCCTGGACCCAGAGACAGACACTGAGGGAGTCCTATTCCCTGCACAGGTCCAGGGGAGTTTGGAGCCTGGAAGGAGAAATTGGCACGTGGCCCGAGGCGATTGGGAAGGATGCCTTAAAGAAGGGTGTTGGGGTGAACCTGACTTTGAGGCAGGCTTGCCTGCAACAGATGGGCCAGGCTTGCAGGGGAATCGAGCATGGCCAGGGCCAGGAGGTGGGGTGGGCAGGACTATGTCCTAGGAGGAGGTCGGGGAGGCAGGGAAGTTGAGGATGGAGCGGTGGTATGGGTCAGACGGTGGCACCTCCGAGCCAGCTGAGGGAGGAGGGCCCGGGGCACCCTGGGTTCTGGGAGGACAGTTTGGCCACATATGTTCTCCTGGAGAATCAGGCAGCTCCATGGGAGGCTGGCTTAAAGAATGAGGGAGGGGACTATAGGACTGTGGGTGAAGCTGGACCCAGGGTGGGGCTGCCTGGTCATTCATCTAACAAACAAATGTTTACTGAGCACCTACTATGTGCCAAGCCCTGTGCCGAGTGCTGGGATGCAGCCGTGAACAGGAGAAAGTTCCGTGCGGAACTGGGGGGAAGAAGGCAATGGAACTGGATGAAAGAAATGGACACAACACTCAAGACCAGTGCCGATGGACACACTGTGTGCGAGACAGAGAGCTGACACCTCTGCCCTCCAGGACCTTAGCCCAGTGGAAGTGTGCATTTGGCTCCCTTCTCTGTGGGTTTGTGGTCGCTGGTCTGTGTGTCTATGTGTCTGTGTGCACAGCTGTCTGTGGGCGTGGCTGTGAGTGCATCCGTGTTTTGCTGGCAGCTCTGTGTATTCCTGAGTGTGTGTGTGTGTGTGTGTGCGCGCATGTGTGTGTGTAAGGAGGGAGGCAAGAGCTGTGACTCAGACCTTCCCCCGGCTGTGGCAGAAACCGAAGTCCGGGGGGAGGATTCTCCCACACACCTGTCCCCTCGTCCCTGGGGTGGGGATGGGGTGCCCTGCGGGCGCCTGTGACTGTGGGAAGAAGGTCCTGGTGCAGCCAGAATGTGTTTGCGTTTCCTGGGTGATTGACTACCAAGAGCAGGATGTCTTGCCGTGACAGATGTAGGAATGTTTCTGCTAATCAAAGCGGAAAGCAGGGGCGTGGGGGCCGCTGCCTGAGGCCTCCCCCAGCCCCGGGCCACGGCCACCTGTCCAGAGCCTGGGAAGTGGTTGGGCAACGCTAGGGAGACTCTGCTCGACCCAGGGACTCCTCTGCTCACCTCCACATCCCCAGGTCAGGCTCCCCTCACCTGTCCCACTCCTAAGTGGGAGAGTGGGGTCCAGGGTTCAGCCAAGAGGATGATCCAGGATGTGGAGGGGGCTTGGAGCGGGGGAGTGGAGCATTGGACGACCGTGGGGAGCACGGAGGGGAAAGTCCATCTTTCCAGGTTTTTCCTCCTTGTGAGGCCCCTGCCCGTCGCCAGCCCTGCCAGCAGCAGCCCCAGAGTGTCCTCTCTTTTTTCTGAGTCATGGTATAATGGACACCCAGAACAGTCAGCGATTGTGAGAAGTTACCCAAATAGAGAAGCAGAGGCAGGCCCCTGGTCTCAAGGGGGTGGCATGCTCGTCCTAGCCTGAGCCGCCCGGCCACAGGCCGCACGTTCTCCTAGCCCATCACTCTCCTGCTCATCGCTCATGAAGCTTACGTCCTGGGTGGGGTAGGGAGAGGATGGGGCAGCAGATAACATGACCACACAAACCAGTGTGGTCTGGGCTCTGCCTGGCTCTAGGTTCTGGCCATTCATCTAGGAAACCAGGTGACTCCATCCCGTCTACGCACGTGCCTGTGGGTGGATGTAGTCCCCGAAAGCAGTCAGGTGGGATGGGGTCCAGGGGGTATTGATGATTGATTGCCCATCTGCATGGCTCCAACCCCAAAGAAGTCACTGGGAGGCTATGGCTGATGCTTGTCCTGGTGTCGCTTGTCCGCCCCCTCGCCCCCCGCTCCCCGTGTCCCAGCGACTTCTTCGGCATGGGCCTGTGGGGCTTGTGAGGGAGGGAAGGACTTGACCTGGTGACTTGCCTTGTTTTCCAAGCTAGCACAGGCAGGACGCCCTGGATTCCTAACCCTGACCCTGGCAGTCCCTCGGCCCAGCTGTGTCCAAAGTCCCTTTCTCAGGCTCGGCTCTGAGACACCTCTTCTCCCTTTCTCAGCCTCCGACATGAAGATCAGGGAAGAAGGAGGTGCCTGTGAATCACCCTATGATTCATGGGAGGCATAGCCAGGTGCGTGTGCGCACGCGCGCGCGCGCGCGTGTGTGTGTGTGTGTGTGTGTGTGCGCACGCGCGTGTGTGTGTATGTGTATGGGGATGAGCCTGAGCCAGGGTAGGGGGACATGCCTTGGCTTTCTCACTTTTAATAGTAGAGCTCACTGAAGCCAGATTCCTGTTGAGGAGGCCACTTGGTCACAACACAGGTTGGTCACCTTGAGTAGGTGGGTACCAGGTTTGTCTTGACCAGGCGGTGCTGACTCTGCAAACGTAGGAGCTCAGTGGTTGTTTGGATGGTTGCCTGGGGAACACTGGATTCATCCCTAGTGAAAGATGCTAGAACAAATATGATCGATTAGGCTGGGTAGGGGGATTTGGGATTCTATGCCATATGACGGGGCTTCTCAATCATTAATGTACAAAATAATCCCCTGGGGATCTTATTAGAATGTAGGTTCTGACTCAGCGGTTCTGGGGTAGGGCCTGAGACTCTGCATTCAGATAAGCTCTCAGGCGAGGCCAACACCGCTGGTCCAGGAACCACACTTTGAGAGGCAAGAACAAGAGGGTTTCGAAGGGAAAACTCTGGGTCAGCTCAGCAAGGTTCCTGGCCCTGAGCCAGTTGTGAATCTTCTGGGCAGGTCCTGGATCAGAGCTGTAGGATGGGATCACCCACCTCACGCCAACTCTACGTCCTGCTCTTATTTCCCGAAGACCTACTGTGTGCACCTGAGGGACACGCGTTGGAGGAAATTACAGACCTTGGGAAGCTGAGGTCCAGTAGGGGAGATCATGGAGTTAGTGTTGTTCCCATTTTGCAGATGGGGAAACTGAGGCCACACAGCGGGGAGGAACTAACTGTAAATCCCAAGAGGAATCGGCAGGGCCCCCTTGCTCTTGGGGCAAGGCTCTTTCACTCCCCATCCCAGAAGAGAGTTCGCGGGAGAAACAGGGGGCATGGCAGAGGGCTGGCCACCCTGGACCTCCTGCAGGTCCAGAAGGGGCCTGAAAACTCCCGTTTCATTGAAACTTTTGGTTATGTTGAAAACGTGAAGAAATATCCAAATAGGATTAGTGAAGTCATGTGGTGTTTTGGGTGTCTGACTGATCAAACGAATGCTTAGGACACAACATACCATGCAATGATTGCATGTGGATCTTTATTCATAAATAACCTCAAAAGTCAAATTAGGTCTTCCCTGAATATGAGGCCCAAGCCCAAGGCCTCCTGACTCCGAACTGGTGACAGAACCCTCTGTATGCGACCAGGAGCCTTGGATGAGAATGAAGGTGGAAGGTCAGGATGGAGGAAGGACCAGGTGTGCCGGCGTGAATGTGAGCTCTGACGGGCAACAGTGTCTGTGTCCGTTTTGCTCACCGCTGTTCCCTCAGAGTCTAAAATAGTGCCCGGCCCACCGTAGGTTCTCAGCATGTGTTCTTGGATGAGTGATGACTGAGCCAGGGTGTGGCTGTGGGGACGGAGAGAGGGCCCTGGGGCAGGGGACTCTCGTCATCATACCTCCAGGTGCAGAGGGGGCTCCCCTTTCCTCCAGTCCCGACCAGGTGAGGCTGAAAGGGGATCGGTGCCTGGGTTCTGATCCTGGCTGCGTGACAGGGCAGGTCAGTTCCTTTCTGTAAGCGTCAGCGCCCTGGTCTGTAAAACAGGAGTATGTCACATTAAACCTCCAGGGGCTCAAGGCAGCATTGAATAATCTTCTCGAGTCCTTCCTATCTCTAGGACTCAGAGGAAAGATTGGGAAAGGGTTATTCTGTGGGGGGCACAGAAACAAAAGGGATAGAGGTGCGTGTCCCCTAAACTAAGCATCTCAAAGATGCGGGAACGTTATAGTGACGATTGATGGAGAGCGTGTGCGAGGTCCCCCATTCAGCAGCAGCACATGCTATGCATTGCTACGGTTTTGCAAACCATCCCCACCATTAGACCTCACTCAATCGGTTATACCCCTCTCGCCAAAGCTGGGCTATCGGTGAGCTCTAGTTCTTTGTCTTAACATAGGGATATCTGAGAGTGATGTTCTCTATTTCGCTAAGGCAGAATTTCCACATACGGGGTCCCTCACGTTTCACTGTGTTCCAGCTGGTCTGTGCCAACCCAAATGTTTGGCCTGCTCCCACAACTGCTCCTTAGAGACCCTGTGTTGGCTCCCGTGATTTAAGTACTTCCCTGCCAGCCCTCCCCACCGTCTGCGTCCTCACCCGCCCTGGAGGTCCAGCTCTCCAGTTTATATGTTCTGATAATCGACATTTCTCCTCTTTTCAACATTCGAAACATTTGCCTGCCTTTAGCACCTGACTCCCGTCCGATCTCTAAGTTAGTTCAAAGATGACGGCAGTGGTTCAGGTGCCTCAGCTCCCCGGCCACACCAGGCCTCTCGATAGCAGCTCTACCCCTGCAGCTGGGCACTGGTCACAGCTCCCACCAAGGAGGGGCTGAGGGCAGAGGACGAAATGTCTTTTTAAAATTAAGCTTTTTGTTTTGAGACAATTGTCGATTCACATGCAGTTTTAAGAAATAATAACAAAGGGAACTGTGTATCATTTACCTGGCTTCTCCCAATGAGAACATCTTGCAAAACTATAGCACAAGGTCACAACCAGGATATTAATATTCATACAGTCAAGGTACAGCATTGTCACCACCCCAAGGATCCCCACCTCCGCACCATGTGGCCCTTTTATAGCCACACCCACTTCCCTCCCACCTCCGTTCCTTCCTTAACCCCATGCCAGCACTAATCTGTCTTCCATTTCTGCAATTTTGTCATTTCAAGAATGTTGCATACATGGAATCATACAGTATGTAAACTTTTGGGACTGGCGTTTCTCACTCAGCATAATTCTCTGGAGAGTCATCCAAGTCGTTGTGTATATCAATATTGCTTTCCTTTTTATTACTGAGTAGTTTTCCACAGTACGAATGTTTGTCTCCAGTTTGGGGCTATTATGAAAAAAGTTGCTATAAACATCCCTGTAGAGGTTCGCGTGTGAACAGAAGTCTATCATATCTCTGGAATAAATGCCCAGGAGTGCCGTTACTGGGTTGAATGGTAGTTGGACGTTTAATTTTTAAAGAAATCGCTCAACTCTTTTTCAGAGTGGCTGTGCCATTTTGCATTCTCAGCAGCAATACATAAATGTTCCAGTTTCTCTGCATCCCTGTCAACATTCGGTGTTGTCGCTATTTTTTATTTTAGCCATTCTGAAAGGTGTGAAGTAGTATCTCATTGTGATTTAATTTGCGTTTCACTAACGGTTAATGATGTTGAACATATTTTCTAGTGCTTATCTGCCATCTGCATATTCTCTTGGGTGAAATGTCTCTTCATGTGTTTTGCCCATTTCCTAATCGAATTTTTTCTTCTTTTACGGTTGAATTCTGAGAGTTCAATATATGTTCTAGATACTGATCCATTGTCAAATAAGTGGTTTGCAAATATTTCCTCTGAGGTTGTAGTTTGTCTTTTCAACCTTTAAATATTTTCACAAGCAAAAGTTCTAAATTTTGATCAAAGTTCAGTTATTGATTTTTTTCTTTTGTGGATCATACTTTTGGTGTCAGGTATGAGAAGTGCCTAGCCCTAGATCCCAAAGTTTTTGTCCTGTGTTTCTTTTTAGAAGATTTATAGTTTTACATTTTACATTTAAGCCCATGGTCCATTTGAAGTAATTTTTGTATAAGATGTGAGATTCAGGTCGAGCTTTTTTTTTTTTTTTTTTTGCTTTTGCTTGTGGGTATCCAGTCATTCTAGCACCATTTGCTTAAAAGTCTGTCTTTTCTCCATTGAATTATTTTTGCATTCTTGTAAAAAATCAGTCAGGCACATTTGTGTGGTCAATTTATGGGTTCTCTAATTTATTCCACTGACCTATGTGTCATTTGCTCTGTCAGTACTACACAGTCTTGATCACTTTAGGTATATAATTCCGTTTTATATGCCTTGTATGTAAGGTTTATAAAATAAATCAAGTACATTGATTCCTCTCATTTTGTTCTCTTTTTTTCTGGTTCCTTCTTTGCTTTTCTACGTAAATTTTAGAATGATCTTGTCTATATCTACAAAAAATCTTATTGGCCTTTTTATAGGAATTTCATTAAATCTGTATGTCATTTTGAGGAGAACTGACATCTTAACTATTCTGAGTCTTCCGTTCATGAACATAGTATGTCTCTGCATTTACTTATCTTTTTTGATTCCTTTCATCGGCGTTGTGTAGTTTTCAGTATGCAAGTCCTATACACATGTTATGTTAGATTGACGCCTAAGCATTTCATTTTCTTTGAGTGATTATAAATAGTATTTTAAATTTCGATGACCATACACTCATTGCTAGGATGTAGAAATATAGTTGATTTTTTGCATATTTATCTTATATCCTGCCACCTGGCTGAACTCACTTACTATTTTGTTTTTGTTTTTATAGATTCCTTGAGATTTTCTATGGAAACAATCATGTCACTTGTTAATAGGAACAGTTCTATTTTTTCCTCTCTGATCTGTATATTGAATAAGAATGTACTATGGTGAATAAGAATGTGAAAGCAGATATTCTTGCCTTGTTCCTGACCTTAGGGGAAAAACATTTAGTCTCTCATCATTAAGTATAAAATGTTTGCTGTAGGGTTTTTGTAGATACTCTATCAAGTTAAGGAAATTCCCCCCTTTACTTTTTTTCTGAAGGTTTTTTCCATGAATGAGTGTTGGATTTTGTCAAATGTTTTTGATATGATCATAGGAATTTTCTCCTATAGTATGGTGGATTACACTGATTGTTTCTCAAATACCAAACCAGTCTTGCATCCCTGGGATAAACCCCAATTGGTCAGGGTGTATAATTCTGTTCATATATTGCTGAATTCTATTTGAGGATATTTTGTTAAGGATATTTGCATGTACATTCATAAAAAGAATTGGCTTATCATTTTCTTTGTCTCATTTTGGTGTCAGGATAATACTACCTTTATAAAACGATTTGAGGAGAGTTTCCT
This sequence comes from Pteropus alecto, assembly GCF_000325575.1. Classification (NCBI taxonomy): domain Eukaryota; kingdom Metazoa; phylum Chordata; class Mammalia; order Chiroptera; family Pteropodidae; genus Pteropus; species Pteropus alecto. The sequence continues at coordinate 4,941,987 of NW_006440626.1, forward strand.
CCTCTTCTGTTTTCTGGAAGAGGTTGCGTAGATTTGGTTTAAATTTAAATTCTTTGTTAAATATTTGGTAGAATTCTCTGGTGAAATCACCTGAGCCTGGAAACTTCTTTTTGGAGAGTTTTGAAATTACAAGTTCAATTTACAATTATCCTTGATAGTTATAGTGTTTGTTAGTCAAATGAACTGCTCCATGTTGAATGAGCTGTGATAGTTTGTGTTTTTCTAGAAATTGATACATTTCATCTAAGTTGTCAAATTTATGTGTGTAGGGTAGTTTGTCGTATTCCCTTATTATCTTTTTGATGCCTATAGGGTCTGTAATGATCTTCCCTGTTTCATTCTAATATTAGTAATTTGCATCTTCCTTTTTTTTCTTTCTTTGTTCATCTTGCTACAGGTTTATCAATTTTATTGATCTTTTCAAAGAAATAACTTTATTTCACTGATTTTTCACTCTTGTTTTTGTTTTCAAAGTCATTAATTTCTGCTTTCATCTCTATTATTTCCTTGCCTTGCTTGTTTTGAATTAATTTTACACCTCTTTTCCTAGGTTCTTGAGACAGAATACTTTTCCTCTCTTCTAATGTGTGCATTTAGTGCTACAATTTCCCTCCTAGCACTATTTGAGATTTAGTCGTGTCCCACAAATTTTGCTATGTTGCATTTTCATTTTCATTCGGTTCAAAATGTTTTTAGAATTCCTGTGAGACTTCCTCTTTGATCTGTGGATTATTTTGAAGTGTTTTCTTTAGTTTTCAAGTGTTTGGAGTGTTCCTAGTTTGATTCCATTGTAATCAGAAAACAATGTTGTATAATTTCAGTTATTTTAAATTTACTGGGTGTTTTTGTTTATTTGTTTATGGTCTGAGATATGATCTATCTTGGTATATGTTGCAAAGGCGCTTGGAGAGAACATGTATTCTTCTGTTGCTGGGTGGGGTGCCCTATATGTGTTCATCAGATCCTGTTGGTTGATGGTGTTGTTGAGTTCTTCTATATCCTCGCTGATTTTCTGTCTATTTGTTCTATCACTTA
>NW_006440626.1:4943034-4967047 GCF_000325575.1 Pteropus alecto
AGTCTTTAACTGTAATTGGAAATTTGTCTATTTCTCCTTTTAGTTCTATAAGTTTTTGCTTCAGATATTTTGCAGTCCTATTGTTTAGTGCATACGTGTTTAGAATTGCTATGACTTCTCGAATTGACCTTTGTATCATTATATAATGTTTCTCTTTTTCCTCTGGTAATTTTGTTTGCTTCGAAGTCTACCTTATCAAATATTAATATAATTGTTTCTGCTTTCTTTTGATTAATGTTTGTATGTTATATCTTTTTCCATTCTTTTACTTTCAACCCGCCTAAAGCATTATATTTGAAGTGATTTTCTTATAGACAGCATAGAGTTAGGTCATTTCTTAAAAGCCACCCAGACAATTCCTGTCTTTAATCTGTATATTAACATAGTTGATGTAATTAATGTAATTATTGATATGTTAGGGCTTAATTCTGTTACTTTACTTTGTTGGTCTTCTGTTTGTTCTGTATTCAGACGTTTTGGGTATTATGTTACGAGAGTGCATCTTATTAAACTTTCTTTAGCTGGTTTCCAATGATGCCGCTTCAGCAGGGGAAGTGGGGATGCTGCTTCATTACTGCCAAATAAGGCAAGAAGTCCAAGTTCCCCACTTGGCCTCTGTTGACACTTGAGGTGGAAGGGCTCCTTATTACTGCTTAGGTGGGCAGGAAAGTCCCAGCTCCCTGCATGGCCTTCTCTGACAGCCCCCTGGTTGGCCAGTTGGAGCACCTTGCTATCATCACTTGTTGAGGGTGGAAATCTAGGTTCCCCACTCAGGGACGGGGTGTTTGGCTGGAGTAGTAATTACCGTCTGAAAATTTTCTGTCTTGCTAGCTGCCTCTTTTCTGGTTCTTTGGCTGGAGAGAGAAGGCTTTTGATGTCCAGGCCCGTTGGCATTAGCAGTTTGCTGGCTCCTTCAGTTCCAAGGATGGGATGAATGAGAAAAATTAAAAACAAAAACAAAAAACAACCAGGAAACTCATCACTGTGTCGTTCCTTGGATCCTGCAAACTCTAGCTTATCTGCCTTCTTCTCCCTTCCTTTCAGAGTCTCCTTATGCTCGTTTTATATATAACTATGGTTTTTAGTTGTACTTAGTGGGAGGAATAGGAAAAAGAGTATGTCTACTACTTCTTCCCAGAAACAGCAAACTTTTATAATTTAAATTTTATTTTTTACTTCTAGTGGAGATTGAGTTAATTTAAATCCTTGGTTCTTAGTACACTCTCACTTGTCCATGCAAGGTCCTCTCTTACCTGATATAAAGTACGTTAAGTGAGTGTGCATGTAAAAACTCCTCCCCTCATCCCTGAACCAACTCCCACGCCCCTCCCTTCAGAGGCTCCCTCTCTAATATACTGAATGTGTGCCCTTAAATATGTATGATTCTCAACAAGGATGTAGCTTTGTGTGTGTGTGTGTGTGTGTGTGTGTGTGTGTGTGTTTATATGTGTTTCCAGTTTACACAAGTGGTATCATATAGTCATCTCATTTTATTTATTTCCTTTTTCACTCAAAACTAGGTCTTTTTGGTTTGGCCCATGCTGTCCTACAGGTGAGCTACTTCTCATCACCACACGCATTCACCATTCTTCACTTACCCATTTCCCCGGGAGAGATGCCTGGGTTGCCTGCCATTTGCAACCTCTGCCAGGAACACCTTGGGCATGCGCCCTGCAGACCTGGGTATAATGTGCTCTGGAGTTTGCTCCGAGGAGTGGGGTTGTTGCTGGGTGACGGCACATGCTGTCATAACTGCTCCAAGTCCTGACATACTGCTTCTGGGAGGGCAGCACCTGTTTATGTTCCCGCCAGAAGTGTCTGGGAAATCCTGCTGGGAAGGCTAATTAAGATACCTTTGGGAATTCTTTGGTAAAGCAGATATTATTTTGACGAAATGAACAACTGCCCCCTAAATCATGTTTGGGCTTGTAAAAAATTAAGTGGCATAACCTAAGTTTCCCCAGGGTTTCCTCTGGTGATCAGGGGAGAGCCCTGCCTGATCCGGTGGAGGGGACTGCAGTATGGGGTGACGAAACATTCAGAAGCAGGGACAGACTTGAGCCCTAGATATCCCAGAAGTTAAAATAGCTGCTGAAAATTTGGCGTGAATGGGAGTCAAAGGGACAGCTCCCATTATAGCGCCCGGCACACAGTAGGTGCTCAATTAACACTTATCAACTGAAAGAATGAAGGAAGGAATGACTGACTTATTCCTCTGCACACTTGCTGGGGTTGAGGGTGTCTGTGCTTCTGGGAACCCCTACTTTGATTTTCTGCATTGGCTCTGCCAGCTGGAAGTGCAGACTTGTGAAGGGGCAGCCTGTGTCCTTGAGGTCCCAGACCCCTACCTGTGATCACCCTGCTTGTCTCTTCCAGCCCCCTGTCATTCACTCATTCATAAAATACTCCCAGATGCCTAACTGGGCCAGGACTTATACTAAGCTCCTGGGCAGTGTTATTCTCCAGTTGATTGTCTGGACTTTCCTTTGGGGGCATTTATTATAATTTATCAGTATATTTTTATTTCTGTGATGATTTAAAACTCTTTAAAAAATCTAACCTGTTAACTTATGACTGTTTTCTTCACAAGCATGTGTGCCTGGCACATAACAAGTGCTCAATAAATATTGTGGAGTGACCGTCAGATGAATAAAGGCTGAAATGAAGGTGCATATGGCTCCCAAGGAGGGAGTGACTACCTCTGTCTGGAGCCAGGAGGGAGGACTTCCTGGTGGTGGTGGTGGTGCCTCAAGAGCAGAGCGTTTGCCAACTGGGTAAGAGAGTTCCAGGCAGAGAGAGCTGCATATGGCATGTCCAGGGAGCCGACGATAAGCTGGTGGGAACCACCGTGGAGTACTGTGGACAAGGCAAGCTCAGGGTTTTTAAATTTTTTTAACCTTTTATATATAAAGAAAAGTGCTCATATTATAAGTGTCCAGGTCAATGAATTTTTACAAGCTCAGTACACTGCCCAGATCAAGAGACAGGACATTACCAACACCAAGAAATTTCCCTCATGCCCTCCAGGCATTATTCCTCCCTTTTTTTCTCCCCCAGAGGGAACCACTGCCCTGACTTTAGTGTGGTTGCATTTGTTTTTGAAGTTCACATAAATGGAATCACCCAGTGTCTACTCCTTTGCGTCCAGCTTCTTCCTCTCAATAGCATGAGATGTGTCCAGGTGATTATGGTACTTGAAACTCACCCATTCTCCTTCCATTGTGCCATTGATGGACAGTTGGGCTGGTTCTTGGTTTTTGCTGCCAAGAATAAAGCGGCGACAACTGATCTTGCATGTGTCTTTCAGTGGACGTGTGCGTGAGTTTCTAGTGGATGCACACCCAGGAGCGGAGTTGCTAAGTACAGGGCGAGCACGTGTTCAGCTTTGGTAGACAGTGTTTTCCAGAGTGATCGTACCAAGTCACACTTCCTTCAGCAGCAGCGTTGAGAGTTCCAGTTGCTCCGCATCCTTACCAACACTTGACATTTACTGTGATTGTCATTTTAGCAGTTTGGAAGAGTGTATAGTGGTATCTCATTGTGGTTTTATTTCACATTCCCCTGATGACTAATAATGTTTCCATGTATTTATAGGCCATTCGGAGAACCTCCTGTGAAGGGCCTGTTCAAAGTCTCTTGCCCCTCTTCTCCTGGTTGCCTCTCTTTTTCTTATTGATTTGTGGGAGTGCTTTATATATTCTGGATACAAGTCCTTTGTCAGGTAGAAGTTCTGCAGATATTCACTGAAAGATTCAAAACCAGGGGCTGATGTGGTTGAACTGTGTCTCTAAAAGCTCCCCCTGGCTGCTGGATGCAGGACAGACTGACCGTGAGAGCAGGAAGGAGGGCGCGATGGTGGAAGTGACCAGGGCAGTGGCTGTGTGGCTGGATAGCAGGGGCCGGGGGTCTAGAGATACATCAGCAGCAGAACTGACAAGCAACATCTGTCATGCTATGTCACGACAAAAGCAAGATATGCGCGGTGACCGAAAGAGGGGGTGACAAGGCTGACTTCCAGGTCTCTCTGGCTGGCCAACGAGCTGACACACTGTCAGCCTGGTCATAGGCAGCCAAAGGCGGCTTTGTACTCCCAGGCCCCACCCAGGCCTGCTGGTCGGAGATGCTCTGGGGTCACCGTCAGGACACTGGAGAGAGCACCCAGTAGAATGTGAGTCTCCCCTGGCAACTGGGGGACAAACACCCTCTACAACACACGCACAGCCGGGCTGGTCCAAGACAACGCTGTGCCCCAGATGGGTTGGCAGCTGCAGGATCTGTGCTCAGTTGGGTTGGACAATGACCCCCTGTCTGCAACCTACTCCCCTTGCTGAGCCCAGGCTCAGGGGCTGACAGTCCTGCTCTGACCCAGGGAAAGGCTCGAAACACCCTGCAGTGTCTGGGCTTCTGCCGAGCAGTGGGAATTAGATCCACGTCCCTCTCAGAAAGTGAGAATCCCCTACGCCTGTACCCCTGGTTCATTTCTTGACAAACATCTCTCTGCCACTCTGTTTCTCGGTCCTTACTTGGAAGAATCCCTGGCCTTCTTCATCTTGCAGCATCGGGTTCAGCCTATCCCAGCTCTTCTGCTGTGCTATGGAATTAGACCTTGGGCTCTCCTCCCATTGCACGAGTGACATAGCACACGCCACGTGCCTCGCTATGCTGGTTGCTTCACATAGGTGATGTCAATCGTGCCTCCCAATGACCTCTAATAGAAATATTCATTTCTTCATTTTGTAAATGAGGACACTGACTTGCCCAGCTTTACACAATCAGGGTGGCGAAGACAAGATTTGAACTTGGGCCAATTGGACTCTGTAGCCCATTTCTTCAATCTCCCTGGCCTCCCTGAGAGTGGAGCCCATTGGGGATTTGAATGGGCCTGACTCTGGGCTGTGCTACACACAGGGCAGTCTCGAGAGAGCTCAGGCTCAGACCCTGGCTTTGCCCTACCCTAACCGGGTCCCTTTAGGTGAGTCACTTTTCTCAGGGCCTTGGCATCGCCATCTGAGCAATGGAGTAATCTTTACCCAGCCTCGTTCCTGGGGTTCTTGGGCAAGCAGGGTATGGGAAAATCTGACAGAGCTGAACCCAGATGGAAGAGGTGATTGGCTTTTGTCACGTGCTACTTGTTTGGCTCCCTCCTGGTGCCTAAGCTGACCTTTTCTGTTCCCTTTTTTGGTGTTAAAGAAGAGTCAGATCACTTCCCCACCCCAGCCCTCTTCAGCCCACACTTTTCCCAGGTTAATCAGTCTCCAGCTGCCCAAGTGTCCCGGGCAGGCCCTGGGTTCCGGCCAACGGTGGCCGCCCCCATCCTGGAGCTCCAGGTCGGTCAGAGGGGCAGCTGGTCCTTGTGGCTGGAAATAGCTTTGATGGGAGATTCCCCACTTTCCGGTGCTCAACCACTTCCTCTCTGACAGAGCATGGACACTCCAGAAGGTTCTGTTGGGTGGACCTGGGGTCATGCCTTGGGTCTTTGTCTGTTGTTCTCGAGTGTGTTCTATAGCAGCAAATATTGAGGGCTGCCTCCTTGGCTTCCGTTCCCTGATGGGACCCCATGTTTCCCAGCCCATGGCCAGGTGGGGCAGACACAGCTTCAGCTCCAGGTGGGCCCTGATTGGCTTAAGCCTGTTACTAAATCCCATCCCATGGCCACTGCTATTGGTTCAGGGATAGACTCGTGAACCAAGACTCCTACTTGAGTTCTCCAGGAGGTAGACTTTCTCTCTACTGGATGCGAAGAGAAGCAGGTAGACCCAGACCTTATTGGGGGCCACCCCGAGACCCTCAGGGGAGGTCAGCCTGGGAAAGGAGCAAATACAGGTAGAGGTAGAGGCAGAGAGACCTGTCATCCTGTTTGCATGGCTGGATCAAGCTTTGCTTGAAATCTCAAATATCCCTGTACTTTTCAGTTACTGTACAGCCCATAGATTTCAGTTTTTAAAGCCACCGTGGGTTGAGTTTTCTATTATTTGGAACCTAAAAATCCTGAGCAAAGTCTATAGCACGGTGAGAGTCAGGCCTCAAGTCTTCTTCTGCATCTCCAGCTTGCAGGATGGAGCCCAGGACCCAGCCCAGCATCTGTGCTGTGGAAACATAACCCAAAAATGTTCTCATCTTGTCCTTAGTCTCAGAGCCAGAAGGCCATTGAGAAGCCTTAAGCTCAAGGACTCCATGTTTCAGATGGAAGCACCAAGGATCACCACTCTCCGCCCCTCTCCCAGTCAACTGACTGTTTGCCTAAGAGCTGTGGCCAGTGGGGCCCAGAGGCCCCAAGACCCAGACCTGTGGCCAGGCATCTGGGGAGAGCCTTTTCCTCTTCCCACCCCAGTTCATCTAAGGATGGCAGCTGCGTTCTGTATTGTTAAGCACAGAGTAGGCCCAGGGCATGTGCAGAGTGTAAATACCTACTAAGAGTATTCTTAGCAGCCTACAGAGTCAAGTCCAAACATTCTAGGCCAACGCCCAAGACCCAGTCCCCTCCACCTTCTCTCCTTCATCCTCTCTACTCATCCCTTGCAACAAGGAAGGGAAATTTGTGGCCACTGTGCAGCCTCTCGTTCCTGAAGACACGTGTTGGCTCCTGCCCGGCCAAAGCGGCATGTCACACTAAATTCACGACCATTAATCTTGAGTTGGTCCTTGGTGTTTGTTCCAATTAGCTATTTCTGCACCATAAAGTAAAGGCTTAAGGCGATAATAATTTTACTGTCTCTCATGGATTTGGGAGGGGCTCAGCTGGGTGGTTCAAGGTCTCAGAGTGGTGGTCGGATGGCAGCTGGAGCTGGGACATCTGAGTGTTGGCAGGACATCTTTCTCCATGGACTCAGAGCTTCTCTGCGTGGTCTCTGCCTGGGCTCCTCTGGGCTTCCTCACAGCATGGCGGCTCAGGGCTCCCGCATGCGCATTCTACAACGTGGCAGCTTTTCCTACGTAGCTTCAGAGGTGTTGGAGTGTCACTTCCACCATATTCCATCGGTGATAAGTGAGTCACAAGCCTACCCAGGTTCATGGGGAAAGGAATTAGATTTCAGTTCTCAGTGGGGGAGCGGAAGGTTCTAGAAGAGCTCGTGGGGTGGAAGATGTTGCCGCCATCTTGGAAAATGCAATCTTCTAGAGTGCCGTTGGGCAAACCTACTACATTTCTCTGGTCCACTTGCTCCCCCTCCATCCGAGAGGGCTCTTTCACACCTTCTCCTTCCTCTGCAAACCTCCAGGGCCTTTTTCCCTTGCTTGAAGCCCATGGCCTTGCTGCTTTTTCACTGAAATAACAGAAGGAATATGGGAGAGCTTCTACATGCTCCCGACCCCCGCCTGCTAAGCCCTGCGCCTTCTCCCTGGCCTTGTGGATGGAATATCTGTGAGTCTCCCTAAAGCCGGCGCTTCACGTGTGCCCCGGAGCCCGTCTGTCCCTCCTGTAATTCACACCTCTTCTTGCACCAGCAACTTCCCCTGTCAAGGATCATTCCCCAGGAAGAATGGTAGTCCTTCTCCACCTTAAAAACAACACCAAACCGAAAAACAACCCTGTCTTCACCCCGCCAGTCAAGTTCTCGGCTCTCAGGTCAGCCCACACATTTGCAGGGCTGGAGACAGCAGTGCAGATGGAGGCCTGCATGCTCTAAGTCTAAATATCAAAATGGCATAAACACGTTAACCAACTGCTAAGTCAAATATGTTCTCTCTTTTTACTTGAGAAGTAGATCTTCTTAATGACAAGTTTCAAGTCAGAATTCTTCTAGCTCTAAAGCATGGCAGCGTGGAGAGAGCCAGCCCCTCTTCCTTGTTTTACCCTGAACTTTTTTTCTCCTATGCGGCTCACACCCACTGCTCTGCAAGAACAATCGTATCCCCATCAACTCCACGCTGCTGAGGGCTGAGCACCTTGCCTGGGGACCCCACTCTCCTGGGCCACCCACCTCCATGGATGCTCAGGCTCCTTTGTTGGTCCCACCTCATCTCCCCAACTTCTAAATGTTAGGAGACCCAGGCAAGAGATTAGAGGGTCCCACAGGGTCCCCTTCCTGCTGCCTTCCAAGCTGCGGCCAAGGGGCAGCTGGTTTCCTCAGGCTCGGTGGACAGAGCTCGGGCTGGGCTGGGTGTCCACACACTGGTGCTCAAGGCCATTCAAGGTGTGGGTGGAGCCAGGGTGAGGAAAGAGGGAGCTGGGCTGGGGACCAGGGCCAGGGCCAGGGCCGAGGCTGGCTCTCTCCACGCCGCCATGCTTCAGAAGTGGAAGAATTCTGACTTTAAACTTTTCGTTAAGAAGATTGACTTCTCAATCCTTGGACCTCTTCTTTCTCTACACCCATCCTCAGGGGGTCCTATCCCATCTCATGGCTTAAATGCCAACCACAAGCCAATGATGCCCAAATGTGTGTTCTCAACTGGGACCTGAACTTCAGGCTCCTATACCTGGCCATCTGCTCTGCATTTCCCTGTGGATGTCTCAGATTTATCCCTGGGCATCTCGACCCTCACCTGTGCAACATCGGGGCCTGCTCTCCCTGCTCTCACTCGTCTTAAACGTGCCCCTCCCCAGCCAGCTCATCCTCCCAAGTGCTGTGGCCCGAACCTTAAAACTGACCTTGATCCTTCTCTTTCTTTTACCCCTCCCCACACTGAATTCACTGCAAACATGGTCAGCTCCTTCCCTACCTCTCACCTCCTCCATGCTGCCAGCTCAGCCTAGCCCCACACCTCTCTACAGCCCCTCACTGCCCCACCCCCAAACCCTGAGCTGCAGCTAGGGCCTTCTTATCATCTCATAAGTCAGATCAGGGACTTCTCTGCTCAACTCCCCCAGGGGTCCGGCTCTCACTTCTACCAAAAGCCCAAGTCCTCACAATGGTCCACAAGGACCTGTGGGCCCCATGGTGACTTGGCCTCTCCCGTGCTCCCTGGGACTATGTTTGTAGTGCCCCCTGCCTGCAGCCCTCTCCTTCCAGGCCCCACACTTGACCCCCTTTAGTCTCTGATCAAATGCCACTCTGAGTTAGGCCTTCCCTGACCACCTCACGTAAAATGAACCCCTGCCTCCCCACGGCCTCCCCCATGCCACCTGGCCCTATCTTTCCTCATGGCACTTCCACTGTCTGGAATCAGGTGCACGTTGCTCATTAATTGTTATATTGCCCGTTTCCCTCCATTTCAATGGAAGCTGCACTGCAGGATCCCCAGACAGGCACTGAGGAAATATTTCTTGAATGAATGAATAAATGAATGAATTATAAATTATAAATTAATCCTTGCATGCGTTCCCCGTGAATGTCGATTTAGCTTTGGAGTCTCTCTCAACCCAGCACTGCTGACTTCCAGCGAGTTGCAGCCTGTTTGTCACCCCTGCTCTTCAGTTAATCCATGCGCCAGGCAAAAGGCAGGTTCCAGAACCACCCAGTATATTTCCCTCCAATACCACATCCCCTCCCTGAAGCCCTTTTATGAGCAGTCACCTCCTCCCTGAAGCCCTCCTGATTCACCTCTTTCTCTTTCTCTGACGCCCTCTCCAAGGTAACTATATTCCACCTGTGTCTGCATTATCTGTGCCTGGTGATTGTCCTACCCTCTGCCCACCGGACAGGGCTGCGTCTTGGTTGTGCTGTCATCCCGTACTCAGCAGAGCCCCGGCACCCATAGGTGCCCACTCGATGTTGGTTAACTTGAGCTGAACATTTGGCTTACTTTTATGTTTAATGTTTTCCATTAGCCCTTAGTTTCTTTTATTTTAAATCATGTTTATTTGTTTTCTAGTTCATCATCTTTAATTTGTTTTTAAAAATTACCTGTATTCTCTTTTTCTGATTATGAAATTAACACGTGCCCATTGCAGAAAATGTGCAAGAGTGTAAAGGAAAGACAAGATTCCTCATAATCGAGCAATCTGGAGATAATCATGAACATTTGATGTATTCACTTCAACTTTTTCTTCTGGGTGCACGTTTTTTCTTTTACTAAATCTTAGACTGTGACCACTTCCTATGTCCTTTCTTCAAAGACATCATATTTCATGGCTGCCTGATATTTCACCGTATCAGTTTATTTTCATTTCTCTAACCAGGCATTCCACACACAAATTATCATGACACATGCGCTGCCCCACACCGTCCTCCACACGCATACACAATCCCTCCCCACCCCAGCCTCTCACACCCGCTAACACACCAGCACACACTCCCGTGGCTCCCGATCTACACTACTGAGGTGACTTCCCAGTGGAGGGTGAACAGGCACTGGTCACGTGGACCCAGCAGGGTGGGGTTCCAGCCTTTTCCTCTTACTGTTCCTCAGACAGACAGATGTCGAGACAGACGCAGACAAGACAGCAGACAGGGAGAGCAGGAAGGAGGCCGTGGGGGCGGGGGCAAAGGAAGGTGGAGGCAATGACTTTGCGGTGTTCAGGCTTCGGGGAGATCAGGTGACTTGGAAAGTGGCGTTGTGGAGAGCAGGGCCCTGGCTACACTTTGAGGGGCAGGCCCCAGACAAGGGCAGGTGACGGAATGGGGCTTTCTCTGCTTAATACTCTCAAGGGTATGCAGAGGGTGGTGGGTGGTCATAGAACCTAAAACTTGAGCCTCAGAATCCTGGGACCACAGAGCGTTTAAGTGGGGCTGACCTGAAGGGACCATCTTGTCTAACTCTCCAGTGATGATAAATGCAGGCACTGAGGTCCAGTGGTTGAGACCTCTCAGGGCTCCTGGTTTGAGCAGCACCTTTCTGTCTCCCTGGGTGGCCTGGATTAGGTTCCATTGGTCTCTGTCCTCAGAGCCAGAGTGAGCTCTTGAACTACATGATGTGGCACTGAGTGCAGACAACCGGAGGGTCTCTGGGACTGGGCGGAGGGGCTTGGGGCGGGGGGTCTTTGAGCCGCGGGAGAGGAGAGAGGGAAGCAGTCCAGAGGCTGGCACCCCAGACTTGACCCGGTTATGTCCAGCCAGGTGCAGCTCCTCCCCCACAAGGTCCTCGGTGACTCCTCCAGGCTCCCCACCGTCAGAGGGCAGCCCTGGGAAGAGGCAGAAGTGCCAGTGTCTGGGGTCACCCGCTTGCAGGCTCTGTCTCCGGCGGGGAGGAGGTCTCTGAGGCAGACCCCTCGGGAGCTGCCCTGTGCTGGCTCCCTCTCAGAGTGCCCTGACTCTCACAGGTCTGAAGCCAAAGGCAGCACAAAAACACGGACAAAAATCACCTCAGCTCTGGGTGGCTTTGGGGAGAAGCAGCAAACGCGTGGGGTCCAGAGTCAGCGCGACCTGGCTGACTGTGGGATTTTGGACAAGTCATTTCCCTTCTAGGACCCCCAGACACGCCCAGGCAGGAGGCTCCAGAGCCTGCCCACTGTGGGACTGTGTCGTTTCTAGTTCTCTGAACGGAGTTGGCCCTAGATATATAAACAGCGGGGACCACCGTGACCGGCACGAGGCCAGGCTCAGAGCAGAGCGGGGCTGGGTTTCTGACCTTGGTCAGGGGAGGAGGCTCTGCAAAGGAACAATCACTGGACGGTGACACCACAGAGTAGCAGCGCTGCTGAGGGAGACAGAGCTTCCATTTTGCAGATGAAGAAACTGAGTCCCAGAGAGGGAAAGCAACTGTCCCAGGCACTAGAGACTAGAACCCAGGAGCCCCTCTGCCTCTCCCCTGCCCACCCATCCACCCTGCCCCCCGACCACTCTCCGGGGCTCCCCTGGGCCTGGGAGGCAGGCTGGAGAGCCCCACAAGATAGAACCGAAAGCAGAAACCCCTCTCTTGTTGACTGAGTGCCCCTAGACCACCCCCCCACCCCCCCCACCGAAATCTCTCCTTCTGTGGCTGGGGTTTTTCTGCTTCTGTGATAACCTGAGGTGTGTAGGGCTGGGATGAGAGGGGTCTCCTGTCACCTCAGATCCAAGGGGCGCCCGAAGTGGGATGCTGCTCTGCCATGCCGGGACAGCATGGCACTGGGCCAGTGCCCCCGGCAGCGGCAGTGAGAGGCAGCTGGCTGGGGCTGCCGCCAAGAATGCCAAGAATGCAGAGCGAGCGGCTGTCCTTCCCGCTCCTCTTCCTCCCCCCACTCAGAGAACAGGATATGCCCTGTCCAGGGAAGCCCGAGTCCCACCCCCTTATGGGAAAACCACAGGGCATGTGGGGGGCCATGAATGCTCTTGCCTTGGGATGGACACTCAGTACGGGGAGCCTGAGGGGCTGGCACTGCTGGGGACACAGGGGGTTCTGTGTGGATTTAGCATGTGTTGATGACCTACTATGTGCTGAGTGCTTCATGGATATCCACACAACCTCAGAAAATTGAGGCTCAGAGGGGCCAAGGAACTTGCCCAAGGGCACCAGCTAGCAAGTGGCGAAGCCAGACCTGATCCAGGCCAGCCTGACCCTGACGCCCAGGCTCTTCGCCGCTAGACCAGGGGGCCTCGCCGTCACCGTGGCTGCTGGGGGCTGTTGTCTGGCATCCCAGTGCCCCTGCAGAAAATGGGGGGCGTGATGCAGAGAGGCAGCCCCTTCCTGTTGGCAGCTGGCCGGTCGGGCAGTTGGCAAAGGGTCAGCGTAGGAGGTTTGTCAGTGTGGGAGATACTGGGGCTGGAAGCTGGGCTCCGGGCCCCCTCCCTGGCTGCTCTGGCGGGGTCCCCGCACCGGGGAATCCCAGAGTTTGACCAGGGTGCAGGCTATTGGCTTTAGGACAGGTTCCTCCAGACCTTCTGTGATGGGCAGGGGAGGCTGTCACTCAAGGGGACCCCCGGGAGAGGAGGTGAGGATCTGAGAAGGCCGAAGGGAGATGCAGGGGTATGGGGAGAGCATGAGCTGCACCCAAACTTCAGCCCTGTGATTCTAGAGGTACCCCCCTCTCCCAAGCTGTGCACCCACCTCCTCCCACCTTCTGAGGCCGGCTTGCTCCTGGCTGGTTCAGATGTGGCCCTCCCACCCGTGACTGGCCCTGGCCCTATTGGCAGGTGGGTGACAGAGGGGACTGCAGAAGCTTGGGCTGTGCTGCGGGGGCTGCCTGGAACCAGGCCTACCCCAAACCGAGCCCGAAGTGATTGGAGAACAAGGGGCCATCTGCGCAAGGGGATTAACCCCTTAGAAATAGGGGAAACTGAGGCTCAGGGGACCTGCTCAGTCAGGAGCTGTGATTTGAATCTTGATCTTGTCTCTGGCACCCACCAGCTTTCAAGGGAATCTGGGCAGAGCCCCTGGCCCCTCACCTTCCCCCAGCCTTCCCACCCGGTCCCCTAGCTCCTGAGGTCTGGCTGGTTCTGTTCCAGTGTGTTGTCTTGCACTGGCTCCGGGTCCCCTGGGGGGCTGGGGTCAGGTAAACAGGATCCCAGCCGTACTCCCTGACCTTGTTTACCTCCCGAAAGAATGTGAGGGCATTCCTCCCCTTCCCAGCCTGTGAGTCACCCCTCAGCAATGCGCTAGGCTCCGCTACTGCCTGCCTGCCTGCCTGCTGGGCCCCCATTCAACCCCCACTGGACCCCGGCCCCTTGCATCCTCACCGGGTGATGTCAACCATGTCACCCCCTCCCCACATCAGTGGAGCCCACCGGGCCTTGAGTCGCCATGACGACAGCTCACAACAGGAAGCCAGGCCCCATGAAGGCCTGTGCTGGGCCAGAAACACAGGAAGCAACGCTGAGCACTGTGCAGCATTGTCAGCCTAGTAAAAAACAAAACAGGACAAAAAGATTTAATGAGAACAATTAACCCAAAGAAAAAGGAAAAAAAAAAAAGGCCAAAAAAACAAACAAAGCCAAACAGCCTGAAGGTAGGAGGCTGGCTGAGCTCCAAGGACCCCGTGTTTCCCCTCCCAGCACAATGCCGGTTAAATAATACTTCCTTCTCAGAAGAAGGCTCCTAGGGGGAAAGGGGTCCTGCCCATGGCTCCTCTGCTGAGCCCCCCAATTTCTGAGGCCCCCAAGACTTGCCTGGCTCCCCTTGGCTCCCCCCAGTAGCCTTTACTTAGGCCCAGCTCTCTGACCTCCACCGAAGTCTTTGGGGGACCAGATGGGGTGCAGGGGACAGGGTGCTTAGATGATGAGGCTGACTAAGGTTCAGAGATGGCACCGGGCAGTCAGGGAGGCCCCATGGAGGAAGCGGGCCAGAGAAAGCCGATAGGAGTTCGTTTGGCAGTGACGAAAAGGAAGAGCTGTTCTGCTTAGGAGCTCAGCCCGTGCAAGGGGTGAGAGAGGCATGGGAACTGGATCCGTGTGACCGTAGTGGAGTTTGGTGTCACATCATTAGGAGAGAAAGAGACGAGAGCCAGATCACGGGGAGCCTGGAGTGTTACGCCCAGGAGTTGGAGCCGTTATTCCAGGAACCAAGGGGCCTCTGGTGGCTTCTGAGCAGGTTAGCGATAGGTGCAATTTGATCATTGAGGGACATACCTATGGACAGGTTAGGAATGAGGGTGATGGGAGACATACCAGGAAAGAGCCTAGGAATGGGGTCTGCTGACCTGGTTTCTTTTCTTTTGAACTCAATAATAATGACACATAATAGATGCTCAAATAGTATTTATTGAGTGAATAAATGATAATCACCTTACGCTGGTCTTTATTTTACATAAATTGTCTTATGAATTCTCACCTCAACCCTGTGAAATAGGCCTCATTGTTCCTGGTTTTTACAAATGAGAAAACAGAGGCTCAGAGAGGTTGAAGGAGTTGCCCCAGGCTGCACAGCACATAATGGCAGAGGCAGATTCCAGCCCAGCCGATTCCACCCACCATCTCAGGCACACCACACTTAATGTTTACTCCGTGCCGGCTCCACGCCAGGCCTTGGGGACACATAAATAACCAGGCTCCAGATATGCCTTTGAGAAACCCCCTGGGTTGGTGGCCTCACTTTTCCGAGTTGTAGACTGAGGGGTGGCGCCACTTCCCGGCTCCCCTACCGCCAGCCTCAGCGAGGAGCCGCAGCAGTGGGGAGCCCAGTAGGGACACGGAGAGCAGGGAGGCTGCACCAGGCCCAGCTGGGGGGCCAGAGTCTGAGACAAGGAAGGAGGGGGAAGCACCTGAGAAGAGGTCCGATAAGTGTGTGTTGGGGGGTCCCATAGGGAAAGGAGCAGAGCCCAGGGCCTGGCGAGGGGAGGAGAAGCAGATGTGCTGCGAGTCGTGAGCAGGTGCAGCCAGGCCGAGGACGTCAGACGCAGTCCCAGCCCCTGGCCCTCGGGCCCTGGGCCTGCTCAGCTGGAAGCCGGGCCCGGACACAGCAGATGGAGTTCGGGGCTGCACCTGAGGACCTAGGAGAGACCCAGAAAGGACTTGCCTGCCCACACCCGTCCTGCTTCCTCATCCGGTGCCCCTCACGCACCTGCCCCAGGGGTGGGAAAGGGCAAAGATCTCCTCCAACTCCCGGTGGAAATCCTCGTGGGGGCTGTTGAAATGGGCTGCAGGAAAGTGACACAGTCCCGTGGGCGGTTTGTGTCTGCAGCAGGTGAGGGAGAGAGAGCTGGACTTTGCAGGGAGGTGTGACAGGAGGCCAGATGGGAGTGGGGAGGGTCTCTTAGGACAGGAAGGGACAAAAGATCTTCACAAATGGCTGAGAAAGCGGCACTGACTTGGAGCCACCTAGTCAGAGTCCTCGCTTTGGTTCTGCTCCACACCAGGTGTGGGGTCTCTATCGAGTTATTCCCCTCTCTGGGCCTTAGTTTCCAGTTATTCCATCTGCGAAATGAGGGGCTCTGACTGCAGGCAGAGGCAGCCAGCCGGAAGCTTACAAAGCATGGGTCAGCAACAGGACCGTTCAGACTTGGCCTTGGCTCGGCGGTCACATTAGGCAGACTCAGTGGTGAGGCGTTTTAATGACACTTGGTGCAGTACAGTCTGCAGTGTGGAAATGTTCTGGCTCCTTCACTCACCAGCTGTGTGAATTGGGCAAGGTGCTAAATGTCTCTGTGCCCGTTTCCCCACCTGCAAGAAGAGGACCGTAAGGGCACCCACTTCCTGGAGTGCTGGAACACCTGGAGCTAATGCATTTATGCTGGGCAGGTTGTCAGTGCCCAGAGAGCCACTAACTGGGGATCCCCAGGACAGCTCCATTTCCAGACGGAACACTCGGAGTTAATGCACGTATGCTGGGCAGGTTGTCAGTGCCCAGAGAGCCGTCCAGGATGCTTTCTAACTGGGGATCCCCAGGACAGCTCCATTTCCAGATATGCGTGCGCCCAACCTGGCCCTCAGGACAGAAATGGGAACGAGCAGAGGAGGGAGGGAAAGCGGGAACCTGTCTGACCCAGAGGTGAGGATCACCTCCCTCTGCCACCACGGTCTCCTGCCCCCAACTCCAGCCATCATGAGGGTCGAGCCACTGGGTCTGGCTTTGTCTGTCTTTCTCCTTGGGCTGGGCAGGGGCTTAGCAGGCAGCAGGACGACGTAAGATGCACATGGTCCCGGGAGAGGGTGCACAGCCTGAGTTTTTTGGCATGTCACTTAACCTCTCAGGCTTCAGCATACCCTTCTGTAGAATGAGAGGTGACATCAATGGACCCTGTTGTGTTGCTGCTGTGGGTTCTGCAGGAAACTCTGGCCTCTTTGGGGCTCCATCCCATGAGGGAAGTTGGGGAACAAGCACAGGGCAGTCAGACACCTGGGAGTCTGGCGCCACCTGGTGGTCAGAGAGAGTCCCACTGCCCTCTGGGGCTCACAGTCGGAACTCTGGGCACCCAGCCTTCTGCAGCCAGCCTTTGTGATGATTTTTCCCCCAGTCCTTTAACAGCATTCCCATCTCCTGTGTAGCCCTAACCTTCTGCCCTCTTCTCTCATGTCTTGTTGAAAGCCAGTGTCTCACCGAGGATTTATTTATTCACTCAACAAACACTAAAGTTCTGTTGTGTGCCTGGCCCCAGGTGGAGCACCGGGTTGGCGAGATAAATTAGACATGTTCCCTGGCCTGATGGGGAGACACACACAGACCTACAACAGGCTCTGAGCTGTGATTGAGGACAGGCAGAAGGGTAGCCCAGCAGGCTTCATGGGGGAGGTGACGTTTGAGAGGCCCTTGGTAGTAATCAGGGCAGGAGCTGTGAAGGGAACAGCATAGGCAGAGTAAGGAGCCCCTGAGCCGAGCCATTGCGGGGGGCGTGGTTTCCGCGTGTGTTTTTTCCAACACCACCGAGTAAAAGTCACCTCATTAACACAAACTCAGATGTGGTTAAAGGAGTTTGTTACAAATATCAAGATACCATTATTACTCTTATCGCTTAGGAAATTCCAGGGGTTTTAGGAGCTCTGTGCCACAAACAGAGAAGAAGACTAAATATATATATATATTTTTTATCATCACAATATTGCAATGGTTAGTAAGGATTGACACTGTCACTCTGGCTGTTAGTGCTGGATGGAGGAGGTGGGAGGGACCCAAGTGAGAGGGGCTGGTGGCCTGATCTGGGAGTGGGGGTGGCGTGTGCTGGTGACCACAGGGATGGGGAGTCGGGGATGGAACTGAGAGGCATGTGAAAGGAGAGCCAGAAGGAGGGTCTAGGACACCGCTCAGGGCCCGGAAATCTGAATTTTTATATTAAAACTTTGAAAGAATATAGAACTTTATTATTAATTTTAAAAATCATACGTTAATTCAAATTAAGTACACAAGGAAAACCATATGATCATGCCGATAGATGCGGAAAAAGCATCTTACAAAGTTCAACACTATGTTACAATAAAAACTCTCAGAAAACTAGGAATAGAAGGAAACTTTCTCAATCTAATAAAAGGTGTCTACGAAAAAATCTACAGCTGGTAAAAATCTGAGTGCTTTCTCCCTAAGATCAGGAAAAGACGAAGATGTCCACTCTCAATAATTACAGTCCTCATAGTCCTGGAGGTCTTAGCCAGAGCAACAAGGCAAGAAAAAGAAAAGCACGCAAATTGGAAATAAAGTGAAACTCACTTTATTCACAGACATGACCATCTACATAGAGAACTGGACGGAATCAACAAAAAAGCTAATAGAACTAATAAGTGAGTTTAGTGATATTGTAGGATACAAGGTCAATATAGAAAATCAAATTTAGTTCTATTTAGTAGTCATGAACAGTTAGAAATTAAAAATTTTAAATTCTGCTTATAACAGCAATGAAACACTTAGGTATCACTCCCACGAAGATGTGTAGCAACTCTACCCCCCAAACTGCAGAACATCGCTGAGAGAATTAAACAAAGACTAAATGTTAAATGTTGTTAACTGGAAAGTGATAACATTTTCACGGATTGGGAAATTCAATTTTGTTAAGACATCGATTATTTCCAAACTGAGCTTCAGATTTGACATAATCAGTCAAGTATAAGCAGTCTTTTTATTTATTTATTTATTTTCTTGGTATGAGTTGACGAGATGGATAACTATAAAGGAGGAAAATGAATCTCGATCCCAACCTCAGATTATATACCAAAATTAACTAATAATGAATCATATACCTAAATGGAAGAGCACTTGTTTTTTGAAACCACCATAAAGAAAAGAAAAGAGAAGCCACAGTCTGGAAGAAAAGATTTGCAAAACATATACCTGATGAAGGGCTTGGAATATAGAATAACAAAAATAAGAAGACATACAACCTGATTTTAAAAATAGGCAAAAGATTTGAAAGCACAGTTTACCAAAGAGGATACACAAATGGCAAGTAAGCACATAAAAAGATGCACCATTAGTCACTAGAGAAATAGAAATTGTCTACGTGATATCAGTACACATGCAATAAACAGTTAAAAGGGAAAAGATTGATGATATCGAGTGTTGGCAACAATGTGGAGTAACCGGAACTTTCAAATAGGGTGGATGGAAGTGTAAAATAGTCCAGCCATTCTAGAAAAACAGTTTGACAGCTTCTTTTTTGTTATGATAGTTGATATGTGATATTATATTAGTTTCAGGTGTACAATATAGTGATTTGACATCTACATATCTTATGAAATGATGACCATGACAATTCTAGTAAACTTCTGTCACCGTACGAAGTTATTACGATGTAATTGACTATATTCTCTATGCTGTGCATTACATCCCGTGAGGCAAGTTTCTTTAAAAGTTGCCGTTTACCCCGCAGTGATCTCACTCCAAAGTTTCTACCCACGAGATGTGAATGCTGCTTTCCAGGCATGCTGCAACAGCAGTGGTCCTGAGATTTCTTTCCACTGGATGCCTGCATAAATCCGTTTATCTGCGACACCTTCCTCTTAGTTGGTTTCCGCCTCTTACAGAGAATGCAGGTGCTCACCGAAGTCCATGAGCTCCTCTGCTTCCTTGGAGCTAGGGTAGGTGACCCGGTTCTTTGCACCTATGTTGGGTTACAACACTAGTTCTGGCCAAGGAAATGTGCCTGGAAGGTGTGTTACTTCCACGGGAGTGATGTGCCTTCCTTTCTCTCCCTCTACCCCTGTTCACCAAAAGAATGTTCCTGTGAAGGAGTCCGAGGCCCCAGGGAAAGTCAGAAGAACTAGATGGAGGAAATTTAGGTCCTGAACGATGGTGTGGAGCAGCCTCTCCCACTCCCTGCCCTGGCCCCCACTAACCCACACTGGACTCTGAGGTGGTCAGGAAATGAACCTTTAGCGTCTTTAACTGCTGAGACTGCATGTGTGCATGCGTGCATGCATGTGTGCGTGCGTGTGGTCTAATAGCTGGGATTACTTACCCTGACTAATACATTGCCATTCTTGCTGAAATAGATTCTCAAACAACGTCTTAATGAAGGGTGTTTAGGAGGTAAATTTCCAAAGCTCTTGCATGGTCTGAAAAATGTCTTTATTTAGCCCTTACATTTGAGTTTGGCTAGTGAGGCTAACCTGCTAGTTGCCTACTTGCTATGAAAGAAACATAGGCGTGATGTCTGGAGCTGTAGCTCTATCATGTGACCATGTGGCAACAATATAAGGTAAAGGCCTGTGAGAGCACAGAAATGCTAGCTCTAATGCCTCTATCTACTGAACAACCAAGCAATGCTTCCTATGGATGTCTTGTCAGATGAGAAAAGTAGCCTCCTATTTATTTTAAGGTACTGTCTGGGTCGTATTTTCTGTTACATAGAACATCTTTAACTGGCCAAGAAGGTATATAATTTCAGGTTAAAAGTAGTTTTCTCTTAGAATTTGAAGATCTTTCTCTGCTGTCTCTGGCCTCTGTTATTGGTGATGCCAGACTGATTCACGTTCTTTGCGATTTTTTTTTTAAACAGAAAGCTTTTAATGTTCTTTTTATTCTTGATATTCAGATATTTCTTAGTGTGTCTAGGCATTAATTTTTAAGAAATCTATTCTGCTCATCATTTGCCAAGCTTTTCTTTTCTTTTATTATTTATGCCTACAGCACCTGGTCTTCCTAGGTAGTCTCCCATCCAAGTACTAACCAGGCACGACCCTGCTTAGCTTCTGAGATCAAACATCGGGCTTGTTCAGGGTGGCATGGCCATAGACCATGGACCATGGCTCCACTGGGGCGCGAACCCAGGACCTTCTGTGCGTGTAAAGCAGATGTGCTAACCGCTACACTATGGAACCACATCCAATCTGCCAAGCTTTTCAATTTGATGTCCGCATCTCTGTTCAGCTCTGGGAAATTCCTCTGTACCATTTCCTCTCCTTTGCTCTCCTACCTTCTCTTTCTGAAACTCCTGACAGCAGATGGTGGACCTGGATCCATCTTCATAGCTCTTGTCTCTGCTTTCATATTCTGCATCTTTGTGTTCTGTGTTCAAAGATACACTAACTCTTCTATGAATTTTTAAAATTTCAGCAATATCTTTAATAGTTCAAGAATTCATATTTTCTGGCTGTTTCTGCTCAAGATGGCAAATTGTACCCCCCCCAAAAAAAGAATTCTGATTTTCTGATTGCTCTTTTCTCAAAGCTTCTTGTTCATGTTTTGTCCATGTGGTATCTCTTAAAACATTTCTGAGGCAATTTCAACTCAAAGTTATCTTTTATTTCCTGAATTATTTTTATTTTATTTTGAGTCAATTTTTCTATTATTCTTAGTATTTTTCTTCTCAACTACCTGTTAGAATAAGGATAAGACAAAAATCCTTAACATAGCCTAAAATGCTCTGCAGAGTCTGGCCCCTAACTGTTCAGAAACATTACTTTTAAAGTTTCAGAAACATTTCTTTTAAATTTAATTTAATTTGGGGGTTGCGATACATAATACATTCATAAGAGTGTATAAAACATATGATCATTCAAAGAATAATAATAAAGCGAATGTACACATAAACAACTTCCAAATTTACAAAGGGGACATTGCCAAGATTGTGTTCCTCTGCATTTGTCCTCACCTTTCTCTCCAAGAGGAAATCACCATTCTGATCTTCGCAATCCTAATCTCCTTGTTTCCTCACTAGTGTTACTATCTTTGCCTGAATCCCGATACGAAATAATGTTCAGCTCTGCCTGACTTTGAACTATATATAAGTGGCACCATATAGTTTGTATTCTCATTTCTTTTGCTAAACATTATTTTGTAAGGCTCATTCAAGTTGATGTGTATCACGATAGATTCTTCGATTTCAATGCTCGCTAATAATTCAGTGTATGACCACTAGCCAAGCCTGTGGGATTTGAGGGCTGTTTCCAGTCTTTACAAATATGGTTGCTACAAACATTTAAAAACAGATTTTGTGGTGCACACATGCAAGAATGGCTCCAGGGGGTTTCCCTAGGGTGCAAATAGCTGGCTCACAGGTCACATGCAAGTTTGAACTAATTCAGTAGTGCCAAACTCATTTCCAAATTGGTGGAATCCACTTTTATTCTCCCCGACAGTGTCTGCGAGTTCACCTTGTTCCATTCTTGTCAGGACTTGTCATTATCAGACTTTAAAATTTTTACTTATCAGGTGGGGGTGAAGTTGGATCTTGTTGTGGTTTTATATTTTCATGGCTCATGAGGTTGAGCAACTTTTTATTTCATTGGTCACTAGCGGTTCCTCTTTATGATGTGCCTTGGTATTCTATTAAAGTCCATTAGTCAAATTTCTTAATCGTATCCTTATTGAACATATGTCTGCTTGTTCTACCAATTACGGAGAGATGTGTTTTAAAATCTCGCACTGTAATTGTAGATTCATCTATTTTTCTGTGTGGCTCTCTTCGTGTTTCTTATGTTTTAAGACTATATTTTTGCATGCAAATTTGGAATTGTTCTATCTTTCCGATGGATTAGAATATTTTCATTATGAAGTGACCTTCTTTACCTCCAGTGATGATTTTTTCTGGTATTAAAATAACTGTACTAGTCTTTTTGTTAGCCTTTGTTTGCATGCTATATTTTTCCCCATGCATTTACTTTTGCTCTTTCAGCATCCTTCTGATTTGGAATCATCTCTTGTGGATGTCTTTTGTAAATTGCATGCAGTTAGATTTTATCCAGTATGAGAATCTACGTATTTTAACTACAACGTTTATTCCAGTTGCATCGATTCAATCATAGTGCATTTGAATTTATATCTGTCACCTATTGGCCTCACCTGTCTTGTATTTATTTTTCTCTCCATTCTTGCTTACTTTAGGATTGATTGGGTTGATTTTTCTCATTCTATTTTTGACCTCTAATAATTTGGGTAAATACTTTACACTGCATTTCCACTCTTTTAATGTTTACCTTGTAATGACAGTTGCTTTCTTAACTAATCAAAGTTCGAGTGTATTTAGTATCTATCTTCATGTTCTTCCTGAAGAATGTAAGGATCTTAGAACACTTTAACTCTGCTCACCTGTTATATGCTATTGTTGCTGTGTATTTTAGCTCTATTTTCATCCAGAAGACATGGTTATTGTTTTGTATTATCAGTGTTTGTTGTTCTTCATTCCCCATTGCATCAGATCTGTCCGTGATGTCTTCTCCCTGACTGAAGTACCTCCATAGAAATTCCCTTTAGAGAGGGTCTGCTAGTGACAGTCTTAGTTTCTGTATTTGTAAATGTTATTATTTTACTTCGTTCTGGCAAGATGTTTTCACTGGGTACATCGTTTTTGAAATAAATTTTCACCAGACATATAATTGTAAGATGATGGTTATCTCCTCTCGGGACATCGGATACATCATTCCTCTGCCTTCTGGCTTCCGTTGCTCCTGATAAAAAGTCAAGTTTCGATTTGTTACTTCTTTTTTTTCTTCTGTGTGTCAGACAGAAGCGTTTGGACTTTATTCTGAGGACAATAGGGAATTATGGAAGGTTTTTAAGCACTAGGGTGACTCAGTCAGATCTGTTTTTTCAGAAAGCACGCTGGCGCTGTGTAAATACTGGGTCGGAGGGGATGGCAGCTCAGTGGGAAGGTCATTGTTGCCGTCCAGAGAAAGGACAAGGGGTGTGGAAAGGCAGGGCTTGGGATCAGTTGCGGTAGGCGGTGGGTGCGGGAGGAGCACGACGATTCCGGGTTCCTGGCGAGGATGAAAGGAAATGCCGCGATAAAACAGGACTGGCTTGGGGCTGGGTGGTTATAACGAGTTCTTCCGGGACCTCAAGATCCATTCATTCCACAAATAGTTGAACACCTACTATATGCCGAGCGCCCAGCGCGGTTTGTGTGTGTTGGGTCTTGGGGCAGCGTGGCAGCAAAATCCGTTCCCGTGTGCACCTTTTATCCGCCGCAGCTACACCTGCTGCGGATTTTTGCCTAGCTGGGGGCCCTCGAGGCAGAGCCCGCGCCTGTCCCGGGCGTCTCTGCATTACAGCCCACGGACCGACGGACGGATGAATGGAACTATGGCTGTGGAGGGGCCTGCACAGCCCTGGCCAAACTGCGCCGCTCCGGAGCCCAGATCTGGAGAGACCGCGGTGTGGTGACACTGCGACAGGTTGGGAAGCTTTGGCCGTCCCCCACCCTCCTGCAGCTCTGGGGTCGGCGCCGCGGTCCCGCCCGCTCCTTTGTGAGAAGTGGGGCAGACGGCCTCCCCACTCGGCCCGTTTCCTCATCTGCCTAACCCACAAGAGTCACCAAGGATTTTAGGAAACGCGTCTGAATATTGGGATCTCGTCCCGCCCCGGAGCCGAGCGGCGCCCGCGCCAAATAAGTTCCGCGGGCGGGCGGCTGGGGGAGCTG
>NW_006440626.1:4967349-4975644 GCF_000325575.1 Pteropus alecto
CCGCTCGCCCGCCGCCCCACATGGAGCTGTCAGCCATCGGCGAGCAGGTGTTCGCCGTGGAGAGCATCCGGAAGAAGCGCGTGAGGAAGGTGAGGCTGCCGGGGGGCGGCTCCCAGGACCCCTTTGGGGTCCCCTCCTGCTCCCAACACCATCCGCTCCACGCTGGAGGCGAAGGGAAAATGGGGCGGGGGCCCCAGGCAGCCCCACGCTAGTGGGCTTGTTTCCCAGCCCATGCCTCAGTTTCCCCCGCCACCTGGTAGGGCGAGTAGAATAAAAGTTGTCGCCCCGGGATGCTGGGGGCAGCTGAGCCCGCCAGAGCTGGAGATGAGGATCTGACTGTAGGGATCCTGAACGCCATCCTTCCTCACGCTCCCCTCATCCTAAATATGGGGAGACTGAGGCCCAAGTTGAGGAAGCGTCTTGCCTAGTGTGTGAGCGTCGGAGCTGGGTCTCGAACTCAGGACTCTGGACTCTTGGTACCAAGACCTTTGAAGTTGGAGGCGGAGCTTTGGAACAGCCTCTTGCCTCAGAAGTCTTAACTGCTGGACTTCGACCTTTCCCGATCCTCTCTACACCCCCACCTCCATCTTTCTCTCCCTCTTCCAGTGCACACCCCTCGGTCTTCCCCACCCCAACTCTCGGCCCCGCCCGGCAGGGCTCAGCGAAGCCGCCTACAGCGCTCCAGTATCCTCGAAACTCCTCCCCCTTCGCCTTGGCCTTGGCCTCCGCCTACAAAACATACACCCTGAAATTTAAGGAGGTCTCTCCTGGGTTTGGGTCCCCGCGCCTCCGGCTGGACTTCGGCGGTCCACACTTCCTGTGCACATGTTTGCAGAGTGGGCTCGTTCCGGACCGGAGGTTGGGGCTGCGAGTCCTTGGGGAAAGTTCCTCTCCTGGCCCTCGCCACCATCCTTTTCCCCCATCTCCTCTCTGCAGCCCCTCCGGAGGCTCCGGCCACAGGGCTGGGAGGGGGCTTAGAGGTCACCGCCTCCCACTTGAGGCAGAAACTGAGGCCCAGGCAAGGGAAGTGACCTGGTCAAGGTCACACAACAAGTTAGAGATGGAAGTAGCACAGGAGCTCAAGTTGGCTGATTGCCAACTCATCTTTCCAGAGAAAAAACTGTCCTGACATCTTGGGCTAAGGTCAAGGTGAGCCATGAGCTTCTTTCTCCAACTCTGATGGGGTTGAACTTTTGTCTTCAAGTTCGCGCTGCCCCTCCTCCTTCTCCCATCCTCCAGAGTTTCCTCGATTTTAATTTATTCCACCGAACCCAGTGCTTTCCATGAAGTGTAGCCCAAGCAGATACAGTGATTACCCTCCTTCTACACCAGCCTGAGGGGTAGTGCCAGAGACTGAGGAGCGTCATTCCTTCAGCCATTCGTTTAAAATAAATTTATTGAGGATCTGTTATATACCAGGCACCATTCTAAGCCCCAAGGAGGGATACACCTATTCCCTCGAGGACCAGATATTCTGGCAGAGACACCCAATGAATGAGGAAATAAATACAGATGCTTTCCGGTGGGGCTGTGTGCTATGCAGAAAGAATTGTGAAGTAGGAGGGATAACATTAGGAAGGGTGGCCAGGAAAGGCCTCTTTGAAGAGGTGACATATCTTGGCCTCAGAGTTCTGGTGTGGAGGGGTTCCGCCATTGGATGAGGTTGGACTGGAAACTTTTGAAGGCCCCTGTGAGCTGTGAGGAAGGGGGGGACCTGGCTGGATTTTCTGACTACTGGAGGGGTGGCCATCATTTCTAAAGGTGGAGACTTTGTCAACTTTCTCTGGGGCCCTGCTAGGAACTTTTGAATCGAGAGCCCTGCCTCTCCCAGGGAGGGGGCTGGTGGGACTGGACCCTTGGGGAACACCTGAGCGAGGAATTTTCTATGATTTGGAGAGTCTTCTGATCTAAAAAGGAAAGAAAGTTTTGGTCTTAGCGCTGGGACTCTGGACACTGGATCTCTGGTGATACACACACCCCCATGTAGTCTCAGTTTCCCCATGAGTGACATGAGCTCTGAGCTTCTGCCACAGGAGCCCCAGAACAATCAGGGACCAGGGGAACTCTTGTGCTCTAGTAGGGAGGGTGGTCTGGGGTGGTCATGTAGCAATGAAAGTTTGGGGGGGTCTCTGGGTTGGTGGGGATCTGGTGCAGGGGAGTTCCCTGGTCTGTGTGTGTGTGTTGGGGGATGTCTTATCTGCAGAGGGGATTGGGCCTTACTGTCCTGTGAGTGGTTGTCTTACTGTGTATCTCACTGTGTCTGCTTCTCTTTTTTCCCAGGGTAAAGTCGAATATCTGGTGAAGTGGAAAGGATGGCCCCCAAAGTAAGGTCCTTTGTGTGTGTGTCTGCCTGCCTGTACATCCCTCCGTCCACCTTTTGCCCTCTCGCCTGTCTAGCGTTTAGCTATAGCCGCTCTAGTAATTGGTTGGCAGGTCTTGATTAAATCATCTCGTCTGGCTCTCAGTTGCCCCTCTGCCAGCTGAGGGGCTTGAAGCACATGATGGTCAAGGTGGGCCCCAGCTTCCCTTCTCACCTGCTCCCCTTGGTTGAGCTCCATCTTCTGGTTGGAGCCTCCCCTACCCTCCTTCTTGCTTTTCCTGGCACCTGGGAGGTGAAGGTCCAGCATCCTGGCTTCAGAGATGGCTGCTGGCCGGGTGGAGAAGCCCCCAAGCCACAGCAAGTACAGGGCTTGGGCAGGAGTTTGTGGGGCTGGATAAGACAAGTCTAGCCAGTGGGGCACGAGTCCTCAGTGCCATAGAACTAGGGACAGAGCCTAAGCCCACCTTGCCTTTGGACAGCACTCTTGTCTACAGAGCAGGTTCCCATACAGCCTTGTGAGGCAGGTGGGCTGGTGATCTCTAAAAATGAGGAAACAGGCTCAGAGAGGGTAAGCTGCTTGCCTTAAGTCACACAGCAAGAGTTGAACTAGGCCTTCTCATTTTCAGGTATCTCCTTTGTGCCTCTTCCCTCTTAGAGTTGGGGGGCTGGGAGCTGGGTCTAGGACCTCTCCCAGTCGCTCCACCTATCTTGCAGAGGCCCAATCAGGATCATTCACACAACCAATCACATCCCAGCAGGGAGTTGTTTGGGGGGGGGTGAATGAACAAGTCGTGGGGCCTCCCCATTGGTCTGTAGGTGCCCCACCTCCCTGCCCTGTCTCCCAGAGACCTACTCCTGGAACCCCCCTCTGCGTGGAGCCTCTGCTGTCTGTGCCAGGGGCTTTCTGCTGTGCTGGTGGAGGGGGCTGGCCTGGTATTGTGTCCTAGGGAGCACCTTGGGGGGCATGGTGGGAAGAGACAGCAGAGGGGAAGATGGTTTATGCTGCTTCAGCTTCCTTCTCTGCAAAACGGGTTCAATAGTCCAGGCCCTGCTCTCCCAATGGGCTCCTTCACCTGTGGGGTGAAAGGTTTGGGCCTGTGTCCAGGGTGACCTGCAGGCATCCTTATGGTTGGAGTTGGTGGCTGGCCAACAAGATAATGCACTTGTGCATTCCTCCTGCTCCTGCTGCCCCTTCCCAAACACCCCAGGACTGAAGAAGGGTCCCTTCCTTCACTGGGCAGATGAGAGGTGGACTTCCGGCCTGGGCGAAGGGGCAGCAAGAGTGCAGGAGAGCTAGAGGGAGAAGCCCAGGGTGGGCAGCCAGAGCATTGGCTCCCTGGTACTTGCCCCCCTTAGCTTCTGCACCAGAAGGCATTGTGTTGGAGTATGGTCCCAGCTTGGTGGCCTTCAAGGCACTTTTGGCTATTTTTCCTCCTTTGTAGATTCCATCTTTTGAAAGATTTCTTTCTCTGAGCAGAGATACTTATCAATTAAAAGTTCTATCTCCCATTTTTATTAATCCCAAATGAATATGTCTGCCCATCAGAGCTTCCATCAGCAGGGAAGACATAGCGCCCCCAGAGCAGTCCCTCCATGATTCTGTTGGCCGGAGCCCTGGCCCCGGGGGCCACTGGTTTCTTAATATGCTGAGACCACCAGATGGGCCCCTCACGACTACCTTTTATGACCCACCAAGGAAGTTCTGGGAGCCCTGTTTGACCAGATGACTGGGGCACCTGTGACTCCCCCACACTTTGGTCCTGGGTTCCTGGCCTGGTTCACAGCTGGACAGCTGTGAGCCCTTGGGCAGGTCCCCCAATGTGGTGGCACCTCTGCTTCCTCATCTCCAAACTGGAACAACAAAGCCTTTGTCACAGCGTTGTGAGGATTAGGTGATGGCTAGAAAGTACCTGGTGCATTCTCAGCCAGCCGAGCACTTAGTAAATGTTTGCTATTAATAGTTAGACAGTTCAGCTTCTAGTTTCCCCCAGCCAGGAGAGGGACCTGGGGAATTCCATTCCTCACAGAAACTCAAAGTGGCCTAGAAATCATTTAGCTGAGTTCTTAGATGGGGAAACTGAGACCTAGAGGGAGGTCCTTACTAGAATATAACTGCCGCGTGCCTTGTGGTCCCCACTTCACGTCATCCACTCTGTCACCCCACTTCACTTGGGGGAAGACAGAACATCAGAGGGAGAAGCAGGAGACCCAGGGCTCCTTTGTAACCCACTTTGTCTTCAGTTTCCTCCTCGGGGGGTCTGGCTTGCAGCAGGAGCTGAGAAAGGTGAGGATTGGGTCGTTGGGCATGCTGCTCCCTGCAGGCCTGGGAGGCTCGGCTAGGGCAGTGCCGGCATCAGTGGGGAGGGGAGTCAGATTTTCCTGCTCCACAATCCCCTCCTCACTCTGGCCAGGGAGGCTTATATTAACAACAACAAACACATTTTCTAAAGGAACACCAGCTCTGTGCCAGGCTCCTGTTAAGCCTTTACATGCTTTGCCTATTTTCTCTCCCAGCAGACAAATGACTGCCTTCCTCCCCAGCAGGCGGGGCAGAAGAGCTTTCTTGCTTCTTCTGGCAGGCACAGCAAATGGCACAGGAAGGGGCTGGGGGCATAGGGCAGGGGATGTTTTATCATCAGCTACAGGTGTTCTCAGCCCCGCAGAGACCTTCAGACACCTCGCTGTCCTTGCGACCTGCCCAGGACTGCTGTTCTCCCTTTGAGACCGTGCTCCTTTCATCCTTTCCCACTTGCGAAGGTTACGGCATCTTCTAGGGAGGACCGCCTCCGTGGAGCGTTAGTAATGACCAACGCTCAGGGCACAGCAGTAAGGAAGCTGCTGATCAGTAAGCCCCTGTGATCAGGCACTGGCCCATTTAATTGACTCATGGCAACCCACTTTACAGATGAGTCCTTGCCCAGGGATACAGCTGGGGCATTTTGAACTGCAGGCTGTCTGACCCCAGGGCTTGGAGACCTAGCCCCTTTGATATACAGCCAGCTCTGGCAAAGGTGACAGAGGATCTCTTGTGTGGGGGGCGCTGATGGCTAGTTCAGTAGGAAATGCTCAGGCTGTGGACCCAGTCCAGGCTGCCTTTGAACCCCATTCTATAACTTACCAACTGTGTGACCCAGGGCAAAGCCCTTGGCCTCTCTGCACTTCCATCTCCCCATCTGGGAAATGAGGCCCTAGCCTTAAGGGGCCCTGCCAAGGCGCCTATGACAAGAAGTTCATAACAGAGCCAGAGGCAGAGGTGCTTCCTTCTCCTAAGACTCGGTTTGGGCAGCAGCAGCAGAGTCCAGGACTGGATCCTTGGCAGGTTTTTGCACTCTCTAGACTTTTGAAATTGATTTAAGGCTTATTTGCTTTTATTATGTATCATAATGAACCAAGTACTTCACATGGCTTAACACATCTAATAGGAATATCAACCCTAAAAGCCAGACCATTGGTAGCCCCACTTCACGGATGGGTAAAGAGAGGCCTCAGCCATTGAGTCGCTCGCGCAAGGCCACCCCTGCAGGCTTGCCCCCAGCCCACCTCGCTTCTCATTTTGCCCGGCTTTAAATTCGAGTGGGGTAATGGGGCAGGCCTGGCTCTGCGGGGCGCCCCGCCCCCAGCACGGCGCGAGCCTGCGCAGACCGGGCTCTGGCCCCAGCCGGGAGCCTGTTTACCGGTCCCAAGGGGGCGGGGCTGTCGGTCACGTGGCCGTGTTTACCTCTCAGTCAGTGTGCGTCGTCCCCGCCCCCGTCCCCCATTGGTTGGCCCGGTAATCCGGGGTACGAGCCCCCACTGCGTGCGCGCGCGCGCGCGCGCGCGTCGCCCAGGCTCGCGGAAGAAGGGAGGGGCGGGGCGATGCGAAATGGGTCCTCGGCACCTCAGCTAGTACTCCGTAGCCGCGCAGTGTGCGCGGGTTCCCTCTGCTCTCCCCTTCTGGCCCCGTGATGTCGCCCAGGTTGTGGACGCTGCCGCCTGTGCGCTCCTGTTCTTGAGCCCTTCTGTTCCCGAAATGGATTTGCCGTCTCTGTGGCCTCTGGATCCCCACTCTGCGGAGGAGCACTATTGTCCTCCATTTTAGGGGAACCCAGGGTGTTTGACAGACACTCGTGCCATCCACCTCCCCTTCCATTCCCCTAGCATGGGAGCAGGGCCAGGCCTCCAGCTGCCAAGTTTGACCCTGTGCTGTTGCCTCAGATCCCATGGATTCATGCCCCAGGCTAGTAACAGCCCCCTTTGAATCCTCCAACCCTTTCTGTGTACCTACTGTGTTCTGATCCTCGCAGTCCGATACCGAGGACTGGTCAGTCAGGCTGTTCCCCTCTTCCATGGACGTCCCACCTCGGTGACATGTGCGGGACCAGAAGGCAGAGATTAAACTGAGTTCCAACCACAGACTGGCCACTCGCTGGCTCAGTGGCCTTGGCAAGATATTTACCCTCTGTGCCTCAGTGTCTTCATTTGTAAAATAGGGTCACCTACCTCATGAGGATGTTAGGAAGAGTCGATGGGTCCCTGGTGGTAGTCCACGCTCCCTCCTTGCTGCTACTGTGGTGGTGCTGGTAATTCTAAGATGAGGAACCGGGTCCAGAGAAGGTTAGGGACTTGCCAGGAACCGCATAGCAGCTACATCAACAAAAAATGGGCAGGATGTTGGGGAAGCGGGCAGAGCAGAGTGAGGTGACCTTTCTACAGCTAGAGAAAGAGGGCAAGGCAGCCGCAGGAGGAACACAGAATTCCCCCTTTCTTGTAATTAGTTCCAGTAGTGGAAATTCATCCTTCATTTTCGGAGAGGAAGGTATGGAGTCTTAATCAGCCTCTGGTTGCTCATAGTTGGGGCTTTACCCAAACTATTTAAAAACAAACAAACCTGTTTCACTTTCAGCATTGCTTCAGGGTGAGCAAAATTGCAGTGGCTTGTAGAGCCATTCCTCTGGGAATGGCTCTACATCTGCCATCTGCCCACCAGGATGCCATCTGGGTTCATCGGTAATTATGGTAGATGCCAAGTGCAACAGTAAGGCCATAGTGGGGAAGGTTCACCCTGCTGGGAGAGGATTCAAAGGGGACTGTTACTAGCTGAGAGAGATGTCAGGGAAAGCCATAAGGACGTGGCTCTTAAAAGGATGAGTAGGAGTTCACTGGAGTGGGGAGAGCACAGCACGTGCAGAGGAAGAGAGGTGAGATCGTGCCTGCTCAAGCTGGGCATGTGGCACGTGGGTAGGGGCTATAAGGCCTTAGAGCATGGACCTTCATTGCTGAGTCCACAGATCTCAACAGGGCACCGACAGGAAGTCGGTATGCGGCAGTATCACTGGAGAAAGGAGGAGAGGATTCTGTTTTGGGGCAACTTGTTTGATCTAGATTGGACTACTGTGAGGTTCCACAGTCCCAGGACAGTTTAAAATGAAGGTTTTAGTTAGGCTGCTGTGGACTATGGGGGCAGGGGCCCTGCCCAGCCTCTTTCTGCCTCCTAACACCTCCCTAATACCTGCCCATTTCCTTTCTTATCCAGCAGAGCTAGGTGCAGCCCCGGCCAGAATCATAGTCCATTGCTCTGGTTTTGTTTGTGCATACACATGTGCACATACACACTGTTAGGTTTATACATAGTATATTTGCATGTATGTGCATATGTACAGATACAAACATATATGTTTTTAAATTTTTTATATACTAGCATCTGTTTATGGGGAGCGATACTGGTTTTTCCACTTATGGAAGTCATATACAGTCTGCTGTAAAAATAGAACTATATAAACTAAAAAGTGAGCTGCATTAAAGGCTGATACTAAGTAAATGACAGTTCAGGTGGAACAAGGGTGGCTGAGCTCGGGAAGTGCTGAGCTGTCTCAGCCCAGGTCTGTCCCACAGGGCATGCTCTCTGGTCTGGGAGTGGTAGAAGATCCCCTGGGGAAATGCCAAGAGGGCCTGCCATATGACCGCTGCAACATCCAGTTGCTGGACACTTAGCAAAT
>NW_006440626.1:4975684-4992420 GCF_000325575.1 Pteropus alecto
AGGGACTCTTGACCCGACCGTGATGCCACAGATGTGTCCTGAGATGGGAGGGAGCAGCTCAGCCTGGGCAGAGAGGCTGTGCTGGCGCTGGGGTTTGAGGAGGGGCGGGAACAACAACAGCGATGAGCACAGAGCACTTCCTGTGTGCCAGGCGCTGCTCTAAACGCTTAGACACATAACGCATGTAATCAGCGTAAGAGTCCTTTATACATGGGGAAGTCGTGGCGAAGGTGCATTAAGTAAATCATTCAAGGTTCTGCAGCTAGCAAGGCAGAACTGGGATTTGAACCCAGGCAGCCAGGCTCAGAGCCCCTGCCCTTGCCACACACTCTAGCCTCTTCTAGGAAGGTAATCTGTGATTTAGAGGCCCTGCCCTTTTCCAAGCACCCCATGCTCCTGAGATGAACATGGGGTCTCACTGGAAGTTGGACACATTTATAGGTGGTGTGATCAGTGCTCAGAACGAGGGGAGTTCTGGTCATGCTGGAGCCCTAAGGAGGCCCCTGACCTAGCCTGGGCGACCAAGGACAGCTCCATGGTGGTGAGAGCCTGAGACAGTGGGCTCTGGTGGAGTGGCCTCTGTGAATCCAGTGGGGAGCAGGGCAGCTCTGACCTCTCGTTTCTCTCCCAGGTACAGCACGTGGGAGCCAGAAGAGCACATCCTGGACCCTCGCCTGGTCATGGCCTATGAGGAGAAGTAAGGGGCTCAGCCTGCCATGGGGCTGGGTGACAGGCAGGCTTGGAGGTTTCCCAGGGAGCCTGCCATTGGCTTGGCTCTGAACAAGGGGCATGGGCAGCGGGAGTCTGGCGGGGACAGCCCGGTCTAGTCTGCGACTAGGGGAAGGTGTCGAGTACCAGGTCCAGGGAAGCTGAGGGCCCTGGTCCTTTTCCTGTTGCTGGTGCTGGCCACTTTCCTCCCCTCCCCAGGCCTCGGTCTCTCTGCTGTAAACTGGGCCACCCCAATAACTCCTGCCGCAACTTCCCTGTAAGGTAGGGTTTCAGTTCCAGTGAAGAATATAAAAATGCATCAGAGCAATGCTGTATGTGTGATGGGTGGCAATGTCAGCAATGCCCAGTCATGCCCTTGGGGACAGATCAGAGACATGCTCCTTAGAGATTCCCTCAGCAGGAGAGGATGAGTCTGATAAAGCTCAGGGCAGGGCTGGGAGGGGGCCTGACTTTGGAGCCAGGATAGCTGAGTTCTGGTCCACCCCACCTGGCCGCCACCTCGCTGTCACCTCGCTGAGTGGCCCTGGGCAAAGCTGCCCAGGCCTCAGTCTCCCACATCTGCCTTTGCTCTGCTGAGATTCACAGGTTGACTCGTGGTCGGCAGCTTCTCCAAAGGCCATGAGGACACATCTCAGCAAGGAGCGTCCCGGTGTGGGGGCTTTGAGCAGAATCTAGCAGGTCCCTTCTGCTGCGTGGGCCCAGTGCCAGGCCCAGCGCCCAGCGGTGCTGACCTGCCAGCAGGCAACCCCCGTCCTGTAGCCTCTCCCCAGACATTAACCTGTGCAGTGTGGACTATTTCCTAAAATCGTTTCATTTGGCTCCTTCTGGAACCTCCTGAGACAGGGTTGAGGGTCTTGTCTGACAGGCAGGGAGCCTCACAGCAAGGAAGTAGACCAGCCAGTACTCAACCTGGGGCTCCTGACTCCATGTCAGATGCCCTTTCTCTGTCCCTCACGCCCCTTCTCATCGCTTCTCCCCTGGGAGGTCTGCTGCTGATGCAAAGGACCAGTTCCCGCTGTTTCTTCTTTTAAAAAGGAGGGCGACCCTGTCCCACTGCTTGTGAGGCCTTGAGCAAAAGAGTTGTGACCCTGGGAGAATCTTTTGGAGTGTCCTGGAATGTGGTAAGGAGAGCATTGGCAGATGTTAAAGGCCTCGATTAGAATCCTGGCTCTGCCCTCACCAGCCGCGAGGTGTTGGGCAAGGCCTTTCCTTCTCTGAGCCCCAGCTTCCCCATCCATGAAATGGGGATAGTATGCTGACCTCGTGGGGCTTTCGTAGGGAGCAAAGGAATGTGAACGCACTTTGTAAGCCTGTGAGTGTGGACACACACGTGTGAGTATCTTCTGATGGTAATTAGGGGCCAGCTAGTCATTCTTCAATTTGTTCAACAAGTCTTGGTTGACATCCTCGTCCATGCCAGGCACTATTCCAGGTGCTTGGGATACAGCAAGAAAGCACCAGCCAATGTCCCTACCCACATGTGGTTCACTTTCCAGTGCAGAGACACACAATAAGAAGGACACTAATAAACAGGTCCAGTGTCAGATGGTGATCACTGCTCAAAGACAGGGACATGGAGAAGGATGAATGGGGGTGGTGTTTGACCAAAGACCTGAATTAAGTGAGAGAATGAGCCTAGTGTGTATTTTAGAGAACGTCCTGGATCAAGCACAGTGAGTGCACAGGCCCTGGGGTGAGGACCTGTGTTCGAGAAGCAGCATGGAGGAAAGTGTGGCTCTGCGTGTGGCTGACCGGGGTGGTGTGAGCCAGGAAGCTGTGGGGGATGAGGGAGGAGGGGGGGCAGTGGGGGGAGGGCAGGGGCAGCTGAAGGGATGGGGGTAACAGCTCAGGGAGAGCTGAGTAAGTCCTGGTGGAGGATTGGGGTGATATTTTGAATGACTCAGGCAGACTTAGTGCGTGACACTGGCTACTTCTCTCTCAGTCCTGGTGAAAAGGGAGTGGAAGGGAGTGATGTCCATTTAATGCCTGCTCTGCAGGCTTTTAAAGAGACTCAGGGGGGTGGCAAGGGGGCTCTGCTGGGGCGCCCCTGCACACCAGCGGGGGCTGGGAGGCACTGAGGGCTTGCTGGGGCCACGGCCCTGTGGTGGCCTCTGCCCTGGACAGAAATTGTCGGAGTGTCCAGGGCTGACAGAAACCAGGCCCTGGGTTGGTAAGGACTGGATAGAATGGGCGCCCCACATCACCCTCCCTTCCTCACCCCTCACAGTTTTCCAGGCAGAAGGGGGAAGGGGGGCTGCAGACTGGGCTCCAGGCCTGTCTTGCTGACCCCGCCTGGGATTCTAGGCCTGACCCTCCCAAGTTTGGAACCCAGAGCTCAGCATTTTCACCAGTGGCGGCAAGTGTCATAATTTGGCATCGCGTGAGTTACTTAACCTCTCTGTGCCTCAGTTTCCACTGCTGTGAAATGAGGACGGTAACAGTGCCTCCCTCATGGGGCGGCTGTGAGGGTTAAAGCTGTACCTCGCGCAGTGTCCAGTAGGTGACGATGGTGATAAATAACGCTTACGTAAATATAGTAAACACATTATCGTCATTACTATTTTCCCTCAAGGCCTTTACTTTTCCCCCTCTGCTTCCTCCTCCTCTTCCTCTTTCCTTTTTCTTCCCTCTCTCTTCCTCTATTATTTTAGCCTTTCTAACCCCCCATTTCATAAATACCATGGACCTCTCGCTCTTCTCAAGAGCTCTAGTGACCATCTGGGAAGGGAGCCCCTTGTTCCAGACAAGGACACTGAGGCCCAGAGAGGGGAAGTGACCAGCGAGGGCTCCCATGGGTCAGGGCAGAGCTGGGCCTGGAACGGGGTGTCCTGGCACTCAGTATTGGGTGCCGAGGGCTTAGGAGGTCTGTGCCGGTGAGCCGCAGGGAGCGTGAATCTCGGTGCCCTGGATGCTTCTTTCAAATGCTGGTTCCCTATGAGGCCGGCTCCATAGAGAGGGCGGGCCCTCCACCAGGCCCCGGCAGCCCTGGAGACACCCTGACGGTGGGCCACAGCTGCCTAGAGGGAGTAATAGCAGAAACAGCCTCCTGGATTCGTGGGTTTAGCTGAGCTCTAAGGTCACACAACCAGTAAGGGGAAGGACACCGTTACACAAAAAACCTAACTTCCATGGCTGAAAGACTTTAAGAGAAAGGGTTTATTGGGCCATACTGCTAGCCAGAAAAGGACCAAGTTCTGGGGCCTGAAGTCTAAACCAGTAGCAGCAGGGCTGCGTGGAGAAGGACACTGTCTGCTGTCCTGCAGTTGATGGGCATTTTTTTTATACATTATATTTTGGGGAAGAAATATGTAAGTTTTGAAAGATTTTACATTGGCTACAGATAAGCGGGGGTAGGGGGGGATGGAAAAGGTGAAGTGCGGGCAGCGAAGAGTATGTAAGGAAAAAATATTGACTGCTTTGTTACAGGCAGTAGTCCTGAAAGTTTGTGCATGAGCGGGACGCAGCGTGGCTGGTGGTGTCTCACGGACGCCTGGAGTCTGTTAAGGCGCTAGCACACATTCAGGAATGTGAGCAGCCTTCTCAGCTGACCCACAGCTCTGAACAGGCTGACTGCTCTGTCTCCTTTCACTCTCTGGCCCGCTGGAACTTAATTTAGAACCTCTCAGAACTTTTCTCTTGTCACTCCTGATCACTCCTGCCTTCATAGTCCTGCTGCGTCCGCGTGGCCTCTGCAGGGGGAGCCACACGACGTGTGAGTGGAACGAAGTGAGGTGGGCGGAACGGAATGACTGACTTTACCCACCGCTTCAGGCACTGGTGACATCTCTGTCGTCGTTTCTGGTGTCTGTGGTGTGAGGCTTTGTGCATTTGGGATATGGAGAGGCACCCACAGAGTCTGGCATCTCCTAGGGACTCAGTACAGGCTAGTTTTCTCCCATTCCCTGGCTGGACAGTTACAGACAAATGGGAGCCTGTCCTCTCCACCAGGCATGCAGATCTCAAAGGGGAAGGACCATTCCCAGTCTCATCAGTTGCCCTGGGATGCTCAAGGCAAACTTGATTAACAGGTTTCTATGCTCTGCTAAGAGTAGAAACAAGCTACATTTTGGGGGGCAGCGGGGGGGTGGGGGTGGGGAGTTATTTCCAGTGGCACGTGGAGCAGAGCTCTTGGATGACCCCAGAGCCCGATCAAGAACCACATATTTTTGGAGATGCCACCTGAGTCCCACCTCAGCGGTTGGGACCAGCGGCTGTGCCCTTGCCTTTTGTCAGCTGGGAAGACCGAGGCCCTGGGAGCTGAACACGTGACCCTGTTGTATGGCCTAAAAAGAGCAACAGGGAGTTGCCCCTACCCCTAAATTGGGAGATGGCCTGTGGAGGGTGTTCCCCATAGACAGCAAAGGGTGGGTAGGAGCAGACGCCTTATTTTCCCTTAAATATCACCAGTGTTTCCTTTTCTTCTGCCATCTGCTTTGCACCCCAGGGAGGAGAGAGACCGAGCGTCGGGGTATAGGAAGAGAGGTCCGAAACCCAAGCGGCTTCTGCTGCAGGTAACCCGCCAGCGTTGGTGCCCACCCGCAGGTCCCCCTCGCTCGTCCCGCCAGCCGGCCCCATCCATTCAATCGCTCAGCTCGTTGAGCTGAACCACCCTCCCTCCTCAGCCCCACCCCGGCCCTGTGTGCAGGGGCGCTTATCTGGTAAGGTCCAATGGAAGGAGCTGGGAAAAGTCGAAATGTGGGGTTGGTGCCCCAGGAGGACAGCCTGGGGGTGCTGTGGCGGAATGGAGAGCAATGTATGGCTAATGGGCTCTTAGAATTTTGAAAGTTTAGAATCTTGTAAATGAACCTTTTTGATGCTCAAAGTCCTCAAAACACAAAATTGTAATATTTGAGATCCTTAGGGACAAAAACTTTAGAATTGAGGAAGCATGGAAGCTTGGAAGTTTAGAATCCAAGAAAGGGGGACTCTTGGGATTCTGGAACCATAGCCTTGGAATGTCCTAGAAACCTGTCATTTGAGTGAGAAGAAACCTACAGGGCCTCTTTTCCAGTCCTCTGCCGCAGGTGGCATCTACTTTGTGACATCCCATTACTTAGGTCTTGGGGGCACTTTCCTGACCTCACTGCTTTGCACTGAAAAGAGGACAGAGTCCGAAGTGATGTAGTTATGTGATTTGAGGCCATTATGTTAGGTGGCTAGTTTCTCTGAGCTGGAGTTTTCGCATCTGTAAAATGGGAATGATAGGAATACCCGCTCTCCCTAATTTAGCGAGGCCCACCCAGGTATCGGAGCCAAAAATAAGTCTTCCTGGTCTATGCGCAGTGTGAGCCATGTCCAGCCTCCTGTTCACTCTTGATTGTCGATCGCCTGAGGCTTCTGCCAGAATAGGTGGGCCTCCCTTTGTGCGTGGGTTTGCTCCATAGGGCTCGGCGTGCATTGGGTCCCCGGGAGGGAAGTGGCCTCTGTCAGACATCGCCACGCTCAGCTCTGTGCGCAGTGCTCTTCACAGTGAGCACGCTTCCTCTGCACAGGTGTGTCTTCATCTATTTCTGTGTAATAAATTCCCCTCCTAACTAACCGAAAGCAGTGAACACTGCTGATACCATAGGGCTCGGTGGGTCAGGAGTCCAGGAGTGCTTTAGCTAGTTCTTTAGTGATTCTGCTTTGGCCTGGGATCTGCTCATCCGAAGGCTTCACTGGGGCTGGACGACCCGCTTCCAAAGGGCTGCTCCCAGGCCGGGCGTGTCAGTGCTGGCCGTTAACAGGAAGCCTGCTTTCTTACCACGTGGGCCTGACCAGAGGGCTGCTGGTGGCCGCACAGTACGGCCACTTGCTTCCCCAGAGTGGGTGATCCAAGAGAGAGAGCAAGGAAGAAGCACAGTGTCTTTAACGACCTAGCCTCGGAAGTCCCACACCGCAGTACTCAGTGTGCGATGCACACGGCGTGAATTCCCAGAGGCGGTTATTGGTGGGGCCATCTTGGAGGCTGGCTACCAAAGCTTGTTCATCGTTTCACTGATGAAGAAACCGAGCTCAGGCAGTTTACCCAGGGCCTCACATCTGGATTAAGACCCAGATCTGACTTCTGATTCTCCTGGATCCTCCTTAGTAGCTGTGGTCCTCTCATGGAGAGGTGGAGAAGGACAGAGATGAGTCTGCCTTGCATAACTGTGGGAGAGTTTGCTGGGTTTGTGGTCTATGAGCCAGGCTGAGGGAACGGGTTTATATAAACCTGCATATCGGATAAGCCCTCCTAGCATTGCAGTATTTTCCAATCCCCTCTCACTTCAGCCCTCCTCCCATCACCATGACAACTTGAACCCCATGCCCAGTGATGGGTATTGGCAATGGGATGGGAGAACAGAGCCCGCACATATGACCTTTGCTCCCAGCTGGAGATGTTTGACCTACAGGTCCCATCTGATGGCCCCACTCTCTTCTTGGGAGCTCTTGGCCTCTGGGAACAGGCAGCAGTAAAAGGTACTATCCCAGAGTGATTCGAGCCCTCCCAACATTTTAGCACCAGGAGTCTTTCTTGGACTTGTATAAATTTCCCCCGAAAGTCAATAAGACAAATCCCCAAGTTGCAAAACTCCAGCCATTGACTGGTGGGAGAATGTTCCCTCCAGCCCATTTTAATAAGAGTGAGGCAGAGCAGCAGAGGGCTGCAGCTCGGGGCTGAGCAGCACCCCAGACGGGTCCAGGGACACCTGCAGGCTCCTGGCAGAGCATCGCGCCACCTTGGTCAACTTGCCCCAAGAACCTCCAGAGCCCTCTGCCTTACACCATTTCCCTGGTGAGCTGGCTGTCTCAGCTATGAGTGCCCTTTAGTGAGCAAAGATTCCTTTCCTATAATGAAGAATAATTCCTTAATTCATCTGCTTCATAAATCCAGATCTGTTTTTTGTCAGTCAGTTTTGACTTCGTGCCTCTCGTTTGCTCCTTCCCTGTGTGCCGAAGGCATATGCCTGCGGCCCTTGTCCCTGAGCCCCCTACAGCTCCCTAGGGAGATGAGGCTGCTGTTTGGGGCCGAGATGGGGCTGGGCCGGTCAGGGGCTGCTCTCTGGCTGGGCTGGGGGTGGGCCGATGGCTGGCTCTGGGCCGTGAAACGTGGGGAAGAGCACTTGGGCGGGCGGAACAGCATGAGCAAAGGCGCGGCAGCGGGTGGGAGGGCAGGGCTGACCCGCCGTGCCCTGGCTTGCCCCCGCAGCGGCTGTACAGCATGGACCTGCGGAGCTCCCACAAGGCCAAGGGCAAGGAGAAGCTCTGCTTCTCTCTGACGCGCCCACTCGGCAGCGGGAGCCCCGAGGGGGTGGTCAAGGCGGGGGCACCCGAGCTGGTGGACAAGGGCCCCTTGGTGCCCACCCTGCCCTTCCCGCTCCGCAAGCCGCGCAAGGCCCACAAGTACCTGCGGCTCTCACGCAAGAAGTTCCCGCCCCGTGGGCCCAACCTGGAGAGTCACAGCCATCGACGGGAGCTCTTCCTGCAGGAGTCACCGGCCCCGGATGTCCTGCAGGCAGCCAGCGAGTGGGAGCCTGCTGAGCAGCCCCCTGAAGAGGAGGGTAAGGTGGCCCAGCCCCTCGGCCCAGGCCCAGAGACCCTCAAAGCTGGGAATGTCCCCTGAGTCATCAGGTTCAGCTGGCCTAGTGCCCAGAGAGGGCACGGGGTGCTCTCAAGGCCACACAACCTGCGAGGACCCTGGCACCCAGCCCAGAGCTCTTTCTGTGGTTCTATTCAGGATCATATCAGCTCTGGTCCAGCCAGGAAAGATGAATGTAGTGCCCTCCTCCCCTGTGTCCAGCCCTGAGCTAGACTCTGACCTGGCTGGAGACGCGGGAGGACCTGGTGGTGGGCAGTGGAGGGCGGTCTGCATGCTGCCACCCATTCCCACGTTCCCCACCTTGTTGTCAACGCTGTCCCCCATCTGTCTGTCTTTCTCTCACGGTTGTAGCAGATGCTGACCTGGCCGAGGGGCCCCCTCCCTGGACACCTACGCTCCCCACAAGTGAAGTGACAGTGACCGATATCACAGCCAACTCCATCACCGTCACCTTCCGTGAGGCCCAGGCAGCTGAGGGCTTCTTCCGAGACCGCAGTGGGAAGTTCTGAGTCACCATTTTTACTTTTCTTAAACTGTTTTTTGGGGGGCTTGGGGTGGGGACTTCCAGAGACGGGGAGGGCTCGGGGATGGGATAATTATTTTATTTAAAAAAATATGGAATAGGAAAAGGGGAGAAGATCCCGCCCCTCTCCCACCACCCTGTCCCTTTCTCTGCACGCGATGTTTACAGAGAGGTCTCTGGGTTGCCTCGGAGTCGGAGTGGGGAGGTCCAGCACTGCTCTGTCAGTTGGGGCACCATCTCCAGGGCAGGATGGGGACAGGGCCACTCTCCCCTGGACACCTCTATCGTTATTCTTCTCTGGAGACACAGCGGCTGGTCCTAGGGACTGCAGAAGGATGAGAAGGCCCAAACCCTCTGCCTCGAGCAGCCCGCCTGAGCCTTTCTGGTTGACTTTTTCTTTTCCTTTTTTTGGGGGGGGTGTGGGGGAGAGGGAGGGGTCTTTATTTTTAACTTTGCACTCCAGCTTGTGGTGGGATGGGAGGCTGCTTTTGACCAGGAGCCAAGGGCAGAGAGAAGGGGCCAGAGGAAGTTGGAGATTGCCGTGGTGTGTCCTATGTGTCTGATACCTGTCTGATCCCCTACAGACAGGTCTCTGCCTTTCCCTGGGGGCGGTTACCAGTACAGCCCCTTCTGCTGAGCGTTCCACCCTGTCCCCCATCCCTGGCCTGTGAGAAACACTCGCGTGCACACCCAGCTGCACAGGTGTGCACACGTATACTGCCTCCTGCCCTCGTGAGTGCGTGCGCGTGTTTGCAGATGTGTGCAGTGGGCCTTGCAAACCTCCTGTGTAGAAACCTTGACCAGGTGAATATGGGGTGATTCACAGCACAGAATAATCTGCCACAGTCACCCCACACTCACCCCATCTTACACAGCCCATCACGTGACAGGATCTAGCCCAACTCCATTTGCTGGAAGCTGTCAGCAGGGGTCCGGCCTTGGGCTAGGTGGCCTCAAGCGCTCCAGACACGCTGCCGTGGTGTTGCGGCTTCAGCCGGCCAGTTGCAGGCGCGCACGCTTCCGCGCAGGTGTGCGGGCATCGGCATAGCTCTGAGGCGCTCAGCCTGTGCTTCCTCCCCTGGGGGCCTCTTGTTCTCTCTGACTCAGGTGACTTTTCAGCCCTTCCTGCTCCCCTCTTCCTCTGTCCTCCTGTCCAGCTCAGCTAGCGCTGGGTGTGGATATGGGTGGTCAGGGAGGAGGGAGAGTCCCACCACCTTCTCAGGGCAGCCTTGACCCCTGACACCCTCCTCCTTCTGTTCCGTGTTCCCTCCCCATCCACCTGACAGGCCGAAGCTGGGGCTGGCCTTGTTTTCCTGTGGGGGAACCTCTGACATGTCTTCCTGTGGTCAGGCTGCTGTGGACGGTGGGTCAGGCTGTTTACAAGCACCGCGCCCCCGACGGCAAGGGGCCGTGTCTGCCAGGAGGAAGGGGCACTCGTTTTCTGGTTTGCACACATGTGCCCTGTGGACTAGTAGCTTCCCCGGCAGTGAGAAGTGACTTAGCCCCTATCCTAGCCACATTGGGGTGCGGCACACCAGGGGAGCAAGGAAAAGGCGGGCTCCCTCCACCCTTCTGCTATCGCTGCCTGCCTCCCCCAGGGCTGTCTCCCCACTCGCTGTCAGCAGAATCCCTGCCGAGGCAACAATAGGGCTGCTCTTCCTCCAGACCCCTTCTTCCCACGCTCCCAGACCAAAGACAGCCTGCACCCCATTTCTGTTTTGGGTGACCTGCTGGCAAGATTCCAAAATCCCTGGTCTCTCTCTCTCTCCCCTTCCTCCTTAATCCTTCATTGTCCAGGGTTAATTCAGTGCTTCCATTGGGGTACGGTCTCCTCCCTGGTGACTTCATTCACCACCAGCCTGGGGAGTTTAATCGGGAGGAGTAAGTGGGGGTGGGTCAGGGAAAGGAGGGGCAGCAGGAAGCCCCACCCACCCAGCTGTGGGACCCCTGGGAAGGGAAGGGCAGCTGGAATTGGGGACTCTCCCAGGACAGGGGCTCCCAGCAGAGGTGAGGGTGCCAGAGGGTGGGTGGGCAGGGGGGGCCTCTGCCTAAATGCCATTGGCCATGGCTTTGGGACATGGCTGGCAGCTTTCAATAGGAGTCACATTTATTCTCCATCCCCAGGGGACACAGGAGCTCTTCCTGCCTCATGGGCACTTTCAAAGAGCTCTTTGTGCAAATCTGCAGGACTGGGGGTTTGGGGGGCTCTTTTGTGGAATGAGGCAGCTGTTTTTCTGTCATGAGCAACGGAACACTGCTTGCCTCTTGTTTAGCCCTTTGTAGCCCACGGGGCCCTGTGTCTCAGGGAAGGCCGAACCCCGCGGGAGCCAGAAGGGCTGTGGGCTCTTAGGACAGAGACCTCTATGAGGGGCTGGGTGCGGCCTTGCAAGCCCACCTCC
The DNA here is from genome assembly GCF_000325575.1 of Pteropus alecto. Classification (NCBI taxonomy): domain Eukaryota; kingdom Metazoa; phylum Chordata; class Mammalia; order Chiroptera; family Pteropodidae; genus Pteropus; species Pteropus alecto. The sequence goes on from NW_006440626.1 coordinate 4,986,897, forward strand.
CAGCCCTGAGTGTCCCAGCCGGGCTGCCGGGGCCTGAGAGGGGACAAGGCGGACACTGACCTCCTACCCCACCTCACCACCGCCACCCAGAAGGCCAGTACTCCTGGGGCTGGGGGCTTAGAAACAGACCACCTGCCTCTCCTTCACCCAGCGCCCACCCATTTGAATGTAGAGAGACCAGTCGGTACTTTTCTTTCGCTGTGGGGGTTGCCCGAGGAGAATGTTCTCCACCCTCGTCAAGGCCACTCGGAACGCAGCCCGCTGGGCAGCGCCGTGATCGTCACCCCATTGATCCCATCGCCAACTTTCTCCTCTCCTGCCGGAGGAAGGCGCTATGCTTCTGTAAGGCGGTGTAGCTTCTGCTTTCTAAGTGGCCAGCCTGGCCTCCAGGTCTCAGCACAATAACGCTTCCTTTGCACAGAATGAGCAGTGAGCTTTGTTCAGACGAAGTGAATGTATTTGGGAGGGGCTGGGCACGAGCGGACCCCAGCACATGCCTCTTCTGCGTGGGTGTGTGCTGCGGAGAGCCAGAGTGGATGCAGACGCGGTTTTATTTTTGTACTGATATTGGTAAGAGACTGTATAGCATCTATTTATTTAGATGATTTATCTGGTAAATGAGGCAAAAAATTATTAAAAATACATTAAAGATGATTTTGAAAAAAGCTCTTGGGCATCCAGTTCCTTCTTTCGATGGTGTCACGAGGAAAGAGCACCCGCCGCGAGCACTCAGCCTGGGGTGTAGGAGCCAGGTCTGCCAGGGACTGACCTTGACCTTGGACAGGCGATTCAGTTTTCTGTGACTTTCAGATGTAGAGTGAAGATTAATTGAGTCATGGGTGGGAAGGGGTTGAGAACTGGAGACTGGAGTGTCGATGGACGCGTGCCCACCGTGTGGTCAGGGTTCCGGGGAGGAGTGGGTGGGGTGGGGGTGCCGATGCTGTGCTTCCGCCTCCTGGCTCCTGCAGGGGCAGCGGGGGGCAGGGAGGGTCTGGCCCTCACGCCGACAGCTCCTAGATAATTTCCTTTAGAAAGTGGGGGGACTTAGCCTGCCTTGTTCTCAGCTTTGAGCCTTGACCCTAATTCTAGGTCCCTAAGAAAAGTCACCCTGGTATAAATGTCCATCCTAACTCTCAGGTATGTTACCTGAGCACAGCCTTCAGCAGGGGGCACTATTACGGCACCCTTTCCAGGTGCGGACAAATACTGAGGTCATGGTTAGCTATTCAGGTCTGCACAGCTGGGCCGTAGTGAGCCAGGAATTTGAACATGGGTCTCACTACCAGGCCTTACCCAGTTCACTTCCCATGGTTTCAGTTACCCACAGTCAACGACAATCCGAAAATATTAAATGAAAAGTTTCAGAAATAAATAATTCATGTGTTTTAAATTGTGCACCTTTCTGAGTAGAGTGATGAAATTTGTGCCTTCCCTCCCTGACCTGCCCAGGACATGAATCGTGCCTTCACCCAGGGTCCCCACCCTGTATGAGCTACCTGCCCCCATACTGTTAGTCACCTAGTAGCTGTCTCCAGTTAAGTGTCCAGGGCTGTAGGGCAGCGGCTGCCACTGGGTCGTGGCCCCAGCAAGCCCTCAGTGCCTCCCAGCCCCCGCTGGTGTGCAGGGGCGCCCCAGCAGAGCCCCCGTGCCACCCCTCTGTGTCTCTTTAAAAGCCTGCAGAGCAGGCATTAAATGGACATCACTCCCTTCCACTCCCTTTTCACCAAGACTGAGAGAGAAGTAGCCAGTGTCACGCACTAAGTCTGCAGCGTCTCCTAGCTCCTAGTTTGTTCCTTGACTACTGACTTCTCTGACTCATTCAAAATATCACCCCAATCCTCCACCAGGACTTACTCAGCTCTCCCTGAGCTGTTACCCCCATCCCTTCAGCTGCCCCTGCCCTCCCCCCACTGCCCCCTCTCCTCCCTCATCCCCCACAGCTTCCCGGCTCACACCACCCCCGGTCAGCCACACGCAGAGCCACACTTGCCTCCATGCTGCTTCTCAAACACAGGTCCTCACCCCAGGGCCTGTGCACTCACTGTGTTTTACCCAGGACGTTCTCTAAAATGCCCACTGGGCAGGCTGTGCTTTCTCCGAAGCCTCCAGGGGAGGATCTTTCCTGTGTCTGCCGGAGGTGGGGCCTTTCCCCGCTGGTGCTGGCCACAACCAGTGACTGTAAATCATCCCTCCAACCTCTGTCTTCACATGGCCTTCTCCCCACGAGCCCATGTCTGTGTGTCTCTTCTTATAAGGACACCAGTTGTATTAGGTTAAGGGCCCACTCTACTTCAGTATAACCTCACCTTAAAGAATTATGTCTGCAAGGACCCAATTCCAAATAAGGTCACATTCTGAGGTTCTGGGAAGGACATGAATTTTGGGGGGATAGTGTCCAAGCCAGTACACACATATTACATTTATTGTTAAAAACTTTCTCACATATGTGATAGAAATAAAACCTACATTTCCCAGACTCCTTTGCTGCTAGGTATGGCCGAGGGACTAAGTCCTGGTCAGGGAGATGTGAAGATATGTGCCCTGGGCCCCTTCCTCAGGAGGCAGCTGGCTTGGTCCTCTGCCCTTTCTTCTCCTCTCCCCCGATCCATCTAACAGAATACATGTTATAACTGGCTACACTGTGGGCCACGAGAACAAGGGCCCCACACATCCCGAGGATGGCGTAGCAGAAAACCGGGAGCAGCCTGGCTCCTGAACGACTGGGGAAGTCATCGCCCCAGCTCTGCAGCTTACACCAAGCTTTCCTGTCTGGGGTAGGCGTCCATCCAGGGCTGCTGCACTGCACAAGCCAGGGGCGCCATTCACATGGCGGAGGAGGCCAGTGGAAGGCCTTGGGCCTATGAAATGGGCTGCCTGGCCGTCCTCAGAGGCCCTGCGCCTGTCTAGTTCAAGCCCCTGGTCTGGGGTTTCAGTTATTTTCTGGGGTGAAAGTAATCTCGATAAAATAGATTGTCAGTTTCTTTAATAGCTCAATAAAGTAGATTGTCAGTTTCTTTAATATCTAGGAGGTCTTTGTCCATGGAGGGGGATTCTCAATGGTATTGGTACTTTGTTTATTGTTCAGTTTATGAAGGTGATATAACTGAAAATCCATTTTCCTTGAGCATTAAAACATTATTAATTAGATTGATCACAGTCTCTTAAAACTTAAACGGCAACTGCAAATCTAATAGGATTGATTCTTTGGAACTCTCCAGACATCTTAAATACACAAATAAAATATTTCAGACTGTTGGAGATGCAGGATCTGAGTCATCTAATGGTTGATTCTTTACTGAGCTGCGTAAACTAAGGAGAGATAAATTGAAATCTTTGTTCATTAGGCTGAGTCTCTTTTTGAATAGCAGTAAATATTTATTTATGGCATTAGGGACTGTTCGGTTTGTCTTTGTTATAGAAGTTTTAATTTTTAAAACTTGGTATCTTTCCCAGAATGTATGCATTTTCTAAGTTTGCATAACAATTCAGGGGACCCATGAGATTTCATATGAATTTTAGAATGTTTTTTTCTAGTTCTGCAAAAAACGACCTTGAGATTTTGATAGGAATTGCATTTAAGGTGTAGCTTGCTGTGGACATTTAACAATATTAAGTTTCCAATCCATGAACATGAGATATCTTTCCATGAACATGAGATATTTTTCCATTTACTTGTGTCTTTTCTAATTCCTTTCAGCAACGTTTTATGGTTGTCCATGTATAGAATTTTTGCCTCCTGGGTTAAGTTTACTGCCAAATGTTTTATTCTTTTTGATTCTCTTATAAATGAGATTGTTTTCTTAATTTCTTTCTCAGATTGTTCTTTGTTAGTATATAGAAACACTACTGCTTTTTTTGTATGTTGGTTGGATTTAATAATTCTTATTGCTATTTTAAGTATAATATTGCCTCTTTTTCTATTTTTAGATGACTGGTGTTAATGTAGAGAAAAAGGTTTTAATGTTCACTTTGTATATTCAACCCTCTTATTTCCTCTGAGTCTTTTCTTCTTTCTCTTTTCTCCCTCCACGTTTGAGTCTCTTGTGTTTGGACGGTATAAAATCATCATTCCCAAGGACAGAAGGAAGTTAGTGCCTCATTTTTCAATGTTTATATTACTTACGGAATTTTTATATATTATCACAATCGTTAGAACTCCAATACAGTATTGAATGAATGGAAAGAAGCACCAGCCCTGTCATGTTCCCCATTTAATTGAAATAGTTTTAACATTTAGCCGTTGATAATAATATTTGTTGCTGTCTTTTTCATCAAAATCTTTTTCTACACTTCGGTGTTTTTTATTTCTATCTTACTTAGTATTTCAATGATGGCTGACACCTATGAGGTTTTCTTCAGCACCCATTGATATAATCACATGGTTTCCTTCTTTAGTCTGTTGTATAATGGATTATGTTGGTCTCTTTCCTCATATATAACTATACGTGCATTTTTGGAATAAACCTTATTTGGTCATAACATATTATTCTCTTAATACGTTGTTGACTCTATTTGTAAATATTTTATTTACAATTTTTGCATCTATAGTCATAACTGAGATAGACTTACGAAGATTGAATATTCTCTTTTTGGTACTATATTTTTTTGTATTAAGGTTATTTCTTCACAATAAGAGCTGGAAGAAATTTTCCACATTTTTCTATGACTTGTAATCTTTTATTAACACTGAAATTATATATTCTTTAAAGGTTTGATTGAAACACTTGTGAATACATTTGGTCCTGGTACATTTTTTTCACTGGTAGATCTTTAATTATCGTTCCAATCTCTACCGTGATAATAGCTTTATCCAAGTCTTCTATTTCTTCTTGGGTCAATTTTGTTACATTTTGCCAGGAAATTATTTATTTCCTCAAGGTTTTCATAAGTTTGTATGTATATTCTCTTGTAATTCTTCCAGTCTTTCCTGTATCAGGGCTACATTCCCTTATACTTTATCTTGTATATCTTTACTGTCCTTTTTGCTTTTATCAGATTCTTTCTGGATTTATCGACTTTATTGGTCTTTTCAAGGAACAGATCTTTGGATTTATTTGTCCTTTTTACCATTTAAAAGTTTCTAATTAATTTCAGCTTTGATATTTGTTAATTTCCTATTTCTAATTTCTTTCATTGCTTTACTTAATTTCTAAAAATGGATAGCAAATTTCTCTATCTCTTTTTTTTGTAATGAAAACATTTAGCTTATTTATTTTTTTTCTGAGTATCTTCTTTGCTGTGTCCTCTAGATTTGAGTTTGAGGTTACATCCATTAAGGCATATTTGGCTACAATATCTGATTGATAGTGACTTGAATAATGCGGACATTTATGATTTTATGTAACAGAGAGATTGGAGGTAGATATTTCTAGAGTAGATGTTATTTCAGTGGCTAATGATATCATCAAAGACTGGAGCTTTTTGCTTCATCGTCCTCAACATATTGGCTTTCTGTCCTCATTCTCATCATCTTATAGTTGCAAGATAACTGTCATAGTTCCCAGACATCAAATGTTTTATCTCA
>NW_006440626.1:4992526-4994292 GCF_000325575.1 Pteropus alecto
CAAGGGAGGGACAATATAATTAAGCCCTAGTTGCCTGAAATGTCTTAAAAAAAAAAACAGAAAGGTCTCAGGCAGACATTTTCTTATGTTCGATTGGTCATAACTGGGTCCCATGGCCACTCTCCTTGCTTCAAGAGAGGCTAAAAAAATGTCTGGCAAAGGGTTGTAGGATTACATGACAGACTTAGGATTGTCACGATTTATCCCCTGGGGCATAAACATTGCTACTTCAACCAAGCTCAGAGTTTCTAATCACTTTCTCTTTATTTATTTGGCTGCTATGTTGGTTGGTACATACAAGTTTATGATTGTTATATTTTACTCTTTAATTGTACCTTTTGTCATAGTAAGTCCCTCTTTAACTTTCTTGATGCCTTAAACTCCACCTTGTGTAATATTGCCATTCTCGCTTTCTTTTTAAATTTTAATTTGTCTGGTATCTCTTTGTTCATCCCTTTTATTTCCAGTCTCTGTTTTTAAGAGTGTTTCTTGTAAGAATTTGTAAAAGAATTTGTTCTGTTCGCATTTAGTGGGATGCATTTGATTTTACTGTTTTCACCTTGTGCTGTATTTGTTATTTATTGTAACTTGTTTCTTGCCCCTTTTCCTTTTCTCCATTCTGGTGGCAATGTTGACAATGGCGGCAGCCAAGGTAGGCGTTCTGCGTCAGCATCCAGCTTCCGGGTGTGGCCGGTGTGGGTGGAGCATACTGCCACCAGCATTGCTATCATCACTTGACCAGCCTTGTAGCAGTCTGGGGGCTCCGTCCTGGCTCCGATGCCTCCAAATCTCATCCTCTATCTTTCCTAGAGATTCGCTGAGCCTCCCACACCTTTTTAAATTCTGAATATCATTTATTTTATTTATTTTTATTTTTTAAATTTATTATGGTGACACCGATTAACGAAATCGCCCACATCTTTTTAATAAATATTTTTTCTGTGTTGATTAGCCAGAGTTTGGTGCTTGCTTCTTTGACTAAGAACGCCGAATAACACAGTTCCACGTGTTGTGTTTTTTTTTTTTTTCTCCAATCAATTCTATGGGACAATTGCACTCAACAGAGTTTTACCCTGTTTATTAGACACATATTAGGTACTGAGAAGGAACGGAGAATACTTGGACCACAAAATGATCCAATTCTTCTAGACCATACAGGGAATTCTCAAACAAATTTTTTTCTTGGTGCTGTAGAAAAGTCCTTTACACTCATTTTTATGAGGGAAGGACTGATTCCCCCTCGGGAAGATAACTCATTAAGTTTTACAGACTTAAAAATCATCTTTATTTTTTTTAATTATAAAAATAGACACCCACTTATAAGAGAAAAGAAAAGAGAAGGAAGAATGAGGAGAGAAAGGTCTTCTGGCCTTCGACGAGGGTTGAGTCTGCCTGCGGAGCTTGCTGCTTGCTCCTGTGAGCCAGCAGCGTATCAAGCATGGCAGCACTTCAGGAACAGTCATCCCCAGTGACTTCCTAGTCACGAGGGCGGTGGGCATCCAAGAACAAACGTTTGATGGCATCCACTAAGTCATTCAGCCCTGGATCCTGTTCTGAGCTCTGTGCTAAGAACAGGTCCGTTCTGTTGATCTGTCAAGAGAGAAATTAGGAAGCATGGATTGGCTGGAAGCTGTGCCAGGAGGAGGGGAAGGGGAGGTGACCCTGAAAACGCTGGGACGAGAAATGAACCAGGTCGAGGAGGGCCAGCGAGGCCCGGAGGGAAACAGAGTCCAAGGAAAGGGAGAGAAGGAAGGAACTGGACGCCA
>NW_006440626.1:4994390-4998668 GCF_000325575.1 Pteropus alecto
GGACATGGGGAGGAGCGACATGGCGGGGGAGCTGGGACGGTGGCGTGGCGGCCGGGGGCCTGCAGAGGGACCAGTCCTCACCCGCAGGATCCTCAGGAGCCTTCTCTCTGTGGAGTTACTGTATTGTGTCAGCTTCTCCCACGGCTTGAAACGCCTGCTCTGGTGGTTCACGAAGTTGTCCCAGCAGTCAGCAAAGTCTGGGATGAAAGGGGGCGGTCACAGTCAGGCCCGGTCGAGCCTCCCCTGCAAGGCCAGGGCCTTCTCCTTCCTTTCCCCTCCCCTCTCTCCCTCTCCCTGGAAATGTCCCTTCCAGGGGGTGTCACATCCCGGGCATCAGCCGGGCCACCATCCTTCCAGTCCAGCCGTCTCCCTTCCCCCAGGGCCTTCCTTGTCCTCCCAGAACGGCACACCCTCCCGACCGCGGACAGCAGCCAGCCTCCCTACCTGGTTCTTTCATGACCAACACTGGAATATTGATTTTCCAAAGATATCGCAGCCCTGCCTGGTTTTTCCACAACCAGTGGTAGTACAGGCGGGAGGTGAAGATCTGCAGGCTCAGATGGGGACAACTTTTGACGAGAGCCACCAGCTTCCCAGCGCAGTACGAACAGGGGCTCCAGGTGATATAGCAGGTGATTTTGTAGCTCTTCGTTTGGTCCAGGTTCAGTGAGCGGATCTTGTTGATAAAGCGAATTTCTGCATGGTTCTTTTTCTGGGGAGGGTCCCAGACAGAGAAGGAAGGGTCGGTCAGAAGGCAGAGCTCGTGACTTCTGCCCTGTATACTTTTGAACATGAAAACTTGCCTAAGACAGGAAAGAACCTCCTTCCTTCCTTTATTATTCACTCCTTCATTAACTCACTCACCCATTAATTCAAGATTCCCAAAACACCCGCAGCTTGATCCGCATCGGACCAGGGTCCCAGCGGCCAGGGTAGGTGATGGCTTAGCAAAGAGACGCCCCCTCCAGACAGTCCTGAATGCTCCGAGGACCTGTTTTGCCATTTGCCCAGGAGCATCTAGAGTTGTGTGAACCTGGAGGTCCCAAGGAGCAGGTGAGAGCAGGCGGGGGAGGCCGGCCGGTTTGCGAAATAGGTGGGAAAGCGGGCCTGTCGTGGAGCTCTCGTAGGTGGAGTTAAGAGCTCAGTCCCAGGAAGAGAGCTCGACTTTCTCAAAGTTGAGGTCTGGAGGACCAGGAAGCACTAACTTCTCAAAAGGGGCGGGAAGAGATTCTGGTGGAGGGCAGGGCTTCTGCCGAGGCCCAGCATGGAAGGAACGAGGGGCGTCCCAGCGGAGCTGGGCTACCTCAGACCCAGCGACGTGTCGGTGTTTGCCCTGCACACAGGACAGGCTCAGCCCCTCCTGCCCTGCTCCCGGGAGGCCCGCTCAGCACCTTGTTGATAAAGTAGCCCTTGTCAAAGGTTTCATTGGGCAGCTTCAGCTTGTAGCACAAGTAGGTCCTCCTCCGGCCTTGGGGCTTTTTGACTCGGAGCTGGTTGCCAAAATGGTAGTTAAATGTTTTTTCCGATAGTAGATTCATGTTTCTGTGCAACAGGAAGGAGAAAATCGAAGCTGCAGGGAGCATCCTTTGGAGCCCCCCAGGCTCTGCCACCTTCTCGGGTCCACGTGGGACCTGGGGGTGGTAAGGGAGGTGAGGGAGGGTCTCCCCTTTCTTTGTGGCCAGGAGGACTGGGGAATGAGAAGGAAGAGGAGAGATCTCCCACTGTGTGCGCTGCCCCATGCCTCCAGCCTGGCCCCCGCCACCACCCAGCTTGGAGGTCACTGCAGGCAGGACGGCCGGCCTGGGGGGTGGGGCGCGCGCCTTGGAAACTGGACACTGTATGTCCTTCCTTGGCTAATACACCTTGTCCTGATTCCCAGAAACTTTTCTTTGGGGCTGGAAGCTGCTACTTCCTCTAACTCTTCTGTGTTTAGATGCGTGTGTCGCAATTTAGTCTGTACAAAGAGCACAGAGGCAGGTGAACAGGAAAACCTGTTGTCGCCAAGGGAGTGTTCGGACAGAGACTTTTGGCTAAAGGATTCACATAGCTTTTTCTCCCCCTAATTGCGATTATCCTCTATGGAGTATTCCATTTCGTATCTTGCCTTTTAAAAATTGAATATTATATGGCAAAGCGACCTGGCCCATGTGGGCATTCAGAACCACCGGATTCTTTCTGAGAAATGCTGTTGGCTCTGCACAGATAGACTAGGGGCACAGAACTTGGAGCCTTCCTGCCACGCCCCAGAAAGTGCTCGAAGCTCGCCGTGGCCAGACCTCACCGCGTGTGAACACTCGTGACCAAGCAGACACCACACAGCGTGAACAAGCTGGGTATGGAGCCCCGGCCTGCTGTCCTTCTGGACACTCCGCCCAAGGCTAATGTGCCCTGGTTGACCATTTAGTCAGGCTCAGGGGACCACAGATCTCAGACACTTGCTTTGGACACAGAAATCAAGCTGAGGCGCCCTTCCCCAGGGCATATAGCGCTGGGTACAATTGATTTGCATACCCTGTTTCTGCAAAGCCAGAAATACCCCTCTCGTGTTTCCAGCCAACTCACCGAAACACTAATTCCGCCTACAAAAAACCGTTTCTGAAATCAGTTATGCTAATTCATAAAGCCACTAATTTCATCAATGGAAATCCGGCTCTGAAATTCCCTTGCTAACTAGTGAATAAATCTTCAGGTAGAATTGGATGACGATTGCCGAAGAGACCATCTGTGACTGTGGCTTTTAATTATGGACCAGTGACCTCGCTGGAAGTTCGTACTCCCAGTTAGGGCCACTGGCCGCCCTCAAGGTTAGGATTCGAAGGAAGACACCTACCCATTCATCACACACTTAAGACAAAATCTTCCTGATTTTAGCACCAAAATGCCTACATTCTTGGAAACTTCCCAGCACCAAGCAAACCCACATACTCAAGGCTGAAATATTTCAAACTGTAGACGAGAGCACTATCGTAACACATTGACACTTGGCCTTGAATAGCTCAAGTTGTAGTTATGATAGAAACAACTTGGAAGACAGACTCGAAGACCGACTTAATCTTTCGCGCTTGGTCATGTCTTTAAGAGAAACAATTGATCATCCTGTCTCGGAGAGGAATTTTCCCTCCTTGGAGCAGACATGAGAACATTCCTTGGAAAATTGTGCAAGATTTTAAATAAAATTTATCAATATGCTTTTGTAGCTGCCTCCAACAACTGTTTCAATCATCCTTGACCCTAAAGTGGACAGTTGAGCTTGAACAAAAGGACTTTTAGGAAGACACGGCGGCACGCTCTGGGATATACCGGTGACTTAGAGAGAGAGGCTGCGGGGGGCAGGGCTGGGGCCTGAAGCAGGGACAGGCCCTGCAGAGATGGCCCCAGAGAGGTTCTCTAACCAAGGACTGGGAGCAGGGAGGAAGCAGGAGCAGAGAGGCAAGTGGGCAGTGGTACCTCATCCTTGCAGTTCGGCCCCAGCCTCCTTGGTAGGCTTGTCCCAGCCTCCCTGGTCCCCGGGTGCTCGGCCTCCATTGCTCGTGCATAAGGCTGCCCCGTAGCCTTGGGAGAGCCCCTTACCTGTCCTCCTTCAATTGTCTGAGTAGTGGACCTGCCCCCTCCTGCTGTGGTAACCCAGGGTGGGAGGCCTGAGGGTGATTTTGCTTCTCTGGGCTCTGACACGCTTCTTTCTTCCTCCTGGGCCCTAGACTTACCCGATCCTGGGCATCTGGCTACATCTTCCTCATCAGGGTCTTCCTGAGCCTGTCCTTTTTCATGGGCCAGCGGGCTTCGTTTCCTCTCACAGTGCCCGGCCTTAGGGAAGTCCCTCTCTGAGTGACTGCCCAGCCTTCTCAGCTGAGGCGCCTCCCCCTTCCTGCTTTGGCAGCAGGGGTGGGAGGGCCCTGGGGTGTGGGCCTCCTCTGTCTCACACCCACCTTCTCTCCATCTCTGGGGCCCTCCCTCTGGGCAGAGCTCCCCCTCGTGGCGACAGGCCCCTCTGGGCAGCAGGACCCACCCTTACTGCAAAGCAAAAGATAAAGTAAGGAGGGCAGGGAGAGGGGATGCGACAGGCCCTGAGGGTGACCGCAGGACAGAGGCCCCACCTCCCTGGGGAGGGGCCGGAGCCCTCTCCACAGCCGCCCTGCACCTAGCCCTGTGCCGGGCGCATGCTCTCCGCCTGCCCGTTGACAGCAGGTGATGAGAAGGGGCAGACTGGGTGAGCACGCCTGTGTTTTCAGACCCTGTAGCTATGTCCTCCTGCTTGACAAAGACACACACGTCAGCATC
>NW_006440626.1:4998728-4999979 GCF_000325575.1 Pteropus alecto
GAAGCCTAATTTAGAATTAAATTATTTAATTCCAGCTGCTGAAAATACTGGGGGCATTGCACCCCGAGGGGCTCGGCACAGTGTGTTACGAGGCCCTGGCAGCCCCCGTGGACCCCCCTTTGCTGGTGAGTCATGTCCGTCTGGAAGGATAATTTTCAATGTTCTGATTTTCACACTTCTCTACATTCACGGCCATTTATGTTCCGTTCAATAACAAGATTTGGTTAATGTGTCGAGATGGGAGGAAGTAGTGGGGTGCTCCTTCACGGAAGGAGAGGGAGACATTGGGGGTGAAGGACGGAAGTGGGCGGAGGCGATGACCAGAGTGGGGTGGAGGACATGCAGGAAGGCGAGGGGGGTCGAGAAGGGGAGGGCAGGGGAGGGTGAGGAGCAGGGGTGAGGGGACCCGAGGGGGCCTGAGGAACCTCTCACCTGAGGATTTCGTTAAGCTTTCTTAACACAAACTTATAATTTCGATGCACTTTCTTCCAACACCTGAAGGGCATTCCCTGGTTGTCCACGAAGTTTTCCCAACAGTATTTAAAATCTGAGATAAAGGGGTGAACGCGGTCAGGATCGGCACAGGAGCCCCACAGAGCCAGGTCCCCTCCCTGCCAGGGGCCGTCACCCCTGCCTCCGTTTCCCAAGTTCCCCTCCCACGCACTCTCTCTGGGGCGCTCCAGGTCCCCACTACCTGGTCCTAACCCCTCCCACTGCCCTGCCCCATCCCTCAGCCCTCACCGTCAAAGGACATGGCGTCCAGCTGGACCCCTAAGTGGTCCAGCTCCTGAAGTCCCTGCCGGAACGCTGGTTTCCAGAAGTAGTAGATTCGGGAGACAAAGATGCTCAGCCTGACGTTCTTGTGATTGCTCAGGAAAATGGCTATCTCCTCTGCACAGGTGGAGCAGGGGCTCCAGGATAGGAACCAGGTGACATCGTAATGTTCATAAGGAGACAGCTTCTCGGCACGGAACCAATTCAGGAAGCAGAGTTCTGCGTGGTAGGGCTCCGTCCCACAGAACTGGGAGAGATGGAGAAGGGAGGGGGACACTCTGGGCTGGCAGAGCAGGCGTGTGGCAGGGCTGGGGGCATGGGGACGAGGGGCCGGGGAGCAATAGTCTCAGAGGCATGTTACTGAGCGGTTGATTGGTTTTCTTAATCTCTCCCCTCCCCTCTGTTTTCACGTAGTCTTCCTTGCCACACTCATCCACTCGTTCATTCATTCCGACATTCGTTATCTCAGTCATTCCT
>NW_006440626.1:5000601-5002905 GCF_000325575.1 Pteropus alecto
TTCCTAGGCTGCGGTCCTCATCCAGACAGGCCTGGGTGGGGCCTCAGAGCAAGCTGGGGGGCAGCAGGACCAGGGTGTGGGCTCTCCCCCAGGGGAATCACACTTGCTGGGTGTGGAGCAGTCAGGGCTGTGTCTGGGGGAGCATCAGGCCAGCAGGGCAGTTACCAGGGCCAGATGAGGCGCTGGTGCATAAGAGGCCCCGACTTGCTAAGATGCTCTTTCCTCCCGGACTGCTAGAGGCCGAGCTGGAGACCAGACGTGGAGACGACAGCCCGCAGACTCTCTAAGAGAGGCCTCGTGGGATAAATCCAAAGCCATCCTGTATCAGGATGCAGGAGGGTCGGGCAGGGACATCAGGGGCCCAGGACATCGGACGTTGTTGTGGGAAGAAGCACTCGGCATTTACGTGTTATATTCTTTTCTGCGTCCTCGACCGGCTTTGCTCCTGCCTGTGAGGAGTGTATAGGGGGGCCCATACCTGGTTTTCAAAGACCCCCCAGTCAGAGGGCACCGGTGAGCTGTGCTGCTCTCTCTCCACCTGGAAGCAGAGGTAGGAGCTCTTCCGCCCATAGGCATAGAGCAGGTTTTGGAATTCGAAGAAGAAGGTTTCAGGATCTAATCCTTCCATTGGGTAACTGGGGACAGAGAGAAAACAGAAAATGCAGTGTTCCCTGGAGTTTCTCCCATTTGGTGTCATCTGAACACAGAGCTCTGCACCCCTGGGCGATGTGTCTCCCCCAACCCTCCTTGGCCCTGAGCATCTTCCTACTCCTCCCAGGCAGGAAGACTGGGGAGCGGCAGGGGACGGGGGCTGCAGGGACACCAGGGACCAGAGTCCTCTCCCGTGGGGGCCCAGGCTCCGCGCCTTCCAGCAGCACACGCCCAAGCCCCCCAGATTCCTGCCCACACCCCGCAACGCATTAGAAAGACAGAACCGAGTAATAAAACCCCCTCCGCTCTAAACTAGTAACTTTTAATATTTCCGTTCATTTGACGCCAGACTTTTCACGTAGGCATGTGATGTTTTAAATATCAAGTTAACACCTAAATCCACAGGCTCTTGCGAGCCCGCTAAGAGTGAGCAGCCGTACCTGATCTCCGGCATCTGTCCGCAGCATCCTTCACAGGCTTGTCCCAGACCTGCCATTTCTTGTAGTTCTGGGGTTTCGTTTCCTTCACAGAGCTTGGTTTTAGGAAAGTCCCTCGTCTGAGTGACTGCCCAACCTTCTCGGCTGAGGCGCCACCCCCTTCCTGCTTTGGCAGCAGGGGTTGGAGGTCTCTGGGGTGTGGGCCTCCTCTGTCTCACACCCACCTTCTCTCCATCTCTGGGGCCCTCCCTCTGGGCAGAGCTCCCCCTCGGTGGCGACAGGCCCCTCTGGGCAGCAGGACCCACCCTTACTGCAAAGCGAAAGATAAAGTAAGGAGGGCAGGGAGAGGGGATGCGACAGGCCCTGAGGGTGACCGCAGGACAGAGGCCCCACCTCCCTGGGGAGGGGCCGGAGCCCTCTCCACACCACCCTGCTTTGCAGTTAGGTGTCATTCAGTGTCCCGACAAGACTCGGGGAATGATGCAAAGTCAGGGCCAACGTCAGTGCAGTGGCTTTTCACTTCCCGTCTCGGAGAGGGCAGGTGTGCTGAGCAGATCCCACACTGCGTCCTCTACCCAGACCCCAACAGCATCGAGAGAGGCAGATGATAATCCTGACATGTCAGTGAGGGCTCACCACAGAGAGGCTAAGACACTTTCTCCAGATCACACGGCGCATGGACGGCAGAGCTGGAATGCTGTCCGGGCTGTGTGGCCTTGGGGCATGGATGGCAGAAGGGGAGGGGACTTTGGTTCTCCACTGGGCAACCTAGGTCGGGGATCGAGGACCTGGACTTCAAGTGTGCGTCCTGAAAGCTATCGCTTGCCTTGTCACACATCCACTAAGACCTCCAGGTGAGAAAACAAAGAATCCTGGGGAGCAGACCTTAGGGTAGCCACCTGTCACCTCCAGTCTAGATTGCACACAAATATGAGCCGCAGAGGAAACTTTCGGCTTGTGTGCCCACTGCTGCCCCACCCTACAAACTTTCAGCTCGTGTGCCCTAGAGGCCCTGGGATGGCCCCAGGGGTAAGAAGAGCATGGGCAGGAGGTTAGAGGATCCTCAGGAACAGCGTCCCCTCCATCCCCATCTGTCCTAATGTCTAGGAATCACAGACAATGAAGATTCCAGAATGAGCTAGGCCCTTCGGGGAAGAGTGATCAGGTCTGCACAATGAGTTATTCAAACTCAGAGCTAAGACACGCCCCGTCCACC
>NW_006440626.1:5003169-5004316 GCF_000325575.1 Pteropus alecto
CCGCGCCCCCTCAACCTGAGAAGCAGAAGGGGTGGACCTAAAGGCTGAAACCCTCTGCTGGCCTTTGTATAATGACAGCACGGAGAACTTCTATGAGCCGCCTGACATGGGCAGAGAATGTGCTGTACTGGGCACAGGACAGTGACTATCTTGGAGATGTCCTGAGGTCCCTGTGGATCCCTAAGACTGGCCTTCTGCTTTGTTCTTTTTCTCCTGGAGGAGGAGACCTTTTGAGCCGGCTACTTTGAAACCCTCTGCTGGCCTTTGTATAATGACAGCACGGAGAACTTCTATGAGCCGCCTGACATGGGCAGAGAATGTGCTGTACTGGGCACAGGACAGTGACTATCTTGGAGATGTCCTGAGGTCCCTGTGGATCCCTAAGACTGGCCTTCTGCTTTGTTCTTTTTCTCCTGGAGGAGGAGACCTTTTGAGCCGGCTACTTTGGACTGTTTTGATGACCGAGACAGTCAAGAGTGTGTCGTCCACATCTGTGCCTCTCTGTGCCTCCTTCCTTAGAGAGAGAGAGGAGGATCAAGGTGGACGGGCCGAAGCAGCCAGAGACCCTGGGTTCTGCCCTACGCCCAAGAGCAATGTACGGACAGGAAGGAAGAGTGAAGGAACAGGTGTCTGCCACCAATAAGTCACACCAGGACAGCCAAGATCAAGGGAGGAGCAGGTGGTCCGTGGGAGACCCCAGACACTCTCCACGATGATTCTGTGAAAGCATTCCCAGCGCACACCTACCCTCTCGCTTTTCTTCCTCTGCGGCCTTTTGTCAGAATCCTGCCGTGTCAGGTCACCTGTTGCTCCCCGCAGCTCACCCCGTCTGCAGCCTCACTCAGTTTCTCCTCGGGACGTTGGCGGGTGGCCGGCTCCTGGACGGGGAAACGGACCTCCGCCTCCTCATCCTCACTGAGTGCCGGAGCGGTCCCTGACCCGATGCTCGGCTGTTCTGCTTTTTTGGGAGAGTTCTGTATAATCTCCGTCTTCACATATCCAATCTTACTTTTACTCTAAAAATGTACTTCAATGTAAATTCACCGTTCATTTATTTTTCTTGCTCACTCTCCATCACCGTCCTCAGGCGGCCGCCCCTCCAGAGCTTCACCTCTAGCAGCGATTTAAGAATGAATAAGGGAGGGGC
>NW_006440626.1:5004394-5005280 GCF_000325575.1 Pteropus alecto
GGGAGGTGTGATGGTGACGGGGTAGAAGTGGACAGTAACGTCTGGAATGGAAGCAGGCGAGTCAAGGTCAAGTTCGGCATAGCCCGGGAGACTCACACAGGACAAGGATCCTGCTCTCGCTGAAGCCACTCAGCTTAGTCATTATATGAGCTGAACGGTGTCTCCCCACCCCTAAGTGATGTTCAGAAGTCCTAACCCCCGGGTGCTAAGAATGTGACTATTTGAGATAGAGCCTTTATCGAGGTGACTAAGTTTAAATGAGGCACTTAGGGAGGACCCTGATCCAATCTGACTGATGTCTTTGCAAGAAGAGGAAGTAAGGACACACAGAAGGACGCCAGGGGCTCCCTAGGACTCATGCACAGAAGAAAGACCAGGTGAGGACAGAGCGAGAAGGTGGCCATCTGCATGCCAAAGACAGAGACCTCAGGAGTAGCCGACCTGCCGACACCTTGATCTTGGACTTCTGGCCTCCAAAACGGGGAGGGTGTATAAATGTCTGAAGGAGAGTCACCCCGTCTGTGCCGTGACTGAATCACCACCCGAAATTCAGGTTCATGTGCTGATGCGCTCGTGAGCCACGACACGGAGACGCCGGTGCTTGCAGAAGAGTTTTATTCTACTTGGCCAAAGCGAAGGGACCGAAGAGCGAGATCTGTCAAATCCGTCTCTCCCAAACAGCGGAAGCGGGGAGTTTTCATGCAGCTAGGGAGTCGGGGAGGGGGAGTTTCCGAGAACGGAGGGAGAAGTCTGTGTTTCTTCAGCCTAAGAGAACACGCTCTTCGTATCAACCGGCCACGCTAATTCAGACCCTGTGGCTATCTCCTCCTGCTTGACAAAGACACACACGTCAGCATCTTCCACGACATTCACGAGAACAAAGGGA
>NW_006440626.1:5005343-5006380 GCF_000325575.1 Pteropus alecto
ATTCCAGCTGGAAAATACTGGGGGCATTGCACCCCGAGGGGCTCGGCACAGTGTGTTACGAAGCCCTGGCAGCCCCCGTGGACCCCCCTTGGCTGGTGAGTCATGTCCGTCTGGATAATTTTCAATGTTGTGATTTTCACACTTCTCTACATTCACGGCCATTTATGTTCCGTTCAATAACAAGATTTGGTTAATGTGTCGAGATGGGAGGAAGTAGTGGGGTGCTCCTTCACGGAAGGAGAGGGAGACATTGGGGGTGAAGGACGGAAGTGGGAGGAGGTGATGACCAGAGTGGGGTGGAGGACATGCAGGAAGGCGAGGGGGGTCGAGAAGGGGAGGGCAGGGGAGGGTGAGGAGCAGGGGTGAGGGGACCCGAGGGGGCCTGAGGAACCTCTCACCTGAGGATTTCGTTAAGCTTTCTTAACACAAACTTATAATTTCGATGCACTTTCTTCCAACATCTGAAGGGCATTCCCTGGTTGTCCACGAAGTTTTCCCAACAGTATTTAAATTCTGAGATAAAGGGGTGAACGTGGTAAGGATCTGCGCAGGAGCCCCACAGGGCCAGGTCCCCTCCCTGCCAGGGGCCGTCACCCCTGCCTCCGTTTCCCAAGTTCCCCTCCCACGCACTCTCTCTGGGGCGCTCCAGGTCCCCACTACCTGGTCCTAACCCCTCCCACTGCCCTGCCCCATCCCTCTGCCCTCACCGTCAAAGGACATGGCGTCCAGCTGGACCCCTAAGTGGTCCAGCTCCTGAAGTCCCTGCCGGAACGCTGGTTTCCAGAAGTAGTAGATTCGGGAGACAAAGATGCTCAGCCTGACGTTCTTGTGATTGCTCAGGAAAATGGCTATCTCCTCTGCACAGGTGGAGCAGGGGCTCCAGGATAGGAACCAGGTGACATCGTAATGTTCATAAGGAGACAGCTTCTCGGCACGGAACCAATTCAGGAAGCAGAGTTCTGCGTGGTAGGGCTCCGTCCCACAGAACTGGGAGAGATGGAGAAGGGAGGGGGACACTCTGGGCTGGCAGAGCAGGC
>NW_006440626.1:5011708-5013532 GCF_000325575.1 Pteropus alecto
GAATGGGCTGAGGACTGGGCAACTCCCCGGCCCCCGAAAACCTGCCCGTTCGAATGTTCTTTCCCGTGTTTACACTTCGTCTTTCTCTTCTCTTATTGCATCGTCCGTCGTTTCAAAAACGGTGCTGCTGCCCGTCTAATAGTCTGACGATGAGTCCAGGCTTTTAAATTCCAGATCCCCCTCCTATAAACGTTACTGATTTTTATTTGACCAGCGACAATTAGTGTGAGCCCTGCTACAACTCCCCCACCTTGAAGGTACCTACGAAAGACAAAGGCATTTGCACATTCGCAAGTGTTTATTGAACTATTTGGACTTCATGATACATCTATAGAGGAAAAATTTTGGTAGGGAAGAACCTTAGTCTTTCATTTGATTGCATTTGGATTAAATCTATCAAAATATATATTTCTCTAAAACTCAAAACCTATTCTGATGCTATTGAGTAGAAAAACTTGCTAATATTTAGATTTTGAACATAACAGATTTTTGAAAAGTAAGTCTATCAGATTAAAAAAAATAATAATTTCTTATGAACTCATTGCATTTTGCTGGGATGTTTTGATCAATGGGACGTGTTGGTGAATGGCAAGTTCCCTTTCTTTAAAAAAGTGTTTTGTTCTGCTGTTCCACAGAGGTCTTCTGCTTTCTTTAGCGAGATTGCGGTCCATCCTTCAGTCTTCCTGATTCTGGATCAAGAAGAAGGAGATGAATGTAGCAGAGAGTGAGGCCTTTGGGAAGATGAACAGGGACGAGGTCCGGGGCAGAGACAGAGACAAGGAAGGAAGGAGGGACACAAGGAGGTGAGGAAGCTCAGACTCCTTGTGAGAGGGGAAGGGAGGGATGCAGCTGGTGCCCCAGGAGGGAGCAGGTGACCCAGAGGAGGCTCTGAGCAAAGGGAAAGAAAACCCAGGGAGAGAGGTGAGGGGGGAGGTGGGCAGGGGGGCAGCTGGGAGGGAGCCGCCCTCACCCGGAGAATGTCCTCCAGCGTGTTAGAGAGATTTTTGCTGTTTTTATTCAAGTCATTCCAGGGGCAGAAGGATCTTCCCTGGTGGAACACGAAGTTGTTCAAGCAGTGCTTAAACTCTGAAACGGGACAGGAGGAATCAAGGCAAGCTCCAGCTCTGAGAATGGGGAAGGGGCTACGAGGTGCCTGAGTCTTAAGAGACACGTTCTCGCCATCGGCATTTCCCTGCCTCCTCTTTCCTCCCTCAAATTCCTGTTTCCAGCCGGAATGTGAGGCAGTCCAATTCTACCTCATTCTGGAAGCCACCAAGGCCTTCTAGCATGAGTACCCACCTCCCTCCATTGCCCAGGCTCGCCTCTCTCCCCTGAACTCTCTCTCCAAGCAGACTCTCCAGTCCTCCCCAGAGTCCAGCCTCACCTCTGCAGGCAGCAAAGAGAGGCTACTCTCCCTGGGGCATCCTAGGTTCCCCCTACCTGATGCCAGTCCCTCCCACAGCCCTGCCCCTGCCCCAGCTCCCTCTGCTCTCACCATAATAGGACATGATGGCCACATGGACGCCGGCATCATGCAGTTTGCGCAGACCGTGCCGGTATTGCAAAATATCGGAGTGGTAGAGGCGGGCAGCGAAGATGATCAGCTCTACGTTCGTGTGCTCCCTCAGGAACTTAACCACCTCATCCACACATGCGAAGCAAGGACTCCAGGATATGTACCAGGTGACACGATATTTCTCACCTGGGGACAGCATCATGTCCAAGGACTCCTTCGCGGTGCGGAACCAAGAGAGGAAGCAGAGTTCTGTGTGACGCCTCTTCTTGGGAAAGAACTGGGAGAGATGGAGAAGGGAGGGGGACACT
>NW_006440627.1:0-3296 GCF_000325575.1 Pteropus alecto
CAACTCTTCAGAACGTGGATGCTGAAATTTGACACCAAATATTAGCAGTCTAAATCAAGAGGCTTTACAAAGGGAGGAAACTGGGAATTCACAGTGGGATTTCCATGGTTTGATGTGGACAGAATTCCTAGGTATTTGGGCACTGCCTTGGAGAGTGGTGAGAAGGGACAGTGCCCTTGGGTAAGAGGAATGAACATTTGGTGACAGAGGTTAGGAGGGTCTTGGTGGATCTCTGGGAGTTTCCTTGTGTGGGGTCGTAAGGAGAGATCTGTCTCAGAAGACATAGGACTCTGCCCACTGCCACTGCATGATGTACGGTTGGAGGAGACAGAAGTCGAGACTGAATTTTGTTGAAGAAGGACTCGAGCAGGGAAGGCGCACACTCAGAGTCAGAGCAGCCAGAATCTGCTCTAAGCCAGGCCTTAGCACAGTCTGCTCAGATGGTTGCTCAGATCAGCAGTCAGCAAACAGTGGAGCTTTCAGCCTCAATTTATTGATGGACTAAAGCACCACATCCTCGGGTTGAGGACATCAACTCTACTTCCAGGGATGATCATGAAAGGGAACCTAAGTTTTAGAATGTCATCATGTGGCAGTTAGTCTAGAAGGTTGTCAGTTGGCTTGAGAGTCGCCCAGAGCACTGATGAATCGGGGTAGTACCCTGGTCACGGAGAAGGCTTACAGTGAGACAGTTGACTGTGGGCAAATACTGGGGGAGGACAGTGACAAGTTGAGATGTCCCTGGCCCTCTGAGATGCTAGGACCTAAGGCAAGTCTCATATATGTGTTAGAGACTGAAAGGTAAGAACTAGAGACTTGTGTGATAGATTTGGGCTCCTAATGGCTCAGCCTCCTCCTCTAGGCCATCTTCTCTCTTCCACAGAAACCTGGGGCAGGCACCTTTCAGAAAGACAGTGAGGGGAGCTCTTGCTTCAGGTATCCAGAGACGAAGTCAGAGGGGTTTTGGACCTCTGTCCTCAGGACAACAAACACGTTCTTACTCTAAACCCATCACTCGTCACTCTTTTGACTCTGGGCCCTTTGCTTAATCTCTCTAAATTTCTGTGATCTTCACTGTAATGATTGGGTCTCAGCACTTAATTTGCATCCCTGCAATAGGGTTGTTGTGGTGATCCCAGGAGACGACAACCGATACTTCCCATGAGATAGAAAACATCACCCCTTTGGGAACAATGAAAAGTAACCTTCTACCCTGCCTTGCTCTGGAGTCACCCAAGTCCTCTCTCTGGATGTAACAACTACCGAACATCTAGCTTGTACTTGAAGTCACACAATGATTGGACACTTACAGAGCAATGACTTGGCACCAGTCACTTATTATTCTGAAGATTTACCCGTATTCAATCACTTTTAGCTTCATCAGGTAATAGTCATAAATAGGCCATGTTAACATTTGGTCATCGCAGAAGAGGGCACTGAGGCCCCGAGGGTTCTGCAGGACTTTTGCAGGGAGATGAAGCTTCTAGATGCCATTAGAACCTAGGCAACAGGACACGGTCCTTGTTCTTTGCTGTTTTTATCATGTCTTAACTAAATGAAGTTATTCGCCCACGAAGTCTGACTGGTGGGTATTTTACGTGCACACCAAACTCCACGATCTTCCTAACTCTACCTTGGCTTCAGGAGGTTCTTCTGAGCACCTGTGAATATATGATTGCTAATTTCCCTGTTGTCTTCGGACAGCAAGATATCTACAGTTCTTTGTATTGTAATGCATTTCCCAGGATGCTGTAAGGAGGAGACAAGAGCACGGTCCTCATGTTCAACTACAAGAATGAGATAGGGCAGCAGAAGTGTCCGCTTTCCAAAAGAAATCACGGTGCATTTATTCGACACAGATAAATGTACTGTGGAAATAATGCTGGCTAAGTTGCTTCAAGAAAAACCCTTCAGTGTTCCATATTTAAGTGACCCATAGTTTGAAAAAAGGCTAAGCCATGCTTTTCTTGTACTTCATGTGTGCAAATACACTTGAACCTAGGCAACCAAATATGGTCACTGTGCTTCGCTGTGTTTCTATAATGTCTCATCTAAATTCGGGTATTCAGCCACAGAATCTGTCTGGTGTGTGTTTTATGTGCACACCAAACTGCATGGTTTTCCTAAGTCTACCTTGGCTTCAGGAGGGTCTTCTGTCCAGCTATGAATAAATTATTGCTAACTTCCATATTGTCTTCTGCCAGCAAGATGTCTACAGTTCTCTGTATTGTCATGCATTTCTCAGGTTGCTGTGACGACAAGGATGATCATATAGAATCAATGAAGGAGGGTGGCAGAAGAGTCCGCTTCTCAAAAGATGTCACCGTCCATGTTTATGATTTAGATAAAGGTACTGTGAAAATAATGCTAATTAAGTTACTTCAAGAAAATTGCTTCAGTGTCCCATATTTAAGTGACCCATAATTTGTAAAAATGCTAAGCCTTAAATTTCTTTTTCTTCGTGGGTGGAAATACACATGTATTCAGTCCATCTGTGGTGCTGTCACCATGGAGGTCAGGATGCTAGGACAACTCACAAAATGGTTCAGGTTTAATAGTAAACAAGGTTTCTAGTACATGTTAACACATGAGCCAATTTGGCAACATTATCTGAATAGATCTCTCCCTGATAATATGACTCAGATTTGTAAAAATCAATAGACATTATTTAGAACCCATTTAAATTGATGTGAAAGTTGACCAGATACTACAGAATATCCCACCTGCTACCCCGGCAGTTCCTCTATTAAAGACATTTTAGATTTATGAGATATATTTGTTACATGTGAAAAATTATCAATACATTTTTATTAAAATCCATATAGTCCATTAAAATTCACTCTTTGTGCTGTGACATTCTGTGAGTTTCACAGGATTATAACATCTCATATCACCAATAGTGTAGCATACACCTATGTCCATAATGGCATTATTCACAATAGCCAGACAGAAAGAACGCCGAAGTCCTTCAAAGGATGAGTGTATCAAGTGTGATGTATACAACCGTGGGATACTATTCAACCATAAATGTGAATTAGATTTTAAAATAGGGTACAACATAGATTGAGCTTGAAAAAATATCAGGCTTATTGACATCAGGCCTGCACAGAAGGACAATAATTTATGACTCCACTGATTGGTTTTCTGAAAAAGCCCAGTTCCTAGAAACAGAAAAGTAGCGATTCCAAGGGCTGGAAAGAGGGTCAAAGCAGAGTGATTTATTCTTGGGAAATAATTTGGGACTAGATAGCAGAGAATACAATCAATGCTACAGATAGATATAGTCACAAATGATT
>NW_006440627.1:3848-4541 GCF_000325575.1 Pteropus alecto
TGGAGGAGCTTCAGGAGACCGTCGTGGAAGTGCTTCCTTTTTCAATAAATTTACAATCATGAAATGTGAGCATGTGCTTGCTAGATTATAGAGACAAGGTCTGTGACCACCCGAGTTCTGATTCAAGAGGGAATCCAAATAGGACAGCATTAGTTTCACACTGGAGCATTGCAAGCAGTATCAGCAGCAGCACCATTTCTTCCCTGAAAATAAAGAATTTTGTAATTGCCAATTCAAAGGAACTTGAGATAGCTTCCATGAAGGGTTCAATTCTTTCCTAAAGCTGCTCTGTACGTTTTCTCTTGGGGTCATTGACTCAAGCAATGTTTCTCAACTGGTGTCCTAAAGTCATCAAAAGAACAGAAGGCCTGGGAGAACAGTGTCTAGGAGGATATGATCCTCACAGTACTTTCATTTCTCTTATGAAAGGAGGCGAACAGATCCAATGAAAAATCAATCACTAGCTGAGGATAAAAATGAGTGCTGAAGCAGGTGGGTTTTCTTGCTGGTTTGGTCCAGAAGCTCCCCTGATTCTGTGATTCAGCTGAGGATGATGGTTGGGATGCTGTGAAAGCACCCGATATTCTAGGAAAAGTTGAAATGTTTGCAGTCCTTGGAAGCAATGATATGTGGATAATGAGGTTTGTGTGTTGGAGTTTTTGGGTGGTGTATTTCAATGTATGTGCATGGTGT
>NW_006440628.1:0-285 GCF_000325575.1 Pteropus alecto
ACACTTTTGATTCTGGCCTTCACTGATCTGCTTTTTTGCTAGACATTGCATTTGGGCTTCATACTGTTTTGAGCTCTATATTTGGGTAGTTCTGAGACCTTTTAATAGATGTTTGAAGTCTTATACCCGCTCTGACTCTGGAAGGAGCCAAAGATGTTACCTGTTGTTCCTTCTCACATGAGAAGGAACCTTAAATGGTCTAGTCTACGTTCTAGCCAGATGTGTAATGTATAATAATAGTCTCTGCGAGCCAGAATACACTAGTGGGTGTGAAATGATTATCAT
>NW_006440629.1:0-6142 GCF_000325575.1 Pteropus alecto
TATAAATTTTATGAACTGTAATTGAGTGATTTTTTTTCTTTATAATAATTTTAGAAAATCCTTAAGAAACTATAATGTATTAAAGAAATGGTCATGATTTCTTTTTGACATAAACATGACTTAAAAATATACCCAAGGACTTTACTAGGATAAGAAATACATTAATAGAAAAAAAACCTTACAGTTAAATTTGGAAAAACCTTAACAGAATAATAAATGGTGCCGGTCTAAATGGACAATGTGGTGATATGTGTGTGTATCAAGAGAGAAAACTGAAAAACAAACAAAACCAATTCTCTGTTATCATTTGCATACAAGGTACATCTACCTCTGGAATAGTATCTATTGTCTGCTCACCAAGGTTCCAGAAGTACTAGTGGAATGGAATAATAGCTTTAAAAGAGGATGCACAATAGTTTGGTAGGAAAAGGCTGCCCCATATGACCAGTTGAAATGTGAGTGTATCTTAGCCCATTTTCTAGTCATCTGGGAATATTTTAAAATGAAATAATTTCTACATTGTTTTTCTCATTCAAATACAATTTTCATTTGCATATACTTTTGTGACATACAAGTGGTCATTTTCTTTTTAACAGATATAACCACTAAGGAAAGGCATTTCATACATACTATAGAAAATCTAGGATTAGTACTCACACATATACATCCTATTACAGTATTTTAGATTTAAAATTCTTATAGTCATTCTTCTTTGTGCATTTTAGGATGATAAAATATGAAACTAAATGGAAGTAAACTTAACAGAAAATAAGCTGGAAAGTAAACCTCATAAATTGACATTTTTTAACGTGACATATTTAGCCAACCACTTAATTTAACAGGGTAATACATTCTCTTGGACCCAGCATATTTATCACTGTTATTCCCTCACTGCTAAAGATTTCAATACGCCCTGCTAAGGAACAAACAAGAGGATATAATAGATGAATGCTACTTTTAAAATATTGCTTAAAAACATACATAAAATGAAAATGTCACAGTTGACAGCAGATTTTGATTTATACAGGATTCTAGTAAAAAATGTGACCAAAGTCACTATGTTTATACTGATGAGCTTCACAGATCATTTTGAAGTGCAAGTTTTTCTATTTTTACTGTTTCTAGCAATCTATCTCTTTACTATGATAGGAAATTTGGGAATGGTTTTATTGATCATTAGGGATTCTCGACTCCACAACTCTATGTACTATTTTCTTAGTGTGATATCATTCTTTGATGCCTGCTATTCTTCGGTCGTCACCCCCAAAATGTTAGTCAATTTCTTGAAAGAGGACAAAGCCATTTCTTATCTTGGATGTGTAGCACAAACGTTTCTCTTTATTACTTTTGGGACCACAGAATGCTTTCTCTTGGTGACAATGGCATATGATTGCTATGTAGTTATCTACAATCCTCTCCTCTAGTCAGTTAGTATGTCATCCAGAGTCTGTGTGCCACTCATCATTGCTTCCTATGTTGGTGGCATTGTGCATACCTCTGTACACACAGTGGCCACATTTAGCCTATCCTTCTGTGTATCCAATGAAATTAGACATGTCTTTTGTGACATCCCTGCTCTCCTTGCTATTTCCTGTTCCGACACTCACACGAACCAGCTTCTGCTCTTCTGCTTTGTGGGCTCTATTGAGATAGTCACTATCCTGATCGCCCTGATCACCTATGGATTCATCCTGTTATCCATTCTGAGGATGCATTCTGTTGAGGGGAGACAGAAGACCTTTTCTACATGTGGCTGTCACCTGACTGGAGTATCAGCTTATCATGGAACCATCCTCTTCATGTACATGAGACCAAGTTCCAGCTATGCTTTGGACCATGACATGATAGTATCGATATTTTACACCATTGTGATTCCCAGACTGAATCCTGTCATCTACAGTCTGAGGAAAAAAGATGTAAAAGAGGCCATGAAAACAGTGCTTAGGAAAAATTGTCTTATAGATAAAGTATCTTTTTACAGTAAAAAATAAATTTAAAAAATTGAGAGTGATATTTGTGCCTCAGTATCAAAGAGGTATGATTAAAATATTTTGTTTCAGTTTATTAATGTATTTTTTATTCCAGGATATTTTAAAATAAAGATCATAGTTAACCATCTACCTATGCTGTCTTTAGATTAAAAAAAAACTTTCCCTCATCAATTTGCTTCTTACTATGTTCTTCCTGAGATATGAGTGTACACACATATATGTATGTGGATGCTGATATTGATAGTTATAACACAAATGTACGAATCATTACTTGTAGATGTTGTGTATTGTTTCCTTTCATCTCCATGTAATGAAATATATAGGTTCCAATAGTTGCAGTTGTAAATAACATTATCATTTTGTCTGACTAGCTTAATCAAATACCACCTAATCAATAACAAAATCACAGCTCACATTAGCCAGGAACACTTTCCATAAAGCCATTGCTGTCTGATTCCAGTGTAAAGCACTCTGCCCATCCTTGGATCCACACACTGGCGGGAAACTCATCACAACCCGTGGCTCGGAGACCACAGAAAATGTGTTCAGATTCCTAGTGTCCTTACTGTCCTATGCATGACGGTTCATTTCTCTCTATTTTGTTACTTCATCCAGAGCATAGCTATTACCCCCATCTTTAATATCTCCCAGCAAACAAAAGTCTAGGCATTAGCATTTATCAAAATCATACCTAAACTTAAGAATGACAAAATAAAAGGACAAGGACAACAAATAAAAATATATAAGTAGCTGGCAGATTAGGCTCTTTCCAGAACTAAGCCAGCCCACCATTAAAAAATTTCTTACAGGCCTGGCCCTGACTCAAATTTCAGCTTCTTTTC
This sequence comes from Pteropus alecto, assembly GCF_000325575.1. Lineage (NCBI taxonomy): Eukaryota > Metazoa > Chordata > Mammalia > Chiroptera > Pteropodidae > Pteropus > Pteropus alecto. The sequence continues at coordinate 2,834 of NW_006440629.1, forward strand.
CTTTGACCTCTGTCCCTCTGTGATGCCCTTGCACATGCTACCACTGCTCAGTGCCCAGACATAAAAACCAAAGTACAGATGAGGTTCTCTCTGAAGCTCACATTTAGCCCTGTTTCCAAAAGACCTCATTTCAGTGCAAAGGTGTGTTTCCATCAAAAACTATTTGAAGTTGTTATTTTGTTCCTTACTTCCTCCTGTTCATTCGCTTTTATTTATTAATTTTTAATTATTATTTTATGAAACATATTCTCTTCCCCAAGGGATATCCTTATTTATTAATTCAACAAGACAATCTCCTAAGAATTAGAGTCCATCCTAAGACTATTTCCCTAAATTAAGGTTATTAAGTTTAAAAAACACCTCCCAGCTTTTATATGTAACACCTCTTATTGCCATATATTCCTACTACAGACTCTACCTTTATTTTCTACTGTTTAGAGGCTTTCTCCACCACTGTTCACATGGCTACTTTTGTAACATGTCAAAACTAAACCATGGTCACTGATACTCATTTTCTTTGCATATCCAACCATGAGATGGTGACTGCCCATGTGTGTGCATGTGTGTGTGTGTGTGTGTGTGTCTGATTTAGCATTGAAGGGAGCCTTAAACACAATTCAAATTCACAAAGATAGATAAGTTTTATGATTTAAAATTTTAAATTTCTGAAAAAATCAATCACAAATATAGTAAAAGAAACAGCCATAAACAAGGAAAATAGATACAATTATGCATCTGTTAAATTAATAAATGCTAGACTCGTGTTTCATAGAACTATGGACAAAGAACACACATGGACAATTCACAAAAGAAGAAACATTTTTAGACTAATCCATACACTTAACTTTAATAGCGGTCTGGAAAATGTGAGTGTAAAATGATATGAAACAATATCGAACACTCATAATGTTGGCAAACATTAAAAAGTCTGGAACTATAAGTGAGGAATAAAAATATGTAAACTTCATTATTGTCTGTTACAGAAAAGTTTCAGAAGCAACCAAAATTCTCATCTATTTAAATCTATGAACCAAATCCATAACAATCAGGATAATTAAATCACAAAATAGGATAGTTAAACAATATGTATACCAAGCACAGAATGTTGTAAACATCTTAAATCCACTTATATATTTTTAAAATCACATAGCTAGCAACTATATATAGTATAATATATACATTAGACTAAATGCATTTTATCGAAAAAAAATATGGATGATACATGAAGACGTTATATTAAGTGAAATAAGCTCATCATAGAAGGACAAATACTGCACAATACAATTTATGTGAGGTATATAAAATAGTCAAACACATAGAAGCAGAGAGTAGAATGGTAGTTGCCAGAGGCTGGGGGAACAGGAAAATGGGTGTTGCTATTTTCCTGTTTACTTTATATTTACTTTATAAATATAAAGTTTCAGTGATGCAAGATAATTAAATTCTAGAGCTCTGTTAAGTATTGCTGTGCCTGTACTTAGCATTTCTCCATTGTATACTTAAAATTTTGTTAAGAGAGTAGATCTCACGTGAAGTGTTCATACCACAATAAAAATAAATGAAAAGATTTGGAAAAACAGTAAAAGGTTCTAATAGTTGATAGTTGTTGCTTCTAGGAAGGTTGGAGGGGCTGAGAATGGGTATTGAATCAATGGAAAGTTAGCCTTATGTAATTATGTATTACTTTAAAATAATGAATCTTATAAAACTATTGTTTAATGTGGGTAATGAAAATGTTACTATAATGTCATTTTTCTGCATATTTACGAGCATGTAGATGTGTGTGTATGTTCCTTAAAAATATTTTAAAAGGTGAAATTTTGACATTTGGTGATGGTACTGTCTTAAAGTTTTGTCTGCTTGACCAAGGGATGTTTATTAAATAGCACATTCAAGATTTATAAAATGAAAAATAGACCTCCTATACAATAAATAATAGATGCGAATGAGAGGTCAACTTGTAAACAAAGTGTCAATAACAACAAAAAGTATAAAAGAAATAGTTTTTTTAATCTTTACAATGTTATAGGAATGCTAAACAGATGCGAAAGTAGGCAGAACTTATGGGGAAAGGAAGTATTGAATGAAGCATAAAACAGCCTGTACCTTTGGTCACATGAAAGGCAATATGCAATGGACATTACAGAAGAAGCTACCACGAAAACTTCATGTGGCTGTTTGGGCTCTGGGAAGAACCTCAAGGATTTAAATATATTGTAATGAGAACTTGAGGATGGTAAAAAGCTTTGTAATTTCCTTTTTATTGTCCACAATTTGTCTTCTGCCTCACTAAGTTTAGAGCTTAGAATGTGCTACAACCTTATTAAATATTAGAAACACCAGAAGAAAAAAAATAGCTGTGTCGTGCCCTGGAGTAGAGAATACTCTAGGGAACAATATGCAGGTTATTACTACTTCTTTATCAAAGCTAAAATCGCATTAAAGACAGATTATGGCCCTGGAAACAAAATCCTCACATTTTATTTCAGAATTTTAAGATGAATATCGTAATCATTCATTCATTTACTTATCATTCATTTCATCAGTCAATCAGTGTTTTGAAATATTTTTTGAACATCTGCTTTTACCTGGGTATCATTTTACAAGCTATTAATATAAAGGAAAACTAGACATATCTTTTTCACTTATAAAGCTCATAGACTAGAAAATTCCACACAAAAAGAAAATAAAAATTAGTATATTTAATTATAATATTTATGATTGAGGAAAGGTCACAAGGTTATATAAAAATATGTTTTAATCACATAATTTTAATTAAAAACTATAAGATCCGGTTCATGATGGGTATCATATTAATTTAATAAAAATATTTATATCAGTTTGCTTATAACCATTCATATTTGGGTTTTATGTTGCATGTCATCTGATATTTCTGGCAAATATACCGTGGCATGTTCTTGACACAAAAACAGAGGCTTTCCATTCAGTGTATTCCCCATATTCACACTAAAATTGAACACTAGGACCAGAGCCCTGTGCTTTCTAACTGTTCAATTTTCTCCATCCTGGGCCCAGCAACAACACTTCCCAGATACCGGGGTACAATTCAAAACACATAAAGCGTGGAGTCATTGCATGTGATTGTTATTCAGTATGAGCATCGAGAAGAGTCCCTAGGCTGTTCCACATTTTTATTCTTCGGGTAAAATTTTTGCATGGATACTTGATTAATGAGCATGTAATTTGTCTTCTTTACCCTGGGGAATCAGAACTTGATCTGGGGTTTCTGGATCTCATGTTCGGGAACCAGGACCATATACAAAAATATTTCAGTGGGAATGTCTTCGG
>NW_006440629.1:14312-26162 GCF_000325575.1 Pteropus alecto
TTGTCTTTTTAATTTAAAAAGTGACATGGGAAGGATGACAAGCCTACTAATCAAAAGAAGGGACAGAGAAAAGAATTTATGTAGATGAGGTCAAAAGAGAAATAATAGAAATAAAAGTGAACTTTAATAAATGCGATGAAATCAATCTATGTTTTAATGAAATTAGGAGTCACTAGCAAAAGCTCAACTCCAATACAATTCTTGCTGTCAGTTCAATGATGTACCTGGTACGAGGAAAGTTACACAATATTTAGAATCTGGATGCCCCTCACCCAGCTCCATAACTAGGGTCATGTGTGATGTTAGGCTTTCCCTCTAAAATTTACTCCTCTTTCAAAAAGCAGAAATTTAAATGACAAAACAGATCCAAGAATATGCAGATAGGCAGATTAATTAAATATGCAAAATAAGAAAGATTTAAGGTGATTTCCTTTAAGTTGTTTATTTATTTTTTAGTAAGTTTATTGGGGTAACATTGGTTAATACAATTATATAATTTTCAGGTGTACATTATAATTTGACATCTGTATATTCTATTGTGTGATTACCACCCAAAGTTCCTTCAGTTTCCTTCAGTTACCATATATTTGATTCCCTTTACCCACTTCACCCTCCCCCTATCTCCCTATATTTGACACCCTTTATCCCGTTACCTCTCCCCTCCCCCATCCTCTACCATCTGGTAACCACTAGTCCATTGTCCATGTCCCTGATTCTCTGTTTGATCTGTTCATTGGTTGCTTTTAGGTTTATATGCCACATATAAGTGATATCATGTGATTTTCTACTTTTTCAATGTGGCTTATTTCCCTTAGCATGATCATGATGAGGTCTTTCTATGTTGTTGTAAATGTCAGTATTTCATCTCTTCTTATGGCTGAGTAATATTCCATTGAATATATGTACCACAGCTTCTTTAGCCAATCATCTATCGTAAGACACTTTGGTTGCTTCCATGTCCTGGCCACTGTGAATAATGCTGCTATGAACATCGGTGTGCAAATATCTTTCTGGATATGGGTTTTCACGGCTTTAGGGTAAATACCCAGGAAAGGGATTGCTGGATCATATGGTAGATCAATTCTTAGTTTTTTGAGGAACCTCCATACTGTTTTCCATAGCAGCTGTACCAATTTGCAGTCCCACCAGCAGTATATGAGAGTTCCTTTTTCTCCACATCCTCTCCAACATTTGTCATTCCTTGTCCTGTTGATTATAGCTATTATAACAGGTGTGAGATGGTATCTCATTGTGGTTTTAATATGCATTTCCCTAATAGCTAGTGATGTTGACCATCTTTTTATATATTTGTTGGCCATTTGTATGTCGTCTAAAGAGAAGTATCTGTTCAGGTTCTCTGCCCATTTTTGATTGGATCATTTGGTTTTTGGTTGTTATTAAGTCATATGAGTCCTTTGAATATTTTAGATATTAGACCTTTATCAGAGGCATTGCTTACAAATATATTTTCTCATTTGGATGGTTCTTTCTTTTCCTTGTTGATGGTTTGTTTTGCTGAGAAGATTTTTAGTTCAACGTGGTCCCATTCATTTATTTTTGCTTTTATTTCCCTTGCCTTTAAGGTCAAACTCATAAAATCTTCTTTAAGTCCAAGGTCCTTGAGTTTAGTTCCTATGTTTTCTTCTATGCATTTTATTGTTTCAGGTCTTATATTCAGGTACTTAATCCATTTTGAGTTAATTTTGGTGTGTGGTGATAGACAACAGTATAGTTTCATTCTTTTGCAGGTGGCTTTCCAGTTTTCCCTTCACCATTTATTGAAGAGGCTTTTCTTTTTCCCATGTACATTTTTGGCTTTTTATGTAAAAATTATTTGCCCGTATAAATGTGGATTTACTTCTGGACTCTCGATTCTGTTCCACTGGTCCATGTGTCTGTTTTGCTGTCCATACCATGCCGTTTTAATTACTCTCGCTTTTTAGTATAATTTGAAGTCGGGCAGAGTGATGCCTCCAGCGTCATTCTTTTTTCTCAGGATGGCTTTGGCAAATCAGGGTCTTTTGTCCTTCTATACGAATCTGATGATTTTTTGTTCTACTTCTTTAAAAAATGCCAATGAGATTTTGTTGGGGATTGCATTAAATCTGTATAATGCCTTAAGTAATATGGTCATTTTAACTATATTGATTCTTCCAATCCAAGTACATGAAACGTCTTTCCATTTCTTTGTATCTTCTTCGATTTCATTTAATAGGGTCTTGTAGTTTTCATTATACGGGTCCTTCACATGTTTCGTTAAATTTACTCCAAGATATTTTATTCTTTTTGTTGCAATTGCAAAAGGAATTATTTTTTCCACTTCTTTTTCTGACGCTTCATTGTTAGAGTATAGGAATACTATGGATTTTTGAACGTTGATTTTGTATCCGGATTCTTTACTGTATTTGCTTATTTTTTCTAATAGTGTTCTTGTGGAGTCTTTAGAGTTTTCTATGCAGATAATCATTTTATCCGCAAATAGTCACAGTTTATCTTCTTCGTCTCCTATTTGGATGTCTTTTATATCTTTCTCTTGTCTGATTGCACTTGCTAGGACCTCCAATGTTATACTGAATAACAGTGGTGATAGTGGACAGCCTCATCTTGTTCCTGATCTTAGAGAGGTTTTTAGTTTTTCATCATTGTATAATGTTGATCGATGTTTGTCATAGATGGCCATAGAAGGTACTTTTTTCTATTCCGATTCTATTAAGTGTTTTGACTATAAATGGATGCTGTATCTTGTCGAAGGCTTTTCCTGCATCTATTGATATGACCATATGATTTTTATTTTTTAATTTGTTTATGTGGTGTATCACAGTAGTTGATTTACATCGATTGTGCCCCTGCGATGAAGCCCACTTGATCATGGTATATAATCTTTTTAATCTGTTGCTATATTTGGTTCATTAGTATCTTATTTAGGATTTTTGCATCTGTGTTCATGAGAGATATTGGTCTGTAGTTTTCTATTTTTGTGTTATCTTTACCACGTTTGGGGATTAGAGTAATACTGGCCTCATAAAATGTGTTGAGAAGTATTGACTCCTCTTTGATTTTTTGGAAGAGTTTGAGGAGAATAGGTACTAAATCATCTTTGAATGTTTGGTAGAATTCACGGGTGAAGCCATGTGGTCCTGGACTTTTAGTTTTTGGTAGGTTTTTGATGATTGTTTCAATTTCCATACTGCTGATCGATCTATTTAGATTTTCCAGTTCTTCTTGATTCAGTCTGAGAAGATTGTAGTTTTCTAAGTACTGGTCCATTTTTTTTAGATTATTAAATTTAGTGTTAAATACTTTTTCATAGTATTCTTGTATGGTCCTTTGTATTTCTGCTATGTCAGTCATAATTTCCCCTCTTTCATCCCTGATATTCTTTATTTGTGTCCTTTCTCTTTTTTCTTTAGTGAGGCTAGCCAGGGATTTGTCAATTTTATTAACATTCTCAAAGAACCAGCTCTTTGTTGCATTTATTTTTTCTATTTTTTTTTGTTTTGTTTTCAATTTCATTTATTTCTGCTCTAATTTTGATGATTTTTTTCCATCTGCTGACTTTAGGCCTCATTTGTTCTTTCTTTTCTAGTTTTTTAAGATGAAGAGTTAGGTGTTTTATTTGGGCTCGTTCTTGTTTTTGGAGATATGCCTGTAATGATATGAACTTTCCTCTTATGACTGCTTTTGCTATGTCCCAAAAGTTTTCATATGCTTTACTATCATATCATTCTTTTCTATGTATCTCTTGATCTCTCTTTTTATTTCTTTAGTAGCATGTTGTTTAATCTCCATGTATTTGTGGTTCTTTCTGCTTTCTTCATACAGTTGATATCTAGTTTCAAAGCATTATGATCAGAGCATATAATTGGTATGATTTCAACCCTCTTATATTTGTAGAGGCTATTTCTGTGTCCCAGTATGTGGATGATTCTTGAGAATGTTCCATGAGAAGAATGTATAGCAGCTGTTTTGGGATGAAAGCTCTGTAGATGTCAATTGTGTCCAGTTGGTCTAAGGTATCATTTAAGGATGTTATTTCCTTATTGATTTTCTGTTTGGATGATTTGTCCATATCCCACAGTGGGGTATTTAGGTCCCCTACTACGATGGTGTTTTGGTCTGTTTCTCCCTTTAGTTCTGTTATTAATTGCTTTACATATTTTGGGGTTCCCTGATTGGGAGCATAGATATTAATGTGTTATGTTTTCTTGTTGCAAGATTCCCTTTATCATTATGAAGTGTCTCTCAGTATCTTTCTTTACCTTTTTTATTTTGAAGTCATCTCTTCTGATATTAATACCGCTACTCCTGCTTTTCTCTGAAAGCCATTTACTTGAAATATCATTTTCTACCCTTTCACTTTGAGTCTATATTTGTCTTGGAGCTGAGACGTGTCTCCTGGAGGCAGCATATGGTTGGGTTTGGTTTTGGATCCATTCTGCAACTCTATGACATTTCATTAGTGAGTTTGGTCCATTTACATTTAGGGTGATTATTGAGATATGAGGTCTTCTCATAGCCATTTTATCTTATGCTTTCTGGTAACTCGGTGTTTCCATTGCTTACTTGTCCTTGTGTTTCTGTTTTCTTTATTTGTTTGGCTTTTATGGGTTTTGCCTCTAGCTCTTCTTGTTTTATGTTATATACTTCATTTCTGAATCTTTGGTGTGCGGTTACCATTACAAATAGGAAAAGGATAGTTACATATATACAGTCGTCTATTTTCTTCTACGTGTGTCTTATCTCCAAACCTGGATCTTTGAATCCTCCCCTTTTCTGACATTGTTATCTCAATTTGTCCCTATGTATGCTGAAAGTTCATTACTATCTTGCTTTAGCAATTCTCTTCTTATTATTTAAGCTTATAGTGCTCTGTTCTTAGTAAGGATTGCACTCCTCTGCTTTATTTGCCTTATAGTCACTTTACCCCTAATTATTTGTTTTTCATTGTTATTTTGTTTTAGGTGAGATGACCACTTTCAGTATTTCCTGCAGTGCAGGCCTCGTAATGGAGAATTCCCTCAATTTTTGTATGCCTGGAAAGTTCTTAATTTCTCCTTCATATCTAAAGGAGAGGTTAACTGGATACATTATTCTAGGCTGGTAGTTCCTTTCACTTAATAGGTTAAATATTTGATTCCATTCATTTCTGGCTTGTAAGGTCTGCACTGAGAAGTCTGATGATAATCTAATAGGTTTTTCTTTATAAGTTACCATTTTCTTCTTTGCTTCCTTGAGAACTCTATCCTTGCTGTTGATTTTTGATAACTTTAATAGAATGTATCTTGGTGACAGCCTTTTTGAGTTGAGAAAATTGCGAGTTCTGTTAACTTCTTGAATTCCAAGCTCCAGCTCACTTTTTAGATTTGGGAGATTCTCATCCACTATTTGTCTGAAAATGCTTTCTAGTCCCTGATCCTTTTTCTCCCCTTCGATAATACCCATTACATTTATGTTTCCTCTCCTGATAGTATCTGCTAGTTCTTGTATTTCTCTTTCATTGTTTTTCATTCTTCGGTTTCTCTCTTTTTCCTTCTGATTTATTACTAGATTTCTGTCTTTGATATCACTTATCCTGTCCTCTATTTGGTCGACTCTATTTCTCAAGCTTGCTATTTTATTTTTCCACTCTTGTAGTATGTTTTGTATCTCCAAAATATCTATTCTGTTCTTATAGAAGGTTTCAATCTCCTTGCTCTGCTCATCTAGTTGTTTTTACAATTCTTGAAATTCTTGATATGACTCATTTCAGAACTCACTGAGCTTTTTCAGAAGTACCATTCTGAATTCTTTGTCATCCAAGTCACATATTTCTATGTCTGTAAGCTTATTTTCTGGAGAGTTTTCTCTTTCTTTCTGAAATGGCTTGTCATCTTGGTTGTTCATGGTATTTAGTAGACTATTTCTCTGCCTTGGCATTAATAGAAGAGTATTCTGTTGTTTTTCCAGAAAGAAGATTTATTATATAAAGATCTCTTTTATAGCCTGCTACAAAGAAGGTGCTTTTCTCCTGGTTTCTAGTAGGTGATGCCTAAGCCTCTTGGGTCCCTGCTTTATATGAAGCCAAAATAAAGTTTTTTTAATTTTCTTGTAGAAATTTAATCACACTCACAATTCTCAGCTTTAGTCCCTGTCACTATTAGCAACAGTTTTGATAGCATTTGCTCAGATTCCCCTGGGCTCCATGGTGGTCAGTCTTGGATGGTAGGGGATGGGTCCCTCTGGATTGGGAGTTGGGGGCTGCGTCTCAGCCTCAGTTTTGCAATTGTGGCCAGTAAAAATTAACTATTGTTTCTCCACGGCCCCGTCCCTCTTCTCTGCTTTCTGCCATGATGACTGGGCATTGCTGCCGGGGAGTAGAAGTCCTGGCACTTCCAGGCAGGGTTGTTCAGGGAAGTCACCACACCTTCTCCCTTCCCTCTCCTCCTGCAAGGAGTTTCACAAGCTGTGAGTGGCAGCTTCTTTATTTTTCCCAGTCCACCACCTAACACCTGGGATCCTGACCTGTGGTAGCTCTTATGCTCAGATCTCACGCTCAGCTCTGCTGGTGTGCAGTCTGGGTGTCTTTTGTTGAGTTTTAGATGTTCATCTTATTGCTGTTTCAAGGGGAGAGATCTGGGGACATCTCTCATTCTGCCATGTTTCCCAGCTCCATGATTCGGTGATTTCTTTTAAATATGTCAATTTCATTATAAATTTAACATACCCATATAATTGAACTTTTGTCATCATATATATTTATTTTTAAAAATTAGCAAATATTGGACCACGACACGAACATTATGACTACATCACTGAAAAACATTGTTGACTAGAGCCTTAAACTAGATATATTATATTTCAACTACATTTACTACATTTACTTTGTGATTATTAATATAATTCACTTAAACATTTTTCTATCAGATTAAATCAAACAAATTATATTACGATTCTAATTTTCCCTCTGTGTACTCTTTATGTGTCTCATTAGAAGACAAAGCTTTGTGAGCTGTATAAATTGTTGATAACAACAGAAAAAGGAAAAATGCAAAAACGTATACACAGATCACCACACTTCCATATGCCACATTGCAGGGGGCTTATTTTGTTTTGGGTAAATAAAATAATGAAGGATTACAATTTTAAATACTTGTTAATTTCTCTTAAAACTGTCATTTCTGTTAGATGGGCATGACTGAATCGATATTAGTACATACTGAAGAGACCCAGCATTATAAAAAGAAAATGTCTATGATTCTTGAAGAATTTAATAATATAGAATCAACTTTTCTAATTAATATAAACCCACTTTCAAAAATATTACCAGCCAGGAGAGAGAAAGAGCAATGACTGGGATAGTTTCTTAAACTATATAAATGTCTAACCAATGTACTGTATACTTGAACAGCGAATCCATGTTTAGGCACATTATGAATATGGTTTGTTTAGGTTACCTATATCCACTTACTCAACATTGATAAAACCCATAGGAGATGCCCGAAGGGAAATATGCTCAGTCGCCTTCTAATTCAAAGCAGCAACATGATGATTTAAATAACAAAAAAAAGTAAATGGTTCTGGACTAATATCCTATGTGTTGATATTTATAAAATGAACAAAGTTATTTGTCTGTTTTAAAATGATGCCCTAAGGGAAAAAAAACACATATGTTTTGACAGTAGATAAGAAATTATATAGCTCTGACACTTGGCTGGCACTAACTTCTCTGAGAACCAATGTCCTCATCCTGGCAAAATGAGCCATTTTATATTGCAACATTCTGTAAAAAATGGTAAAGTATGATAACATGAAGCCACAATATACCTCTTGCAGAATCTAATAGATGCATTTATAGTCAATCAAATTCATTGCACTTTTACTCTGTTTAAATGATAAAGTGCTGTTATTTAAATGAATAAAATATATATTTAAACTTATTAGAAGATTATTAGTAGTAATAATAAATTACAAGTAATAAAAACTCCCCCAAAATGCCATAGAAATGTGGAGGAATCATTACAAGTTTAAAGCTATGTAGGACTTTATAAGTCATGTTATTTTGTCGATCCTGAATACCAATGCACAGTTTACTCAGATTAAATAAAAATCATCTATCAATCAATCGATCAATCAATCGATATATGCACACACAATAAGCACATGCACAGATGCACCTAGGACCAAAAGAGAAAAATTTAACATTGATAGACAGGTGGCCCAGTAAAATTTTATTTTTCATCAGTTATCCAGAAGCTCCCCACCCTTACCCAGGCTCAATCAGAGTATTACAAAAGGACTGTGAGAAACTGATACACTGTTATAAATCACTCAGGATCTCAGGAATATGAAAAGGACAGGGCTTCACCTGGAGGGAAAAATGCAAAGGAGAATATCATTTAAGTAGGGCAGTTACACTAGGAAGGAAATCGCCAACAGGGAGGTAGCTTCTGGAAGACGTAGGCAAGTACTTCAGAAAGAGCTGTTGCAGCAATGTCTAATGTCTAAAGTGCACAGTAGGCCTCCAGCTGGCAAGAACTGTTTAGACATAAGAAACAGCAGGTAGAAAGTACTCCTGAAGCAAGCTTAGCTCTGAGAATTAAAGTGGCCACACAATAATATTTTAAGACCATCATAACAACGCGAGAGCACCCCAGAAGCCTCCCGTATTCTGTCTTCGAGTCATCATCTCCCTTGTAAAGATAATCTTATTCTGAAGCAATGATTAATTTAGATAATTGTTAGTTTTTTTAAAAGTTGGGATCATTGAGTTTTAATATAATACAGAAAATTTACCATTTAGGTATGTCAGTAGTATGAAATTTAATGGACATATGTGATTGTGTAAACACAATCACGTTACAGATCATTTTTGTCTCCTTAAAAAGTCTAAACTCTTTTGTAGTCACTCAACTCCTTTTACCCCTCGGTTCTGACACAAACGGATGTATCAGATGTGTTCTTCATTGTCACAACTTTGCCTGGTACAGAAGGTGATAGAACTGAAATAAAATCGTATGCAACCTTTGGAGTTCAGTTCCTTTCACTCAGCAGGATGTATTTGAGAGTCATCTTTCTCCGGCACATATCGTTCCTCTTAATTGTCGGATTGTATTCCATATTAAAGTTGCACCAAGTTAGTTTATCCATTCAATAGTTGCTGGACATTTGGACTGTTTCCAGTTTTAGAATATAGTGACTAGAGCTGTTATAAACATTGGCGTACAGCTCATTGTGTAGACACATGTTTCCTTTTGTCTCAGGTAAATAACACAGTGATTTTGCTGCACCCTTTTGCTTTCCTACCACAATGGATGAAAACATCAGTTGCTCTGCATCGTTGTGAGCCCTTTGGCCTCTCATTTATTATTATACTTTTAAAATTCTAGTCATTCAGATGACTAAGAGCAGGGAACACGATGTGGTTCTAAATCATATTTCTTTAATCACAAATGATGTCAAATATTTTTTATATGCTTAATTCACATCTATGTATCTTCTCTGATAAAATGTCTATTCAAATTTATATCCATTTTTTATTGTTTATCTTTCCTTTTGTTTTTATATTTTTGAGATTTTAGGGTTCTTTATATATTTTGGGTTCATGAACTTTATCAAATAGCTGTCTAGCAAATACTTTGTATAAGTCTGTGGTTTCTTCATTCCTTCACCAATGTCTTTCACAAAGCAGATTTTAAGTGTGATGAAGTACAATTTATCATTTTTTGCTCCTATTTTTCATGCATTATGCATTTTATACAAAAACTTGTGACTAAACTATGGCCACGCAAAAGTTGTCATAGTTTTTCTTTAGAAATGTTATAACATTAGATTTTATATTAAGATCCAAGATTCATTTTGAGACAACTTTATATAGTGACAATTCCATATATAATACAAAAAATGATTCAGTCAATGTCTCTTTTTTGTGTGGCATAAAGCTCTTTTTCATATTCAGCATCATAATATGTAGCATAAAAAAAAAAAAAACAATTATCCTTCCCCATGGATTTTCTTTAGCAACTTTGTCAAAAATCAATTGATTTTTGGCTCTACTGCTGAAGAATCTATTCTGTTCCATTGATGTAGATATCTATTTCTTCACCAATGCCATACTTTCCTAATTATTTTAGCATTGTGGTATAACTTGAAATCCAATTATGAGTGCTACTTTATTCTACTTTTTCAGAATTGCTTTGACTGCTTTAGTTCCTTTGCATTTTTTATAAATTATAGAATTAACTTGTTCATTTCCATAAAAAAAAAAAATTCTTGTTTAGTTTGTAGTGGTGTTGCATTGAATATATAGATCATTTCAGTTATATTTAGTTAAGAGATCCACTTTGTCCAAAATTAAGTTGCCTAGCAGTATCTTCCTTCCTTCCTTTCTTCTTTCCTTTTTTCTATTTTTCTTTCTGTTAGAATTCAGATTCCTTATCAACATTCCCCACCTACTAAATTAGAATCTCTTCTTGTAGAGTTTCAGTATCTATCTCTTTTTCACAATATTTAAAGAACTTCTTTAAGTATACAGCTGCATACTAGTCTATAGATTACTATGTAGGGTCTCCAAACTAATAAAAGATTGTATATACCTCAGATTTTGATCTTTATCTCTGCCAGACTCTAATATTTTAATGTTCTATTACATAGAATGCTACAGTTACCTGTACACTGTCCCATCTCTGCTGTCAATACTTCCTATTCATGGATTCCACAAGAACACTACTAGAAACAATAAGCAAATATAGTAAAGAATCTGGATACAAAATCAACATTCAAAAATCCATGGTATTCCTATACTCTAACAATGAAGCATCAGAAAAAGAAGTGGAAAAAAAAATTCCTTTTGCAATTGCAACAAAAAGAATAAAATACCTAGGAATAAATTTAACGAAACATGTGAAGGACCCGTATAATAAAAACTACAAGACCCTATTAAAAGAAATCGAAGAAGATACAAAGAAATGGAACAGATTTGTATAGAAGGACAAAAGACCCTGATTTGCCAAAGCCATGCCATCCTGACAAAAAAGAATGAGAATGGAGGCATCATGGTGTGGACAGCAAAACAGACACATGGACCAGTGGAACAGAATCGAGAGTCCAGAAGTAAATCTATACTATATTGGGCAAATAATTTTAACATAAGCCAAAAGCGTACAGTGAAAAAAGGAAAGACTCTTCAATATATGGTGCTGGGAAAACTGGAAGGCCACCTGCCAAAGAATGAAACTAGACTGTTGTCTATCACCACACACCAAAATTAACTCAAAATGGATTAAGGACCTGAATATAAGACTTGAAACATTAAAATGCATAGAAGAAAACATAGGAACTAAACTCAGGACCTTGGACTTAAAGAGGATTTTATGAGTTTGACCTTAAAGGCAAGAGGAATAAAAGCAAAAATAAATGAATAGGACCACATCAAACTAAAAAGCTTCTTCTCAGCAAAAGAAACCATCAACAAGGTAAAGAGAGACCCATCCAAATGGGAAAATATATTTGCAAGCAATGCCTCCGATAAAGGCCTAACATTCAAAATATTCAAAGAACTTATATGACTCAATAACAACAGAAAAACAAATGATCCAATCAAAAAATGGGCAGAGAACCTGAACAGATACTTCTCCTTAGAAGACATACAAATGGCCAACAAATATATAAAAAGATGGTCAACATCACTAGCTATTAGGGAAATGCAAATCAAAACCACAATGAGATACCATCTCACACCTGTTATAATAGCTATAACCAACAGGACAAGGAATGACAAATGTTGGAGAGGATGTGGAGAAAAAGGAACTCTCATATACTGCTGGTGGGACTGCAAATTGGTACAGCTGCTATGGAAAACAGTATGGAGGTTCC
>NW_006440629.1:26640-29140 GCF_000325575.1 Pteropus alecto
TATAGACGAGTGATTACAGAGGGTAGAGGGTAGGGGAGGAGGGTGGAGGTAAATGGGGTAATGGGGGTCAAATATAGGGGATGGGGGAAGGTGAAGTGGGTAAAGAGAATCAAATATATGGTAGCTGAAGGAAACTGGACTTTGGGTGGTAATCACACAATAGAATATACAGATGTCAAATTATAATGTACACCTGAAAATTACATAATTGTATTAACCAATGTTACTCCAATAAACTTACTAAAAAATAAATAAACAACTTAAAGGAAATCGTCTTAAATCTTTCTTATTTTACATATTTAATTAATCTGCATACGTGCATATCGTGGATCTGTTTTGTCATTTAAATTTCTGCTTTTTGAAAGAAGAGTAAATTTTGGAGGGAAAGCCTAACATCACACATGATCCTAATTATGGAGCTGGGTGAGGGGCATCCAGATTCTAAATATTGTGTAACTTTCCTCGTACCAGGTACATCATTGAACTGACAGCAAGAATTGTATTGGAGTTGAGCTTTTGCTAGTGACTCCTAATTTCATTAAAACATAGATTGATTTCATGACATTTATTAAAGTTTGCTTTTATTTCTATTATTTCTCTTTTGCTCATCTACATAAATTCTTTTCTCTGTACCTTCTTTTTATTAATAGGTTTGTCATCCTTCCCATGTCACTTTTTAAATTTAAAAAAAAAATGTGTTTGGGTATTTTCCAATCAATTTAAAATTTTTTAAAAAATGAAATGATATATTTAAAAACATTTTATTGTTAGAGCAGCTCAAAATGCTCAGTTAATTAGAACAAGTGGTTCAATTGCCTAAGTCGTTTTTGTTGTAACTTTCATTTCCAATATATAGAATTCAAATTTTTCTCTCATGTTTCATATGAGTAGTTCTTGTTTTCTCTTCCTTCAATTTTTTCTAATAATTCTATGAAAATGCTTTCTCTTGATACAGTTCTTTTGGATCATCCTGAGTTCTTCTTTCCCAGAAGATTGTTAGTAACTGATTTCTTCTCCTTCCATCACTATTTCTGTCCCAAATGGCTCCCTCCCTAACTGATGGGATCATGTTAATCTATTGAAACTGGAGCTTGACTTGCATTATGAATTTAAATAATGTACAGAATATTGTTTGCAGCAGATTGTGTGTTGTACCATTAAGATTGGCTCAGATTTTCTATGAATGGATATATAAAACATTAAATAAATAACTTGAATTAAATATATCCTCAAACTAGTAGTATAGGAAGGGCTAATCATGGAAATTTAAATTCAAGTTCAGGTAATGCTTTTATTCTTAATTTGATTAACCATGGGACTATGCAGGGAAGAATTTTTTTCTATAGCTACTGATTTTTTTCTTTTTTTACTCTTAATATTAAATATTAAATTTTATGTCTGGGTGTAATGATTTTTTTCTGATGCTATTTTTATAGTTTTAATTACTGATCTTAATGAAGTTATTTAATTGTTACTTTTAAATAATAGTTAACTAGTTTTTATTTCACAGAATTCCAAAGTCAACTATATATAACCAAATATTATACTGTAAAAGAAAAATTATATTTCTTATTTTTTCTTATCATTTTCTCATTTTAACCACAGAAATTTGAGTAGAAAAACATAGACTATCAAGAAATTAGATTTCCAAAAGCAGTGCAAAAAACTAAATATTTACTCAAAAAGGATAATCTAATGCTAAGTATTTGAAAAACAAATTTAACAAAACATAAATTATAAAATTGTTATATTCGAATATGATCTGTGTCCTTTAAAAGTATCTTTAGTTCTTTTCAGAATATCTAAATGGAGTTGGAAAATTTTAGAGAGATTAATTCATGAAATATTACAATTCATTAGGTTTTAGTCTGCAAACAAATTTAATTCAACATATTCTACATTTAAAGTTAGAGATGCCAAACAATTTCTTGATTGTCCCTGAAGAAATTCAAAGCTTAGCAGCATACAAAGTGGGCTGTGTATTAATTGCCTATATGTTTCCACCAGAGAGTTAGATTTATTTTTTCCTTTTTGTATTACGTTCTTACTTTTTATCTTTGATTAACTTTCTTTCATTTTTTTTTTTTCTGCTTTGATACTTAGTTTTTGTGTCCAATGGCTAGGTTATGGTGCCTAGTTCTTTAGTCAAAGCTCGGTCTAGATGTTGCTGTGAAGATTTTTTTTAAAGATGAGGTTAACATTTTAATCAGTACGTTTGATTACAGCCAGTTGTACTCCAGAATGTGGGTGGACCTTGTCCAATATTTGAGAGCCTTTAGGAGCAAGGACTGAGGTCTGTGTATGTGTGTGTGTGATTTCAGATTTTGCTTTTATCATTTCTTAGATGGACACAGAGCAATGCTCACTTTAGGGTTAATTATTCTCCTCTACTGGAGTAGACCTTCATGAATTATGAGTTTTTCTACTCTCTGTGCAACAAATTGGCACAATTTCTACCTCTATTTGAGTTCTGGGCACTGCTATCTCTAATCCTTTCAGC
>NW_006440629.1:33450-54920 GCF_000325575.1 Pteropus alecto
ACCTACCTCAGAAGATCTACCTCATATGATTTAGAGTCCTCATATCAATATCAAAATCATAACAAACAAAAATTAGGAGGCTTACGACCCTCAAAGTACAAAATAATTGTGGAAAGACACTTTACTAGAAAATATCGTCATAAAAAGTTCTTATTAATACGTGTGTTATAATTTACTGAGTCTGACATTGGTGACTATTCTCATTTCTCAAATTTAAATTGAAGATAGACATCAAAAATTGTCACTGCAGCTAGTCTAGTGATCAGGTGATCAGTGCCATCTACTCACCTGAAAGAATATATGGCTTTGTGTCCTCCAACATGATGAATAACTTGAGTGCAGTCAGAAAAATTTATGAATGTTTCTCTCCTTTGAGATTCTCCCTTGGAAGCTTGACTGCAAGTTCTTGATAATTCCCAATGCACTGGAGAACAGGAAATTATGCCAGAGTCTTGGTTAATTATTCAGGATAACTTTGATTTTCCTATTGACAAAGGGTTTTTTAACATATAATTCATCTACATTACTTTATTATTTGTTTATTTTTTACGGCATCAATAAAATACCTGGTTGTAAGTATTTTTTTTGTTGTTAGATACGTGTTTTAGTTACCCATAAATTACTTCACAGAGTTTTAAACATGTCCTATAGTATTTTAAAAATCCAGAAGGAATAAAGATTAAGAATAAGCATGTTACTCATGTTTTTTTAACAAAAGGAACTAAATTGAGTTAATGATATCCTCATTCCATATCCATAATCAGCATTAGTCTTTATTTTATATTTTCTCTTCAATTTCCAATCTCCACATTGGGGAAGTTGATATATATCTTTTAACAAGAAGACAGGCTTATAAAGTAAATATAATGTATGTTTTAATGTGCATACCTATGCTGTTATAAAACTCATTTTGATACCTAAATGTTCTCACTTAAGTAAATGTTTTTGAAGTATATTCATTTTAGCACATACACACCAGTACTTTGCTTACTTCCATTTAATAAAATTACTCTCTAATGTGGGTCTATTCCCATTTAATATATGTTGGTTTCCATAGTACTAGAAATTAACTTAGCATTTCTTAACATTACTATGTATCATCGCAGTTAACAACTTTGTGTGTGTGGACCGCATTATAGATCAAACTGCTTTAGTTGTTAGAATCACTTTATCAAAAGTATATATTTTGATATTTAGTTATATATTATATATTTTAATATTCAGTTTGGTAAGTTAGTTAAACTCAATGCATGTTTATTTTGTGAGATGAATTAAAGAATTTGTTATCACAGATGTTTTTGTAAAGAAAATTGCTCCAACCCAGATAATGGTTGTTGATTATAAAACTACCTTTTCAAGTATGAAAGAGTCAAAAGTGATCCTGTACATAAGCTTGAAATAGAAGGTGACAACCAGGCCCATCATTGATGGAAGCATCTCAAGCTTCATAAAGTAATAGCTATGTTTATTAGAAGGGGAAAACATTTTTATAGCCATTCACTGAAATACAGAAAGAAACAAATGAGAGCCAAGACGGAGTAAGAGATAGAAGCCATCACATTTCTTTTCTTCTACTAAATCAACCAGTCCTGCCCTATATCACTATGATTTCTAGTTGTTCTGACTCTTCTCTATTATTTTATTCTGGTAGCAATTCCTCTCTTTTCCAGCTTTTACATTTTCCTTTAAATTATTTAAGCCCTTTTCTTATTTTTTTCAAAGTTCTTACTTATAGTTTTGATTTGTTAAATTTTGATCATTTTATTTGGATAGAGAAGTGATAAGGGAGAGTGCTATCATTGCTTAGTATATAATGTACTGTGACCAGCACTGAGCTTGGCATTTTGAAACAAGGTTCTCCTTATCCTGCAGGAATGTCCTAGAAGGTGAATGTAATTATTTGTATATCTGATGAGACAATTGAGGCTCAATGAAAGTAAGTTAGTTGGAGTCCGTATAAGATATTGGTTAGCGGAAAGTTTTATGGTTTTGTTTTATGTTTTGTTTGCTTTTCAGTTGGTTAGTTGGTTAGTTGCCTGTTACTTCACTAATTACCAGCTATGTGATTTTATTCAAGTATTTCTATTGTTTTGTGTGAATTAAATGAGATAGTACACACATATAGGTTAGTTAGCACAGAGCCTGCTAATCTCAAATGCAAAATAATCGATACCAATAGTTATTCTTATTAACATGTTTTGAATAATTTTTTAAACAGGGTTTTTGTTTTTTATTTCAGTCTCAGTAACTTATTCTGCCAGACTGAGTGCTTTAATAGTTGACATAGAAATAGCAAGTGAATTACTATTTTGCATCTTCAAAAATGTGGGACACATAATATGTTATCTACAATCTACTTCTCTTAACTCTGTGGTGTTTCTACGTCTTAATTCAAAGATGCTTAAATTTGTGCATCAAATATGTTTCTGATGAGCTCATCTGATGGTGTTGTAGCAGTTCTCCCACATTTCTTTTCTTCCGCCACTGCATCTGAAAAGAAGTGCACAAGTAAGCCCTTGCTGGAAAACACTGTGGCATCACTTGCTTTGATCAAAATATTCCCTGCTCATTTGCTACACGTCAAGCAACTCGGTACATGTTTCACTATGAGACAATCTATTTGATAAACTTATCTATCTTTAATTTAACAAAAACAAAAAAAAGTATCAACAATAGCAATTATTAATTGTCTACTATGAACTAGTATGTATCATTACCTGTTATGAATTCCATCGTCTACTGAAATTTAACTTAAGGCAAAGCTAGGGTTACTTTTTATTCTAGTAAGTACGTGTCACTGAAATAAAGTTCCTGAAATAAAGCAATTTTAATCTTTTACAAATTTCTTTTTCAAATTTGTTTTTTAAATTAAGTTTATTGTGGTGACATTTTTAAATAAAATTATATAGGTTTCAAGCATACAATTCAATAATATGATATCTGTATATTGCATATTTGACTTTGAGTGGTAAATACACTCTCAAATTTGTCTTTACATATAAACATTTTATAGGTCTACTAAAATAACATTCTCAGGAAAAGAAAATTTAATTATAACTAATGTTAATCATTCTATCTTTCAATTTGGATAAGAAATGATATTGTAAACAATTTTTAATTATCTTCTGATATGATTTCAAGAGTATGTTACATTGATTACTAATTGTAGACTTAAATTTATTTAGATATCGGTTGTGCTAGGAACGAACACTGCATCCTGATTAAGCTCCCAGTGTCACCAGAAACATAGAGACGAACGATTGACATCAGCGAAACTTGGTCTTTCTTGAAGACATAGATCTTATGTTACAGAAAAAATTATGAATCTTCCTGACTTGCACAGAGTCATCTCTAAAACATCCATCAGTTCTGCCAGTTCTATGACAACAAACATTCCTTTTTATATTAAGATGAAATATACTCCCTGTAATGACTATTCATTATTCTATATAAATGCTCAAGCAGTCTAATTTATCAGTAGGGTTGCTGTGTACTATTGTTTAAGTCGGATCAGCATCACTCTTATTAAGCAGTCAGTGGGCAGAGATGCGAGTCTCTTGGAAAAGAGAACAGAGCAAATATCATTTCGGTCCTGGGTCTGATTGGAATTAATAAAGCTTCCAAGATACCTCTCTGCACATCCAGAATTAGTATTAAGTAAACTATTTGGTTTACCCTCCCTGTACACAGACATCTGCTGAGATTCACTCCTAAGGTTCCCGCACGAAGCATGCTAAAGAGTTTTTTACAAGTGTCTGAAGTCCTCTAAGACCTTCCCGCTAAAATATGTTTGTATATGGTCCTGGTTCCTGAACATGAGATCCAGAAACCCCAGATCAAGTTCTGATTCCCCAGGGAAAGAAGACAAATTAAATGCTCATTAATCAAGTCTCCATGCAAAAATTTTACCCAAAGAATAAAATATAAAAGAATAAAAATGTGGAACAGCCTAAGGACTCTTCTCAATGCTCATACTGAATAACAATCACATGCAATGACTCCACTAAGAAGGAACAGCATTGAGATGGAGTCTATGGGCCGCTGAAGCAGAGTAGGTTGTAGAAACTGGGTGAGAAACAAAATCTGAAATTTTCAGTATCTGTGAACACTTAAACATTTAATAATCTGGCATCTAACAAAAATTATTTTATTGTCTATTAATCTCTTTGTTTCACCCATTCAATGATCAAAGCAACAAAGTCAATGGCTCCAGAAAATCTCACTCATGTGACTGAGTTCATTCTCATGGGAGTCTCAGAACGTCCAGAACTCCAGATCCCACTTTTCTTGATTTTCCTGGTCATCTATGGGCTGATCATGGCAGGGAATGTGGGCATGATCACCTTCACCAGTATTGGCTCTCAATTTCAGCCCCCCATGTACTTTTTCCTCTGGCACTTGGTCATCATCAATCTTGGAAACTCTACTGTCATTGCCCCTAAAATGCTAGTTAACTTCTTGGTTTCAAAGAAAATTATGTCCTACTATGGATGTGCAGCCCATGTGGGTGGATTCTTAGCGTATCGTGGCCGAGATTTTCATGCTGGCCACAATGGCTTATGACCACTACATTGCTATTTGCAACCCCCTGCACTACATGGTGGTGGTGTCTCCACAGATCTGCCCTCTGCTGGTGTCCCTCACATACTTCCACAGTCTGACCACAGCACTGACTGTCTCTTCCTGTGTATTCTCTGTGTCCTTTTGCTCTTCCAATGTAATCAACCATTTTTACTGTGATAACATACCTTTGTTGCCATTGTCCTATTCTGATACTTACACTCCAGAAACAGCTGTGTTTGCCTTTTCAGGGACCAATTTGTTTTTCTCTATGATTATTGTTCTAATATCCTACTTCAACATCATCTTGCCATTTTGAGGATATGTTCCTTAGAGGAGCAACAAAAAGCCTTTTCCACCTATGCGTCTCACGTGACGGCTGTCACTGTGTTCTACGGGACTCTTCTCTTCATGTATTTGCAACTGATGTCCAACCGCTCAGTAGATACAGATAAAATGGCCTGGATCTTCTACACGCTAGTGATACCAATGTTGGATCCCCTCATTTACAGCCTAAGGGACAAGGATGCAAAGAACGCATTGAAGAGATTCCTGGATAACCCATGTCAATCGATCAAACCCATGTCAGTTTAAAACTACAGCTATCATCACTTAAGGATTTCCCTTTTCTCTCCTGAAAATCCTGCTGTTAAGTGTAGAGTCAATAAATTGTTGAAAATCCCATTAATTTCATTGGGAAAAAATCTTCATCCTATATATTCCAAACTCAAATACTCAATTTTCTCTTTAGAAGAATGCACTAGTTGACCAAAGAAAACCCACTTAAATAAGTAATAAACAACAACTGGAAGATACACACAGATTAATATTAAAGATAAGTTACTGAAGGGTTTTATAGTTTCTAAACAGAGAAAGACTGATAGCTGGTGGTGGAGGTGTGCAAGACTCGTTTCTTTGAAAAAGGTCAAGAGTTAATCATCTTCTTTGCAACGGATATTTTTGTTCAACTCTTTTAAGTTTTATTATTTTTGCAGCATTTTATCCATCAATTTTGGACCCATTTTTTTATCTTGTGCTTAAAAAAATTTATATAACAAAAAATAAGCTTCTAAAGGAAAATAAAAATGAAATTTAAAAAGCTTATATATACATAGAAATAAGACATGAGGCAATACAGACTGAAAACATATATAAAAGAAGATCATACTTTCTCTCCATCTTACTCAGTGCATTTATACAAGGCAAATGTTGATATTCATCAAAAAATGGTGTAAAAAAAACTTTTCCTGTTATATTTCCATACTAAAAACTATTAAATACCACTTATTTCACCTTTTTTGTTCATTGCGTTTTGGAATAAAACATTATTAGACCAAAAAATATGTAATTGTCTTGAAAGTGACACCTGTTCTCAAGGGCACTCTTGCCCCTCGACCAAAAAAAGAAAAAAGAAAAAGAAGTTAACAGTCATTGTGTGCCATACCTTTGCCTATACAAGTAAAGTACTACTAACATACAATGGAGTGAGGAAGAAGGGGTGTGACATGGGAAGAAAAGATAATAGAAATTGGCACAATTCAGAACCTTTTAATTTCAAAGGTAACATTTATGGGTAACCAAAACATATATATAACAAAAAATATACTTATATCCTGATATTTTAGTGATTCAGTAAAAATAAATAAATAACAAAGTAATGTAGGTGAATTATATGTCCAAAAAACCTTTGCCAATAGGAAAATCAAAAGTATCCTGAATGATTAACCAAGACTCTGGCATAATTTCCTGTTCTCCAATGCTTTGGGAATAATCAAGAACTTGCAGTCAAATTCCCAAGAGAGAGTCTCAAAGGAGAGAAACAATCATAAATCCTACTGACTGCACTCAAGTTATTCATCATGTTGGGGAACACAAAGCCATACCTCCTTTCAGGTGAGTACATGGCACTGATCACCTGAACACTAGACTAGCTGCAGTGACAATTTTTGATGCCTGTCTTCAATTTAAATTTGAGAAATGAGAATAATCACCAACGTCAGATTCAGTAAATTATAACACACATATTAATAAAAATTTTTATGATGATATTTTCTAGTAAAGGGGCTTTCCACAATTATTTTGTTCTTTGAGGGTCGTAAGCTTCCTAATTTCTATTTGTTATGATTTCGATATTTATCTGAAGATTCTAAATCATAAACCTTCTGAGGTAGGTATAAGCAATTCTGGAAAGCTCCACCTAAATGTCATCTAAGCAAAATGCCCATGGTCATGAAAAACTTACAGATGTTCCGTGAGTACCTGTGCCTCAATTACTAATAGATTTCTGATAAGACCTCCAATTATTCAGTAATATGATATATTCACTATCTCTTATTATAATACAGATTTTCATTTGTGCTATAGATATTTGTGATCTTGTTTTACTAATACCCTATAAGAAACTGGAGTTTACACAATTCCCCCAAGAGCAAACTCTGAGGCGAAGAATTGGGTATATTATGTTTATTTGGTAGGTTATTTCAGGAAACAAAAATGAGGAAATAATGAAGTAAGGACTGGGAAGGCAGGAAGCCAATGAAGTGTGAATAGAGTGTGGATTACTGCTGGAGCAGCTAAGGTTTTATCATTTGAGGTGTTGTGAAGTGTCCTTCAGGGATCTTCTAGAAAGCTAGGAAAGCTTGGGTGTTCATCCATTGATCTGTGTCCTTATCAGTGGGGCATTGCTCCTTGACACTTTAAATCTCAGGCACTTCCAGCCTTGGACATGGACTGAGCAAGACCGTTTGCCCTCAGAAAAATAAGTAAAACACTTGAAACCTATATAATTTTATTAACCAATGTCACCCTAATAAATTTTTAGAAAATGATATGGGAAACTGCCAGCATTCTAAAAAACGTCTACTGTGGCTGTAGGCCAAGCCAGAGGTGGCGCAAAGTGACAAGGAATGGGGAGAAAGATGTGTCTGCTATAGTGATATTTGCAAGACCAAGATGATGGCGAAGTCAAAATAATATACAATAGACTCTTTGGCTTAGACGAATATGTTCATGGCAACATAATGATAAGATGTCTTTTGCCCCTAATTTCTTTGCATTAAATATCTTTTCATATGGATCTTGAGGATAAAAACTGGGAAGTAGTTCTTAACACATTTACAGTGTGTGCAAAACCAAGTTTTAAATCAGGACAATTAAAGGGTCCAAGAAGATCAATTCTTGGAAAAATTATTAATCAGGTACATGCATCCTACAGTCAGTATTGGTGAAAGTATAGCTCCTTAAACACTTCAGAGTTCTCAGCTTGGTAATTCACTTTCTTCTCTTGTAATGTGCCGAAATGCATTAGAGGAAGTTTTCTTCTTAATCTGTTGTTCTTCATGTTATAAATCACACGTATCAAAAGTGAAGAGGGAAAATTATTGTTTGAAGATTGGAAAGAGAAGAGTGAGAGACCTTCCCATACTTCTCCACGAGTCCCAGTCACATGACACATGTGCAACACAAACCACGTGACTCGGCTCACTCAATTTTGCCAACGTGTTTGAGAATCTAGCATAATGGCATATAATTATAATGAAGAAGTACAGTTTTTAAAAATCTCCAACAATTATGACAAGCCACATAATAGTGGTTTGGGGATTGGCGTTGAATCCCACAGCCAGCGAATTTACCACTGTACGTCTTAAGTTAGAAAATGTGGATATTTGCTAAGTAGGATTTGCCAAGCAGTATATTTTGTCAGATTCCAAAGCTATAACTAGAAAAAATTAATGTCAGTTTTACATCTGTTGCTGCTGCCACATAATAGCAGAGTTAGTGGTCCCTTATTGAGATAATGTAGTGTATTTCACACACCAAGGAATAGAAACATATAGAGGGGCTCATGGCACTTTTAGCTGTGTTGAATGAGAGAAGTATGTTGTGAGTTCATGTTTTTTTATGTTAAAATAATATGTGTATATTTCTGCTGATTCTAACTAACCCAAAGACTGCTGAGCTTGACATATTTTTAGAACCATTTAAAAATATACGACCAACCCTCTGCCAACATTATACTTATTGGTGAAAGACTAAAATTTTTTTTATCTTACTTTTTTCTTTCTCTCACTTCTTTGAATGAGAATACACTGTTCTGAATTTGACCATCCATTTAACACAGTCGAGGTTATTTGCATAATTTTATAGAATACTTAGTTGAGATTGGGAGTTTGCATTTGCAAAGGAAGACATCCTTGGGCTTCAGGTCCATTTCCTATGTCCTGGTGCAACTCTGAAGTTTGCTTCCTTCACAAAAGGGTCAGGCTTGTTGCTCAGTTTCTTGTTTCTTTCCAACTAGTGCTTGGGGAGCAGTTGGGGGGAGGTGCGGGTCAGATAAAACTACCTACTCAAATGAGTTTCAGTAGTACTTCAGGGATTTGTAGAATACAGTGGATGTCAGGATGAAGAGGTTTGCCAAATATACAAACTGATGTGGAATCTGGAATCTGTCTTTATTTGGGGATAATTTTTCATAGCTTAAGACATTAAATTTTGCCATTTTCCTTTTTGGTTGCTGATAATGGATGTTTATTTTTACTTTTTTTTGTAAATATTTTGTTAATATTCAGAATAGAGTTTTAGGAAGAGTAATTTTTGAGGCAGATTTAATCTGTCAAATTAATCTTGACTTTCTATTCTGGTTTTCTTGAAACTTACATTTATTTAGTGACATTCAGAAGTCCTAGTTTTTGGGCTATAAGAGTTTAAACATTTTCTTTTTACATTACATTCTTGACCGGTGTGGGATTAATTTTTATACAGATGAACTAAACATTCAATTTCATTATCTTCTACAGAGATAATCACTTTTTTCAGCTCTATGTATTGAATAGACCATTTTTGTCTGACTTTCCGACATGCCACCTCTGTCACAGACCACAGTTCTATATCATCATGAGTTTTTCGAGTTGTGAATTTTGACCCATTAATATGTTTGCCCATTTTCGTGTCTATGCCACATTGTCTCAACAAATCTAATTCTGTAAGTTTTAATACCTAATAATACACATCTTTTCGAAACTGTCTTGCTTATTCTTTATAATTTATAGTTTAAAAATACATTTAAAACAGTGTCAAATTATAAAATACTCTAGTAATTTACATTAAAAATATTTTATATTAAACAAATAGATTAATTTAAACAGAATTTGCTTTTCTATAATAGTGAATACTATAAGCCAAGAGCATACAATTTCTATCAACTTATTTAGGATTTTTGTAATGTTTCTCATAAATTTTTAATTCTTCTTCTTTTAAGAGTAAGTTCAATCTACTTTTTATAAGATATTCTATCAAGTTGAGAATTTCCCTTTACTTCTTAATTTCATTATTTTTGTATACTCTAAACAGTACTATTTATTCATCTATTAAATACTCATATTTTTTTCTAATTCAATATGATAATGTAGTAAATGATATAGATTTTCCAAAACTCAAACATTCAGCCAAACTCAATCAACCAAGCTTGAACATAGTATAATGTATTTTTATAGATTTTTGGACTTCATATCAATGATATGTGCATACTGTATAAGATATTAATATCTATATAAGTGAAATGGTAGTCATGAATATATTGCTTTTTATTATATATTCTTTTGTATTCAGGATTTTGCTGTCCTCTTAGGATGGTTTGCAATGTGGTCATCATTTTTATACTCTGAAAGATCCTATACAAAATTTAAATGATTTTTTTTCATGAAAGACTAGAAGGACCTGACTTTAAAACAATCAAAATGGAAAAGGAATTAAAGAAATAGCATAAAGAAAATACAACTTTTAAATTAAAATTTAAAACCCATAAAAGCGTAGTGGAATTTAAATCTAGGAAATCAAATTGATAGTGGAATGAGAATACCATTTTATATGGGAGTTATAATGAAGAGAAGTAAATCAAAGTCTATTAAATGAGTTAGTAATGATTTTCTTTGGAGAGTGGGACTGAAGTTGCAGGGTCAAGAGGCTGAGGGCTACATTACTTTGTATTATAATTCCTTCTAAAATTTCTTTAAAATCTATTTAACCAAATATATGTCTTTTAAATATGAAACATTTTCAAAAAATATCAGGATTCCAAATGTAAGCTAAACTTATTTCTTTTTTAATTAAATGTATTAGGGTGACATTGGTTAATAAAAGTATACAGGTTTCAAGTGTACAATTTAATAACATGTCATTTGTATATTACATTAAATGTTCACCACCCAAAGTTAAATTTTCTTCCGTCACCATATATTCGACCCCCGTTAACCTTATCTACCTCTCCCCTCATCCCCTTTCCTCTAATAACCCTGATCTATTTTCTGTGTCTATGTTTCTTTATATTTCTAATGATATTCTGTTGACAGAACCATAAAGGATTATATACATTGCAATGATAAGCAGTATGTGGCACAAAGAATTAAACGATGACTATATATGTTAGTTTACAATGGTTTCTAAATTTGGTTCTACATTTACTGATGGAGGTGGGCGTCAATTTAAATCATTGCACCTAAAATTTTTGAATTTGAGTTACCTATAATGGATTTGCATTTTAAAAAGTTACCAGATGATATCTTCTGAAAACTAATGAATTTTCTAATGTTTTTTCCCCACAGTAGTTTCCCTTAATGGCCCAGATGGAACAGCAAAACCTAACAGTGCTGAAAGAATTCATTCTCATGGGAATTACAGACCGCCCTGAGCTGCAGGCCCCCTTCTTCGGGATGTTCCTTGTCATCTATGCAGTCTCAGTCGTGGGCAACTTGGGCTTGATCATCCTGACCAAGGTGGACTCCAGGCTGCAGACACCCATGTACTTCTTTCTCATGCACCTGGCATTTACTGATCTTGGTTATTCAACTGCTGTAGGACCAAAAATGCTAGTAAATTTTCTTGTAGATCAACATACAATCTCCTATAATTGGTGTGCTACCCAACTCACTTTCTTCAATATGTTTATTACTAGTGAAATTTTTCTTCTGTCAGCAATGGCTTATGACCGTTATGTGGCCATCTGCAACCCTCTGCTCTACACAGTCATCATGTCACAAAGATTATGTCAGTTGCTGGTGGCAATACCTTATCTATTCAGTGTCATTTTTTCTTTGGTGATCACTATAAAAATTTTTGTTTTGTCATTTTGTGGGTACAATGTCATCAGGCATTTCTACTGTGATAGTCTATCATTGGTACCTTTGCTGTGTTCAGACACACATGAAATTAAATTATTAATTCTCATATTTTCAGCTTTTACCTTGGTGTCATCTCTTCTGATCGTCCTTGGGTCCTACATGCTGATCCTTGCTGCCATCCTCAGGATGCACTCTGCAGAGGGCAGACACAAGGCCTTCTCCACCTGTGGATCGCACCTGACAGTGGTGGTCCTATACTATGGTACTCTCTTTTTTATATACGTGCAGCCCAAGTCCAAAAACTCATCTGATACTGATAAAATGGCCTCTTTATTTTACACTTTGGTGATACCCATGCTGAATCCCATGATCTACAGTTTGAGGAACAAAATGGTGAAAAATGCCCTGACTAGAACCTTGAACATGTGTGCAAACATCCTACTGAAAATTCATTGTAAGATATGCTAGCAATAGATTATGTATTAGACAATGTATATTATAACTGGATTGTTCAACCATGTGCTTTTACTTCCATGAGATGGACAAGATACAATGTATAATAAGCACAGAAATAAAGAAATTATTCATCGTTTTCAAACAAAATGTGTCACTAACTGATGAGTACACTCTGTTCCCACTTTAAATAGTAACTTTTAGTCTCAAGTTTTGACAGGTGCCATTTTTATATATTCTCACATGTAGTCTATTTGCTGTCATTAAATATTTGTTTTTGTAAAGCCACCCTGTATTTTACATTCATAATTTTATCTGTAGTGCCTAATATTGCAAAAGGATGATGAAAAAGATGCCTGATAGATTTTATATAAGTGTATACATTCAAAGAAATAAACATGTATGGTTAAATTTAACAACAAAAACCACTCGCTTTACGGAGCTTTAGGAAAACACAAAATATAGGCAGAATGGGAAGTGGACTATATAGTATAATAGATGGTACTGAGCAATACGAAAATGAAATAAAACAAGTAACCAGAATGGAGTTCAAATTTTAGCTAAGGTTGTCATTGAGACCTCTGTGAGGATGACATTTAAATGAACGCTTGAGAAGGATAGTGAGCGCACTATATGGAGTAGAGAAAGAGACCTAGGCTTTGCTGGTCCACAAAGGGAGAATTGTCAATAAAACAGTTCTTAAGTGACGATTTTATTGTTATAAGGAACATCAGAGTCAAAGATGGTTGGAGCATTAAATGTAATTAGGAAGTGGAGGAGATAAAGATACACTTGTAATAGATTTTGACGTAGTATGACCATAGAAACCCTCGTAAAACTTTCTTCTGATTGATAAAAGAACCTCTGAAGGATTTAGAGAGAAGGAGTGATTTAATGTATCTTTCGTTAAATGACAGCTCTGACTGCTGTGTAAAATAGACTGTAGGATACCAAGACTTGAAAGTGGGAAATCCTGCAGGGTTTTATTCATGATAATTTGGGAGAGAACAGAGGCTTATGCTAGCATGAAAAGTCAGAGAATAAGAAATGATTAGAGCTTTGGCATATTTGTAAGAGGTCAATAACATTCTTCATATTTATGTGGTTTGTTAGAAGCTTGAAAAAAAGTTAAACAATTTTAAAAGAATAGAAAAATGAGTCCTAGAGCTCACCTGAAGGCATGGTGTAACAGAGACTGAATTAAACCGCCCATTAAAAAAAGAAAAATACAGCAAAACATAAAGAAAGATATAAGAAATAACAGTTTCCCTGAGAGATGAGAAACGAATGAGGTGAATCCTATGATTGCCCATCCTGCTTGGTCTAAGAGAGATTCCAGGCTGCACTGCCATATGGGCAAACTTACGTGAAACCTAGAAGAATTCAGTTGAAGAGTCAGACTTGAGAGTCCAGTGAGATCAAGACAGAGTTGCAAGCTAGAGTTGCAAGACAGAGTACCGAAGATAGAGAAGGAAAGTGGATCTCTGCAAGGAATCCTTCTCAGTTGTTCCACAGAACTACTGATCAGCACAGGCAACCGGTAAACAAACACCTAAGACTAAAGGAAAAAAAATCACCTGAAAGGATTAAATACAGCAGTGCCCAGAACTCAAACAGAGGCAGGAATTGTGCCAATTTGTTGCACAGAGAGTAGAAAAACTCATAATTCATGAAGGTCTACTCCAGTAGAGGAGAATAATTAACCCTAAAGTGAGCATTGCTCTGTGTCCATCTAAGAAATGATAAAAGCATAATCTGAAGTGATACACACACACACACACATACACACACAGACTTAAGTCTTTGCTACTAAAGGTCCTCAAATATTGGACCAGGCCCACTCACATTCTGGAGTCTAATTGGCTGTAATCAAATGTATTGAATAAAATGTTAACCTCGTCTTTAAACAAATCTTCACAGCAACATCTAGACCAAGCTTTGACTGAAGAACTAGGTACCATACCCTAGCCATTGGACACAAAAATTAAGCATTGAAGAAAAAAAAAAAGAAGGAAGAAAGAAAGTTAATAAAGAGTAAAAAGTAAGAACGTAATATAAAAAGAAAATAATAAATCTAAATTTCTGATGAATACATATTGGTCTAGGCAATTAATACATAGCCCACTTTGCATGCAATCAAAAAATTTCTTGGCATCTCTTCAGGGAGTCTATTAGACAGCAAAAAAGAATCTATAAATTATCACTATTCCATAGCATAAGGCACATGGGGAAACCAAGAGAGAGGTTTCATAACAGGTAAACAGTATTTCATGTGGTACTGTATTATACCAATAACCAAATTGTTTTGGTGATATTTGTGAGATAACACCTATCCATGAAAAGCATAGGAAAATATTAAGATTTCTGATTCACTTCTGCATGTATAATGCTATTGATAATGCATGAGCAGAATAGAACTGTTCTTTTTTCTTCAGATTAAATATGTTTTATATCTATTTTTCAGTAATTTTCTCAAATACAAAAAGCATCTTCGAAATGTCAGTGCCAAATTGCTTTGTAAAATTTATGTTTCATATAAATACTTAATCCTCTGATACCAGAAGACAAAATCAAGAGACAAGAAAGCCTAATGAAAGAGTCAGGAATAAAAAACTAAAATAAAATTCTGGGAGAATTATGAAGCTACAGGTATGCATTTTCTAGTTTGATGTCTTTCCAAGTCCTTAGTCATTTAGTCACTCTAGGCTCTTTTTATTCCTTTCTCAGAAATGTTGTAATCACTAATGAATATTTAAATTAATGTATGAATGTGAATTTTTTCTTGATAATCTTGATGAGCTAAAAAAAGGTTTCCACCTTATACTGAGATGGAAAACCAATTTTTGGAGGTTAGAAGACTTTTAAATTTTATGGTGATGGCACAATATACACACAGTTCAATTTCCTTCAGAATCTGCCAGAAAGCACATATTTTCTCACAGAGTATAGCTTTAAAAAATAATAATCTAATAATCAACACAGAGAGTAAGCTATGAAAAAGCAGTTGGATGCTTTCCATAGAAGTGTAAACCTGGTAGGGGGAGGCACTTCTATCTTCCCTAATCCTACAGAAAATTAGCGCTTACTGATAGACGTTTTTCATTAGCCTTTCATTGCACTTCAATAAAATTCAGATTGCTTCTTATTCCATCCATTTAAAAATTTTTTTACTTAACAGCAGTTCAGTATTTTTAACATAAAATGATATGTACATAAGAACAGGATAGGATATCAGAAACTCACAACCTTATAAATGTTTTATGGGAAAAAATTGTGGATTTTATGTAAACACATTTATAATTTAATGCTTTAAATACTGTATTTTTTAATTTGCTTTCTTATAAGTCATTCAGAGGCTCCTGGTACTATTTTCCTTGTAGACAGAATCAATTATATTTTTCTTTTTTTTTTGAGAAAGCATATATACAATTATTTGAACAACTAATATTTTACTTTAGCCTGCCACCCTCAGGTATTTTTTTTAAATGGCTTATTAGGATATTTATATACATCTTTATTTATTATATTTATTTATGTCTGCATCAAATGCTCTATCATACTATGAAAGAGTCCTCTGCAGTCTTTATGTGGAGACAGAATTAAAATAACATTATGAAAGATATATCTATATATATATTTATGTAGATATGTAGATATATATGTCTTTGACTTTTATCTTGCTAGTATGCTGTTATGTAATATAGTAGTTTTATACCTACCGTATGTATAAAGAATCTCTTTATCTAAAGGGAATGTATATAAAAGTTCATTATGTAAAAATCAATTCCAGTGACCTCACTTTCTCTTAATTTGCTCAATTTCTTCATATTAGCCTAGGTCTGCCATGACAAAATACACTCCGTATGTTACAAACAACCTAGTATATGTCAGTTATAAGACATCTGGAGAGGAGGGAATATGTTAGGTTTTATGTTAAATTTTACTAAATTCTTTAAGTAAGGTAGACAATCAATTATCCAAAATAACAATACATTTATGTTCCAGTTGTAATCATGGAGTTGGATCATGGATGGGGAGCGGGGTGCACTGGGACAGCTACCTGGATAACAAAACTACTCAATCTATTCATCATCATACTCCTGACAAAGAACTTAAGTCACACAAAAAGATTTTATATATACATATATAAAAATAATCCATTTTAGCAACATACTGTTTACACTTAAAAAATAAAAACTGACACACAAAATAAGCTCTATGTACTTAATATTAGGCAGATATTCTGAGATACCATAAACACATAGAAACATTTAATTCTCACTTATTTTCCCAAAAAATCTGACAAGAAACAGTTGATTTTGCCAATGTGCATAAGAATTAAGAAAAATTACATCATTTGCCCAAAATATTTCTTTGGGTACACCACAAATATAGGTTTAACAGAGACTATATTTATCTATGTATATTTCCCTATGTAAAGATGAATAATCTTTACTATGATCTTTTAAAGTTTCCATATTTATAAACCTTTGTCCAATATTAGTCATGTGTTAAATATTTCATTCTATACCACCTGCAAGCATAACATATTGTCTATACTTAAAAAATAAAAACTGACATACAATATAGGCTCTATGTACTTAATATTAGACAGATATTCCCAGGTACTATAGACACATAGAAATATTCAATTCTCACTTGTCTTCCCAATGACCCTACAGGAAACAGTTGATTTTGCTGATATGTATAGGAATTAAGAAAAATTACATCATTTGCTCAAAGTATTCCTTTGTGTACACCACAAATGTAGGTATAACAGAGACTATACTTATCTATGTATATTTCCCTATATAAAGATGAATAATCTCCACAATGATCTTTTAAAGTTTCCATATTTATACACCTTTGTCCAATATTGGTTGTGTGTTAAATATTTCATTCTATACCACCTGCAAGCATAATGGCTTTCAAAGGAATATGTTTAAAAGCAGAGGATTCTAAATGTTTCTATATATCATTGAAATTTTGATTTTAGAAGGTCTATTATGTAATTAACATATGTATTATGTCATCTTATGTGTTTGTGATTTGGTAAATGCAATTAGGCAATTGTCATTACATAAAAGACAACAAAAAAGTTTAATAATCAACTATAAACCTAATATCTAAAGATCTGTTTCCTTTACTAAGTATATATGTTTTATTTGCTGGAGGTGGATTATTTTTATACAGCTTAACTGGCATATTTGGATTTATTTTGTGATTTGGTAAATGCAATTAGGCAATTGTCATTACATAAAAGACAACAAAAAAGTTTAATAATCACCTATAAACCCAATACCTAAACATCAGACCATTTTTCATTTTTGCTTCCTTTATCTATATTTATATCTGCCTGTATCTATATCCATATGCACATCAGGGGTTGCCGCCCTTGGTTTTCTTGGCATTTGGGGCTGTATAATTCTTTGTTGGGGGTCATTACCCCAATATAGTAGAATAATTAGCAGCCTCACTGGACTCTAACCATTACATGCCAGCTGTGCACCTCCTCCAGTTGTGATAACAAAAATTTTTCCAATAGTATCGAGTATTTGGGGGGAAACCATATTCCTCAGGGGAAAATCACAAATCTTTCTCTATCTCTAACTCTATCCTTATCTTACTAAGTATATATGTTTTACTTGCTGGAGGTGGATAATTTTTATACAGCTTAACTGGCATATTTGGATTTATTTACTTTATACCAATCTTGTATACTAAAAAATCACCAGATGATACTACACGACAGCTATTGACTATGCCAATGTCTCCATCCAGAATAGGTTTTCTGATAAACCTGGATGGAACAGCAAAACCTAACAGTGCTGAAAGAATTCATTCTCATGGGAATCACAGGTCGCCCTGAGCTGCAGGCCCCCTTCTTTGGGGCATTTCTTGTCATCTATGCTTTCTCAGTGGTGGGAAACTTGGGCATGATCATCCTCACCAAGGTGGACTCCAGGCTGCAGACACCCATGTACTTCTTCCTCAGACACCTGGCTTTCATTGACCTTGGTTATTCAACAGCTGTGGGACCCAAAATGTTGGTCAATTTTGTAACAAATCAAAACACTATCTCATATAATTGGTGCGCTACACAACTAGCGTTCTTCATCACGTTCATCATTAGTGAACTTTTCATTCTGTCAGCAATGGCCTATGACCGCTATGTGGCCATCTGTAACCCTCTGCTCTACACAGTCATCATGTCACCAGGAGTATGCTGGGTGCTGGTAGCAGTCCCTTATGTCTGCAGTGCCTTTCTCTCTCTGATAACCACCATAAAGATTTCTATTTCATCCTTCTGTGGCTACAATGTCATTCGTCATTTCTACTGTGGCAGCCTTCCCTTGTTAACTTTGCTGTGCTCAAGCACACGTGAAATTGAGTTGATAATACTGATCTTTTCAGAATTCAATTTGGTTTCGTCTCTTTCGATCGTCCTTGTGTCTTACGTGCTGATCCTTCTGGCCATCCTCAGGATGCACTCTGCAGAGGGTGGGCACAAGGCCTTCTCCACCTGTGGATCACACCTGATCGTAGTGGTCATACTGTACGCAACTCTGTTCTTTATGTACGTGCGGCCCAAGTCCAGTCACTTCTTCGATACTGATAAAATGGCCTGTGTTTTACACTTTGGTGATCCCTATGCTGAATCCCATGATCTATAGCTTGAGGAACAAAGAGGTCAAAGGTGCCCTGCATCGAATATGGAAAAATCTAAGCAAATTCCCTATATAAAGTTTAATATAGAATTTATGTACATTAAATTGGGTTATAGAAACTTTGTGATATATGGTGAGCCTTTAGAAAGCAGGGATGTGTAAAAGACATGAAAAGCTAGAAATGTTTTTTTGTTTGTTTTCAACTTACAGATGTTTAAGTAGTGACTGTCCTTCTGGTATCAACTTTGATTTGTCCTCATATTTCATATTTCACTGCAAGAAACCGAAGTCTGGATCGCTGTTCTCACATTGCCAAGTGCTTATGTTACAACTGAAGGGAAGTCTTTTTTTAAATGTATATTCTAATAGATAATCTATTTTAAAAGGCATTTTTGTGTCTTTAAATAAAACATTTTTTATCATATAGCAAATAGAAAATTTTAAACAATTAATGATACTAGAAAAGTCTAATATACTTAAGGAAAAACCTAATGAACACTGCATGACTTCATTACTAGAAACTGAAAAAATACCAAGTTATTGAAGAACACATGAATGTAGCAATATGTCATGTCCATTGGTTGGAAATAGCAAATGTTGTGATAAGGTCAGTCCTTCCTAAAATTTTTTATAGGTTTAATACAGTAACAATTAAAGTTCCAATAGAATTTTTGATACTCAAGTTGGTATCAAAATTTATGTAGAAATGCAAAAGGTCTAGAGTAACCAGGGCAATAGTTTAGAATAAGGAAGAATAGAACATATTTTCAATTATAGACATCAATACCTTTAATAAAGCTATCTTATTCTTTTAAATGTGTGTCATTAATGCAACTATAGACAGAGACCAATAAAATGAAATACAGCGCAACAATGGACTCACATGTGTAATGTCACTTGCTTTAAACAAAAGCTCCACTGCGGTCTAATGAGTAAAAAGAGGGTTTCTTAGTAAACTGACCTATTTCAACTAGTTTTCCTATGTAAAACATGAACCTTAGTCATTTCCTTGCATCATACGTTAAAATTAATTGAGATATATTATGAATGTAAATACGAAAGCCAAAAACCACAAAGTTTCTTGAAAAAAGTAAAATAATATTTTCTTTATTTGGGATAGGCAAAGATTTCTTAAAGAGGGTACAAAAATTTATAAGACTAAAAAACTGATAAACAGAACTCCATCCAAAATATAAACATGTATTTATCAAAATACACCACAAGAGAGATCGAAGAAAATCCTGAGAGAACACATTTGAAACACATATACTTTTCAAAGTACTGCTATAAGTAATTTGTAAAAACAAAACAACAACAAATTGCCTAACTCCTAAAATCAGTATGATTCAGACAGTCCACGTATTAGGGGAAAGAAAGGGGCAGGGGCAAGACACCTGAAGAAACACTTCCCCCAAAAAAGATATCAAAACAGCCACAAAGTACATAAACGTGTTCAAAATATCATTAATCATTAGATACCTGCCAGTTAAGGCTACACTGAGATATCACTACACACCTAGCAGAATGGCCAAAATTGAGAAGTTTGTTTGAACAATTCAAAATGTTGTAAGAATGTGGAGAAAGTAAAATTATTTTGCTTGTCTGAGAGGATGTACATTGTTATAAAAACTTTGAAAAAATAAGGGCAGTAATTTACCACGTCCAGCGTGGCCCTGGAAAATAAACCTGAGTGGGAACAGTGAAAGATGAAGAAAAGAAAGACAGAAAGCTGGGATCAGGAGGTCCCTGCCCACTGACTGTGAACAATGGCCCAGTTTAACTTTTGCAAGCTGCCTTCATACAGGGACATACAATTGCTGCTGTCATAAGCAGTTTCTCTAAAGCATAGTAACACTGTTTCTTCTGTTTCTCCAAGACTACATTTTCTCATGGCCTTCAGCTTACTTATCTGTCTGTGGCTACATTTGTATTATCTTGCTCTCAGGAGGAATTTGTGGAGGCGAAGTAACCCCGTGGTTGCTTTCGCAGTTTGCAAGGACCTCGTCAGTTTACAAACTGCTCTCCACAGTAATTACTAAATTTGAGTATGTGGATTCTTTATGATGCACCAATTCCACTCCTGAGTAATTATGTCCACTGGAGGGTAAAGAAAGAATGTTTTTGGCAGATGTGGTCACCATAGATGTTAAATGCTTATAAAGGGCAGAATAGGTAAATATATTATGGCATGTTTATAAAATATATCCACACAACCATGCAAGGAGAATAAAGAAGAGGAGAAGGAAGAGAAAAATGAGTGAATATAATATTAAATTAAAAACACCAGATTTTCCAAAAATTATACCGCTGTTTAAAACAGATATAGATGACATTGAGCTGTAAGTATATGGGCACTTTTTATGTTATACATTTTGTTTAGAATGTATGATACACTAAAAAAAACACTGCATGTAAGCAAGAATGCAAGGTCCATTTCACAATTGAAAAACAATTACATAAATTAAATAATTAGCATTGTTATTAGTTAAAATAAAGTAGGTTTGTGATAAAATTCAATGCCAACAATGTAATAAATTGTCTAGCAGAGCAGAACAAAAGAAAACAATGTTATAAATAAATAATATGTATAAAAATCCTACATATGGGTATGAATAGGTTGAGCACAGAGGATTTTTAGGGCAATGAAAATATTCTGTATGATGTAATGATATAA